>NC_143012.1:272997040-273312665 GCF_055824585.1 Amblyomma mixtum | reverse complement strand
CTACGTCGCTGGGGAGGTCATGGGCGTCTTGGATCAACTTGAACGGATCCCCGGTGCTACGTACACGCAAAAAAAAAAAAGGAAGTTCAGGCGTTCATAACAACGCACTAAAAACAAAAGGAGCGCGATGACGAAATTCACGTTGCGTATCAGCGGATAAAAAAAAATGTTTCTTTAGGCGTATTCAATTTGTCTAGTCTTGCTTGTCGCTTGTCTTGAAAGCCGGGCGGTGGGACGTTCGATCAAGCCGACAAAGAGCCCGCTATATGTCGCTCTAAGGGTTACGAAGAACTTCTGTGACATTCGCTGCTTGGGACGAAACACTGAGAGATGGCATAAAGGCGACTCACTTCATGCCTTCGAACTGGCCGGCGACCAGTCTCAGAAGCCCGCATAGTGCCACAGCAGTCGCAAGGACGAGCGTCAGTCGGGCAGCCGTCATCAGCTCCGCAGGTATCCAGGGCACCGCGTTTGTTTCTTGAGAAAGCCGCTGCCAACGTCGACCGAATTCAAGGCGGTTTTATCGCTACAGGTCATGCAGTGCGCGCGGCGAGAGGAATCGTGAGCTTCTTCCTCTTTGCTTGTACCAACACGAGGACGTTCTGCCTTTCTGTGCCACGTAAAATTCAGTTAGGGTGAAAAAGTGTGTCCGCCGAAGAAAGAAAGGAAGAAAGGAAGAAAGAAAGCAAGAGAGAAAGGGAAAAAGAAAGAGAAAGGAAGAGAAAGAGGAAAAGAAAGGAAAAGAAAAAGAAAGAAAGGGAAAGAGAAAGAAAGGGAAAGAGAAAGAAAGAGAAAGAAAGAAAAAGAAATAAAGGAAGAAAGAGAAGGAAAGAACGAGAAAGAAAGGAAAAGAAAGAAAGAAAATGAAAGAAAGAAAAGAACAAGATGAAGAGAGAAAGATATAGACGAAGAGGGGGAAGAAGGTAAGTGTACTGAAGCCCATTGAACAACCCGGAACCTGACGTTCCGTTCTTCCAGTGGAAGACTATGGGCCATTGGTGACTGCGGGGTAGCGGCTGAGTACCTGGCGGAGTTGTGCTAGCTTGCCGAATTTCTCCTTCTTGTTTTCTGTGCCTGCTCCTGTTATAGGGTGATTGGGCGCGGGACGACGGCTTAATGTCTACCTCTTCTCCCGGCCAAGGGTTTTCCCCTTGGTCGGCCTCTCTTCCACAGGACCAGCTCCCAATCGATGTCTTTTTTCGCAGTGGAGTAACCAGCATTCCTGTGGCTTTAGTTCCTGCTGATGGAGGCGCGATTCGGAATCCTCATCAAGCATATCTCATCAATGCCCTCGAATCTGTTCAGAATCGCGCAGCTCGTTTCATTCATTCATCCTACTCTTATGACATCAGTGTTTCGTCCTTAAAAACAGCATCCGGATTATCACCCTTATCGCTCCGCCGTCGCATTGCCAGCATGTCTTTATTTCACAAATTCTTCCACAGCCCTATGCACATCGCACCTTATATTCTTCCACCCGCACGCATATCTCACCGCACCAGCCATCGTCTACAAGTTGCCCGTCCACGATCACGCACCGTCACTTTTTCTAATTCCTTCTTTCCTCGTGCAGCCGCAGACTGGAACGGCCTTCCGAACAACGTTGCCATCATCACTTGCCCAAGTCTTTTCACTGATAACGTAGAAATTTTCCTGTCATTGTGAATTTGTGCTTTTACTCTTGCCACCCCTTATGTAACACCCCTTTTAAGGGGCCTTTAAGGTAATAAAATGAAATGAAATGAAATGAACAACCCGGAAGCAGTGCAGGTGGCCCTTCGGACTACATCGCCTCACTACATGCGAATCACAAATGTGCGGCAGTTCGGCAAGGGTGGGATATTGGGCAGGTCACCGGACAAGGATTGTGTCGCCGACCTTTTGAAGTGTACCTCCTTCGCCAACCACCCGGTGAGCGCATTTATTCCGCCTCATCTAGCATGTTCCAAGGGCTTAGTCCGAGGTGTTGACTCTCGATTGAGCCCTTCGGAAACGCTGGAGAACCTCTCGTCTGCGGGCGTCATTGCGGTCCATCGTTGCAGCAGAATGGTAGAGGGGGTGAAAATACCTACAGAGTCCGTCATAGCCACATTCGCAGGAGTAGTGTGCCCTTCAGAAATCAAAGTGTGGCCACTAGTGTTTCGAGTTGACGCATTTAACTCTCGTCCCCTTCAGTGTCAGAATTGTTGGAGATTTGGCCACAGCGCCAAAGCCTGCAAATCGGGCTCACGATGCTGTGCATGCGGCGAAAGCCATGCTAGAGAAGAATGCCCTGAACAGCAAGAAAAATGTTACCTGTGTGGTGGTGCCCACTCTGCCAACTGCCCTGATTGTCCTGCACGAGCTCAAGAAGTGCAAGTTCTAGAGATTATAGATAAACGTCGATGCACGCGACCAGAGGCCTTTGCCGCAGTCAAAGATAGAGCCTCATGTTATTCTAGTGCGGCTGCCAAATGTCCACCTGCAATGGACGCCTCTTGGACACAAGCCATTACCGCTGCGGTTGAAAAATCAGTGGCGAATGCAATGGAACGCATTATGGAAACTGTATCCACGTGCATTTCACAGGTAGTAGCTACCCAGATGACTAATCTGCTGCAAGCGCACGCCGCTCCGCTCTTGTCCTGTATGGTTTCGGCTGCTCCTCCACCATCTGTGGACATTAATAGCGCTCCACAGGGCCAAAGTCAGCATGAGCGACAAATGACTCCTGAAAAATCTCTCCCGAACAGCGTTAAGGACGCATCCTCTGATGAATGTGTTGAGATGGAATTCGATACCCGCGCCCAAAAACGAAGTGGGTCTCCTTTGAGCGTTCCGGATCCATCTTGTCACCAGTCCAAGTACAAGAAAAGTCATGCAGGATTCTCATGCAGGATTCTCGAAGCGGCAGTTGCCGCTGCAGCACTCCCGCCAAGATAGGGTCGTTAAGTGTTCTCCAATGGAATTGCCGATCTATATCCTCAGCTTCAACAGATTTAATATGCCTATGCAATCAACTTCAACCGGATGTAATTGCGTTACAGGAAACATGGATTACTACAGATATTAATTATCATCTTAAACATTTCCGTTCGTTCCGGCTAGACAGGTCTTCACGAGGGGGAGGGTTGTTGTTGCTGATTTCCTTAAAGTTTTGTCACAGGGCCTTGATTTCTTTTCAGTATGCGGACAGTCAGTGCGAAATACTTGCGGTTGATCTCAATATCCCAGGTCAACAGCCCTTTACTGTAGCTAACGCATATTTCCCTTCAGGTGTGCATGACACTCGGCCCCTTGACTCATTGATGTCTAGCAGCAGATCTCAGGTTTTATTAGTTGGGGATTTTAATTCGCACCACGTGACGTGGGGGTTTAAAACAGATTGTTTCGGCTCTAGACTATTTGATTGGGTTTGCGACAACAACATAGTCTGCAACAACTCAGGAATGCCTACATTTGTACGTGGTATGTGCCGGTCTGTGTTAGACTTAACTTTTTCCTCCCCAGGGGTCTCTGTCACGTCTTGGGCGCCTGTTGACTGCGCGACAAACAGTGATCATCTACCGATTAGTTTCAGGGTTGCGTGTAACTTAACTCTTCCCGAACGACAACAGCGCACCTTCATAAATTACAGTCGCTTTAAAGACACTCTCAAATTAGCTCTCACAAGCGATTCGGACCGAAACACCCCTACAAATTCCGAATGTAAAGCTACACATATATGCACAGTGTTGGAACGCGCAAGACAACAGTCTCAATTCATTGTCACAGGATCCAAGGATGCATTCACCAATAATTGGTGGAATGCAGAGTGCTCGCGTGCCTATAGACGGCGGAAAGCAGCCTGGAAGAAACTCCTCCTAAATCAATGCCCAAAAAATTGGTTCGATTATAAGTATGTCGCAGCAACATTTAAGCGCACTATCTCCCGCGCGAAGGAGGAGTATATTACAAGTCATTATGATTTCCTTTCTCAGTCAGGGAATAAACGGGCCCTGTTTAATTTTATGAGGAGAAGGAAAGTGATTCCACCGGCTGTCAATATTGAATCCCTCGTTCAATCCCCTGCTGACATCGCTAAGGCCTTAGAGGGTATTGCGGGTGGCCTAGAACGTCGATTCACATCTGCACTTCATTCTCCACCTACATTCTCATCCATTTCAAGTGATTTCATTGAGGTCACTATGCCTGAGCTTTCGCAAATCGTTCTGCGCTTATCACCAGCGGCTCCTGGCCCCGATAAGGTCACTACATCTATGATTAAAATTTTGTTTACCGAATCTCCTGAAGATCTATTGGCTCTGGTTAACCATTCCCTTAAAGGTCCATGGATACCCCATGAGTGGCGTCTTGCGGAAATAGTTCCACTACTTAAAAAACAAGGGGAGGGTTTCACTTCTGACAACATACGCCCGATTTCATTAACATCGAATTTAGTGAAATTGGTTGAACGGGTCCTGCTTCGTCGTATCATGTATTTCATTTCTGCAAATGATATCTTGAATCCTTGTCAAATTGGTTTCAGGCCGGGCTGTTCGATTTGGTGTGCTCATACTGACCTTGAGAGCCGTATTAAATTAGCTCGCAGCACTAAACAGTTTGCCGCGCTTGTCACTCTGGATATCAGTAAAGCCTACGACAGCGTCGAGTACTCGATGCTGTTACACAGATTACAGGTCCTTAATTTCCCAAACTATTTCGTAGCCTGGATCTTTGCTTTCCTGGAAAACAGAGAATTTTATTGCTGCCGAAATGGTGTTTCTTCAAGGAAATTTCGACAGACAAGAGGTGTACCGCAAGGCTCAGTTCTTTCCCCTGTTCTTTTTAACATTTTTCTAAGCTCCATTCCATGCATCCATAATGTGACAACTTACGTGTACGCTGACGACATCGCATTTTTTGCTTCTGCAAAAGATATTCACTCTCTGTATCAGATCTTGCAGGATTACCTCAATATTCTTGACAACTGGTTAGGAAGTATTCATCTGTCCCTCAATGTGAACAAATGTGCCTTGTTGGTCTTCCCGGTTTCTCATCCTGTACATATCTGCGTTGCTTATAGAAATCATATAATTCCTCAGGTTCAAACAGTGAAGTATCTTGGAGTGATATATGACTCTACTCTTTCCTGGCGGGCTCACATTGAGCAAGTTTCTGTAAAAGCAGTTCGGGCCATTGGCATCCTGCGTCGACTTTGCAGCGCTAGGTCAGGGATGAGAAGGCACACACTTCTGCTGATCTATAAAATGTATGTCCGCCCAATTTTGGAGTTCGGATGTGTTTTGTTCTCAGGAGCTCCTGCCTATAAACTTCGACCGCTTGTGCTTTTGGAGCGTGAGGCGTTGCGCCTCTGCTTGGGACTTCCAAAGTATGTAGCTAATGTTGTCCTGCACCTTGAGGCGCGAATTCCATCTTTATTAGCCAGATTTCGCCTTTTAAGAGTCCAAACCTTTTTAAAATTGTGCGACTCTCCTCTCCACACATCTAATGTAATATTTCTTAGTCAACCCGCAGTCTTTTTAAATGCCACCTGGTCTCGTTTGCATACTCCGCAGATATGTTTCGTGCAGTCTCTCCTCGATCCCTTAAACATTAAGCTCACAGATATCCATCCACTGCATAACATCTCACCTTCAGTCGAGATTGCATTTGATAACATTTTCCCATCGAATGCCAAGCTCCAGCCCTTTCCTCTCCTTCACGGTTTGTTACAGGACCACCTAAGGTCCTTTCCTTTTCATATTCTCATTGCTACCGATGCCTCGCAGGATCGTGAAAAGGCAGGTGTGGGCATTTTTTCACCTGCATTGGGATGGTCCTTTTCTCTCCGTCTCCCTGACTTCAATTTATCTGGCCGAATTATTAGCTGTCATTCTAGCCTTACGTAAATTAGATCCTGCCGTTTCCCAAGTCATGGTTATGACGGACTCTCTATCTATTTGCTTTTCATTATCATCACCCTCTGAGTCTCGGGCATTACGCCTCTTTAAGCAGCTGATCCCGCTCCATCTAAATTCGGTGAGGTTGCTTTGGGTACCGGGTCATGTGGGCATTCAGTTAAATGAGGTTGTTGATTCATTAGCAAGGGCCTCTCTCTGTGGCCCAATAATTGCTGTCCTGCCAACCTGCGCATATACAGCTGCGGTGAGGTTTCGCAGTTACACAATATTTCAGGAATTTTCAGCCTCGGCGCTTACTTCATCTCCCGAATATAACCACCTTCTGCACCCTTGGAGCAGCAAAGACTGGAGTTCGCGCAGACTGGAGGTCTCTTTCACGCGTTTGCGATGCCGAGTTCCTCTGCTAAATTTCTACCTTCACAGATCTGGTCTGGCGGTTTCTCCACTGTGCCCATTTTGTGCCGAGCCTGAGACAGTGGATCACTTCCTGCTGTTCTGCCGCCGATTCTCTTCTTTGAGGAGGCGCCTATTAGAAATTCCGTTTCACCAGCTGGGTCTGCCTGTGACCACTGAGGTTGTTCTTTCCTTTGGCGCTACTTCGCTTGGACGAAGCAACAGGAGTGCGCGCTGTGCAGTTCAAAAATTTCTTCTAGAAACACAGCGACTCCCATGCTAATGTAAATTTTATTTATTTATTTTTCTATTTGTTTTCATTTTTCTGATTATCAAACAGTTCATTTATTATTATTATTATTATATTTTTATTTTATTTTATTTTTTTTTTCTGTGCCTCAGTCAATACAAAATTGAACCATTCCATATGATGCATTCAAATTTGCACATAAAGCCGTCGTCCCATCTTCGATCTCCCATCTAACAGGACCCCTTTCGTTGCGTCGTCCATTCTGTCAGCCTATACCCTATTACTACTCCTTTTCCTCTAAAGCTCCTAATCATTCCAACAGTTCACCGCCTGTGTCTTGGCCACTCCCCCGTAGTGGGTATGTGCCATTCTACTTGAGGCCAACCAACCAACCAACAACCCGTTTATTCGTGAGGACAGCGCTTTAATATCCTCGCGTGCTGAGAGGGTACCGCCACGGGAGAGGAGGAATGCGGGATCAGGGGCGCTATGCCGGAAGGCCCGAGTTTGGCGCTCGCCCGAGTTTCATCCGAGTTTGCGATGACGGCAGTCAGTGAACGAAGATAGCGCGGAACGTGCGCAGGCAGCGGACAACAAAATGTAGAGATAAAGCCACGTAAAGGCGATACAAGCGCACCCTGCGCGCCTGTTTCACACTTCAAACACAATACACTGCGCAATACCAGGCCGCAGCGCTACCTGAAGTTATCAGCGCCTTATCAGCAATCGCGAAATCGTGACTTCTCTGCTATCTATCTGCACACTCGCCGCTAGCTGTTTGACACGCCTTTTCGGGCGCGTCAAAGGCGTGTCTTCTCTTTCAGGCTCTATCTGTCTCTCCTTTTCCGAAGACGAACAGTGCGCACTAGGTGCACTCTTGTATCAACCCTTTCTCTTCTCTCGAATACGTTAAAAGACAACAGATAATATTATGAACAATTTGTTCATTTCCAAATTTGTTTTAAAATCTGAATCCAATGAAGCGTTGTTGAAAAGCACAGCTTTAGGAAATTAACAAAGATTTGACACTTTCTGCCGCTAGTGGCGATAGTGAGGCCATTGCTTGCAGCGTGGCTTGCATACGAACTAGAGCGGCAGCCCACCGTGTCGAAAACGAGAGAGCTCCTGCGCTGACACGCCGCTGGTAGCGCTGCCTTCGACTGAAAAGACTGGGCAACTACTACACGCTGAATCTGTCGTATTTTTCGGTCATTGCGATAATATATTTTATTGTGTCGTATATCAAAATATAACAGTCATGCATCTTCTAGCTTGCATAATAAACAAAAGCAAAAAACTGAACTTCACTGCACCCCCGCGTCACTGCTGCTCTCTGCAGTGACCTCAGGTGGAGCTCTCCTCTGCTACGGCCGCTGCCGCACCCCGCTATGGCCAACCATTGCTTTTAGTACACTCTTGGCGAATCTCAGCGGTAGAAATTGGCCGTGCGAGCGGCTGTGATGCGGTGTGAGAAAAAAAATTGCTGTTTGGCTGTATTCAATGATTCATTACGTATGCCTGTTGTGTGTGACGCCTCTTTAGTGCACTGCGGATGCGAAGAGCGTGCTACCCAGCGACACAACTCATCCTATGTCATCAGACGCTGACTAAAACTGTGAAGGGGGTGGCGCGCGTATCTGCGTAGTATTTGTTAACGTCGCGCACTTCAAGGTTTTGCGGGCTGGTTTGGTCACTAACGTCGATCGCCGTTGTATACCGCAGGGACATCGCATTAATATCATTCGGGCAGGTGAGGGATCCTGTTTGTAATAATGGAATCGGACTTATAACAGAGAAAGGTGTTACGGTTGTGAAGTACGCATGCAGTGCTTGCGTGCTGGAAATTACAAACACTTTATTGCACTGGGTCTGGAGCAGCGATCGTTCGTCGATCCCAGATGTGTTTGACTCATTGATGCTGAGCTTTATCACCGATGAAAGGACGGCCAAGCCAAACACCTGTGAAGCGATGTTGTTGGAGTATATAGGACGTGCTCCAAGCACCGGTTCGTCGTCGTGCTCCGTGTTTGACGCCTTGCAAGCAGGTGTGACGCGCCTTGAGCGTTGTGCTGTGTCTTACGTGGTTGCAACAGGCTATAGGGTTGTGCAATTTTGGTACGCGAGCGAAGAAATCGGCGGCTTTCGCCACGTTGCGTGTCCTTCGCAGAGGTGCTTAGATTTATCAGCGATGACGTCCGTTTTGCCTGTTATATTTCGATGGTCAACATCGTCGATGTCTGTCAGCAATCAGCACAGCCGCGCAGCGTACCTGTAGCCGGCAGGGATGTTGGGAGTGGCCCACCCATAGCGCGTACGCCTATAATTTATGTACGGCACGCCGGGGGCGTGACCAATGGTTTTGATTGACAGGTGAACTCGGAGCTAAACTCGTGAACTGTGAAGTGCCCCGAATTCATCTCGGGACTGTCATGGCGGCAGCAGCAGCAGCCTGGGTAATCGCTTCCTCTGACGGCAAATGTCAGTACGGCCGGCTGGACCCGTTTACTGCCTTGGCCGACGACGAATTCCAGCGACATTTTCGCCTGTCCAAAAAATCGGTACGATGGTTGTGTAAATAGTTAGGCGACGACCCACGCCTGCGGAGAGTGCGTACCGGGCTTCATTCGCTTTCGGTCGAAGAGCAAGTCCTCTGCGCCCTCCGGTTCTTCGCGACCGGGAGCTTCCAGGGGAGCGTCGGCGCAGACCGCTCTATTGGACGCTAATAAAGTACTGTGAGCCGCTGTGTGAGGGACGTCTCCGACGCGCTTATCGACGCGGCTGTGCAGAAGCGGTGGCTCGCTTTGCCCACGACTGCGGCCGAGCGTGCGTATGTTGAGGAGCGTTTCCTTCTGCGCGGCGGCATCACAGACGTCGTGGGATGCGTCCACGGGACCTACATTGCGTAAAGGCCCCTTCGAAGTCCAGCCCTGACATGGTGAAGGCCAACTATTTAACGAGGAAGGCACATTATGCATTGAACATTGCAATCAGTAAAAAATAATTGTTCTCGCCAAGTCCTTTGTGCTACTCTACAGCACAGTGCCAAAGTCGGTCCCAGACTCTTTTGGCGAAGACTGGATCAGCCGCTAACCGGTTCCACAGAACAATTCATAACATGCCAGGTACCTTAAGAGAGGCCCACAAAAAAAAGTGGGCTCCTCGGCAAGGGCGAAATCGAAAGTTGCAGATGGCCACTTGTTAATCGGGCCACTGCAGAGCACTCACAACTGTACTAATTAATTAAATCCGACGAATGAATGTCATCTTTCGCACAAACCTCTCACTTGCATCTAAAAAGTATAGTCACAATATTGCAGAATCGGGAAGATAACCGCCACTGCTGACCAAAAGCCGGTGCGAGCTCATTGACAACGAATTTCTGAGAGCTCACATTAACGCGGTATGCATGAAATCAACAGATGCATGCAGTTCATTTCAGAACACGGCATAATATTCAAGCGATTCTGAACAAAACGAGCGTTCTGATTCAAGTCACGCGAAATTCAACTTGCGATGAAAAAAAAAATGCGAGATAAAAAACTTTCACCATGCGGGATTTGAACCCACGCGCTACCATTGCCTGTCGACTCTCCGGAGCGACGCGTTAGACCACACGGCCACAGAACAGCGCTGAGCGCGGAATGATACACCTCTCTTTATTTTTTTTTTGCGGACTACTTCCGTAGCCTTCAGAGCGTTGCACATATACCTCGTCGCCATTGGCGGTCAGCTGATGACGGGCGTTGGCAGCGTTCCCTCGCGGTACAAAGCAAAATTTATAATACATAAATCACTCCAAAGCGCTTTAAATCCAAATCTTGCACGCTATAAAATGCTTATAAAGGTGTATTAAGTGCATTATAAAATTCAACAAACCTCGTTTGTCTAATTGCACACGCAGTGCACTTGGTGGAGCGACACACAAATGAAAAGTGCACCGGCGGTTGGCTCACGTGACGCGTTGTTTGTAGACCGCCCAAGAAGCCGATGAGGTGGCGCCGATGTGATGATAAAGCACGGAATACATCCAGATAACCCAATGAAGTTTGAGGCGTGTCGAGGGTGGGATTTTGTCTTGCTACGATTAGTTCACTCATCTGAGGGTGTCGCCAGAGGTCGGGAAGATTCCGAGTTTCAGCAAACTCGGGCCTTCCAGCATAGCGCCCCAGTCCAATACGGGGAAACCAACGAATACAACAGGAAGGGAAAGAAAGACAGCAAAAATCGGCTTTTCTGAGACACGAGCTTAACGCACTCGCGTTAGAATTACGAGGCTGTGAAGGGTCTTGGTGGATATACGGGAAATCGAACCAAGGTCTGAAATTGCGAGGCGAGCACGCTGAGAACACTCTAGGCTCTTTTTTTTAATTTTCTTTATTTATTATTCGTGCTAGGCGGATTCTCTGCATAAGAACATTGTGATGTTTCTTGAGGATACCGTTAACATTGGGCATTGATGCACAATGGGTTAGCACTAAAGTGGTGTTTGATTGTCGTTCCCCGTGTTTATCTGAACGAAGGATTGCCTTGCGTTCTGTTGCATTTTCGCGTTTTATTGCGTCGTCAATAATTTGCGGTGGGTATCTTTGTCTTGTAAGAGCATTTCGCAGTTTTCCACAGTTGTCAGCAAAGTCGGAATAGTATTTTGTCCCCTTTGAGGTACCGCTCACTTGTACAAAATGATCGCCATTTAATTCAAAATTATTTAATTGGAGAATTAGCCTCAATAGGATCTCTACAATGGGTGTATCGACCACCTTGGCGAAACATGCATCATCGTACGCGTGGAGTACCGCGCGAATACCATATTCATATGGAATTTCAGTATAAAGAGAAGCTACATCCATGGTCACAAGTAGTGAACCGTGAGGGACATCAAGGTCCTTAATATCTGTTAAGAAATGGTTGGTGTCTTTGAGGTAAGATGAAATATGGGCGCAATAACGTTGATTAAACTGTCAACATAACGGGACAAGGGCTCAGGGACCGTTCCAATGCCTGAGGCTAAGGGACGGCCGGGATTTATGTGGGGATTATGTATTTTAGGTAAAAGATAAAATCTGCCTTATTAATGTTTTAGGGGAATCCCCCAAGGTGGAGTAGATTTGTAATAAGGGAGTAATTACTTATTGGCACCCACCCAAGCGCAGTCATACGGCTACAAAGGAGATCTAAACAGCTTTCTCAGAAACTTAGCAGTTAAAGAAAAATTCGTCCTGGTCCGGGGCTCGAACCCGGGACCACCGCTTCACAGGCGCAGTCGCTCTACCAATTGAGCTAACCGGGACGGCAAGCTTATGGTAAGGCGTGAGCGAATTGATCAATAACTCGAAGTGGGAACAGTGTTGGTCAAACGTTTTAGGGGAAACCCCCAAGGTAGAGTAGATTTGTAATAAGGGAGCAATTACTCATTGACATCCACCCAAGCGCATCCCCTAAAACATTTGACCAACACTGTTCCCAATTCAAGTTATTGATCAATTCGCTCTCGCCCTACCATAAGCGTGCCGTCCCGGTTAGCGCAATCAATAAAGAAAAAAAGGTCCCGGTTAGCTCAACAGGCAGAGCGACTACTCCGGTGCAGCGGTGGTCCCGCGTTCGAACCCCGGACCAGGACGAATTTTTCTTTAACTTTGAAGTTTCTTAGAAGGCTGTTAAGCTTTCCTTTGTAGCCGTATGGCTGCGCTTGGGTGGATGTCAATGAGTAATTACTCCCTTATTACAAAATATGCCTGCAATCGGGCTTATAGGTACTAGCGATTGTTTTGCTTTTTCAAAAAGTTGTTCATCTTTCACAAGCTATACGTTATTATTTCCTTAGATTTGTCCGTAGGGTCAGTGTCCAATCATTTTTAAAACGTGGTGTCATTAAGCTGTCTTTCTGCCTCAGCAATATAATTGGTCTTGTCCATGATTACCACTGCGCCACCTTTGTCTGCGGGCTTGATAACTATTTCAAGGCGGTTCTGCAGTGACTCAAATGCTTTCGTTTCATCAATGGACAAGTTATGCCTGAAAAAAGAACGTTTTTCATATATTTTTAGAATATCCTGTTGCACAGCGGATATGTATAGATCGAGATATTTGTCCCGTTGACAGGGTGGGGTCCATTGATGATGTAATGGAATATGAGTAAACGCGGGCCGTCCATGAAAAAACTCGCGCAGCCTCATCGTGCGCGCAACGTTTCCTAAATCTTTTACTAGCTGGAATTTGTTATAACCACCCATCGCTGGACAGAAGTTCAAGCCGCCCGAGAGCACAGCAGTTTCTGATTCAGATAAAATGCATTTTGATAAGTTAACGATGTCTGTCTGGAACGGTGCATTGGCACTTACATCACGCTGTGACGAAGAGATGTTATCACGTAGCAGTTTCTTACATTTTTTAGCTCCGACCTCTTTACTTTTCTGCGCTTCATATTCATCTAGCAAAGCATGCTGTACAAGTGTTAGGGTGAATGTGGCGCGCAGTTTTTATTCTTTGTGAGTTGAGTCTTTAACGGACGACAGGTAATGATCAATAACAATGCGCACGAGATCTAAGGATGCTTTTTCTAGAGTATCGTTCCACCTCTTTGTGTTTCGGGTAGACATTTCATAGGTAGCTGGTTTCAAAGTGAGCTTAAGGCCTTTGGGGACAGTTGAAGCAACAATATAAGTACATAAAGTGGACACGTGAAGTTGATATCGGACGCGTTTGTCAATCAACTTTCTCAGCTGAAAAAATCCAGCTGATGTCTCCATACCGTTCGAAGCGGTGCCTAGTCAGCTCTGCAGAGCCGTCGCTGCGTTCGCCGGCTTGCTTCTCAAGGGATAGCTGTGCTGTGGCGTAGTGTTGCCTGATCATTTGGTGGATTCTGCCTGTTACCGCAGTGGGCAGATCATTCGAGGTAGGCTGTTTTGTGGAGTGCAGGCTTGTGGCCCTTTAGTGGGCAATGGGTCGGTCACTGGAGAGCTCTGGTTCGGTGGGTCTCGTGGGCAAGTGGTCACTCCAGGATGTAGAAGACATGTCTGGTCGATTACGGAAACACAACTGTCATATGTGGCTCGCCATTAGTGCAACGCCCTCGAAGCTCGGATAGAGACCTGCTGCTGCAAGAACACGCAACGATGGAAACCACTCAAAGCCGTTGTCGAACAAGAAGACATGCCGTGAGTGCCGACAGAAATTCCGTAGACGGTCGTTGAAGGCGCTCGCCGCACAGTTGCAGTGTCGTACAGTCGCAGCGTTCCGGTTTGCTCGACGCCGGTTCGTGCATCGAAGAAGTAGAAGGCTGGCGTAAATCCGATGTAGTCCAGGGCGTGCTTCGGCTATGAAGGTCAGCCCCCCACATGTCGCATACTGTCGCAAGGAAAATTAATGTTGCAATCTAGCAATACTGTCTATCTGCTCGAATGCGGTGTCTGTAAGCTGCAGTACATCGGACAAAGTATAGTGGAGGCATAAAAACGAATAAGAAAAAAGTCTCTCCCGCACCACTACTGTATCGCGGGTATAAAGCCAATAAAAATAAACGAATTGGCCCGTAGGCAATTGTAATTTTGCCACCTGAAGGTGGAAAGAAATCAATAAGGGAAAGCTACTATAGCAACCCACAGCCGGGGTAGCGGGCCCGGGGAGACTCTCCTGATCTCCCCTGGGAAGTAGCGTAAGGAATGGGCAAATGGATAGGATGAATGGTTGTAAGGAAATGGGTTGGAATAAAGGATAGATATATATATATATATATATATATATATATATATATATATATATATATATATATATATATATATATATATATATGGACAAGGGAAGGTGAATGAGGGGCTCGTTATAAGTATGAGAGAAGCCAAGAGCCGCAGAAACCAAGGAACACGGGAGATTTTTTATTTATTTTGTGGTGTTTCTGTGGCTGTTTGCTTCTCTCTCTCTCTCACACACACACACACTCACACACTCACTCACTCACACACACACAAAAATAAATATATATATATATATATATATATATATATATATATATAGGTTGCGAAAGCGTGAAGTACTAGACTGCTTATAAGAATATATAGCGAAGTATACGCTTCGTTAAAGGAAACATATTTATTCAACTCGACGTTTCGATCGGAAGACCGATCTTCTTCAGGAGTGATTTTACATTGTGAATGCATCCCCTTTTATAGGGGCGGGCACAGAACAGGAAAGTGGGAAACACAAAGCACATAGCAGAAAAATACGCATAAAAAATTATTAGAGGCAGTGCGACCCACACACACATAAAAAAAAAAAGGTGCCAGGAACAGGTACTCAGTCAGAAAATACAATGTCCAGATGCGCCTCTGCTTTGTTAAGCACCACAGGCTTGCTTATTGACAGTCGTGTCCAGCTGGGAGGTGCCCGACAGGTGCGTGGCCGTGCAACAACTTTCGTAGAAAAAAAAAAAAAACTTGTTTCTTCTCCTGGCCGCGAGAGCAAGAAAATAAAATATGACCCTCCAACAGAGAGAGCAGACAACAGAAAAAAAAGGAAAATGAACAGAGCAAGGAAGAAACCTCGAAAAAAAAGTGAAATAGGTAAAAGACAACCTTTAAAGTAGTGCTTTTTCTTCGCACCCAGCTATAGTGCACCCACCCCTGGTTGAGGAGAAGTATTGGAAGGAATGTAAAAAAAAAAAAATATAAGAAAAAAATATATAAAAAAATGTGAGCTTACATAGTAAAAAAAAAAAAAGAAGAAATTGTGCGGCATTCGCGTGACCACAAGGTGAGCACACCCGGGGGGGAAACGGCACAGGTGTGGCACAGGTGTGGCATGCAGAAAGGGGTATGACCTCAGACGACTTAGTCAGTGTTGCTTTGTTTAATTTCGTAGGCCCCTGACCTCGGAAGAGAGGTGAGGGTGCCGTAAGTTTCATTAATGCCATTTTGCACTGTGTTAAATTTAGAAATAAAATATGATTCTCGTTGCTCGCGCTCACGAGTGTTTTTGAAGCCACTCTGTAGTATTGTTACTTTAAGTTTGTCAAACTCGTGACCTTTCTCGCGGAGGTGTTTCGAAAGAGGGGGGTTGGGGAGGGATTGGGTATGTGAGCGGTGGTTATTAAATCTGAAACGGAAGGAATTGTCTGTTTGGCCTATGTATTGCATTCGACAGTCGCCACACTCGAGCATGTAAACCACGTTGCTGGAATCGCAATTCAGGTCTTCCCGGATAGAATGCTTGAAATTTGAATGGGTGCTTTTAGCCAGTGACGTGGTTTCCATGTGTTTGCAGACTTGACATCGGCTTTTTTTGCATGGTGTGCAACCTACAGCTCTCGGTTTATTGACTGTCGAATGGACAACATGGTTTTGCAGATTTTTTGGTCTCCTATATGTTACTTGGGGGACCGTTGCGAAAATATTTGAAAGACGGTCACTCTGTTCTATGATATTAAAGTGTTTTTTTAGGATGTTGTTAATATTCGGGAGATTATTTGTGAAGGTTAGTATAAGATTACAGCGCTGTGATGATGGCTGAGATTCCTTAATGACATGATTAATATTAGTTGCTTCTGCCTTTTTAATGGCATCGTTGATTATAGAAGACGGGTAATGTTGTTTTTTTAGAGTGTCCCGCATGCGATTAGCATTTTCGTGAAAATCTTCCGATCGTGAGCAAATTCGTTTGAATCTGATGGCCTGTGAGTATGGGATTGAAGTTTTGCAGTGGCGTGGGTGGCAGCTGTTGAAATGAAGATACTGTTGTCTGTCTGTGGGTTTTTTATAGACACTAGTGATTAATGTACTTCCTTCTACTCGAACCAGAACATCCAGGAAGTTAATTTTATTGGTTGAGTAGGTGTGTGTGAAAGAGATATTGGGATGGATTTTGTTGAATGAGGCGATAAAATGGATGAGTTCGTCCTCGGTTTCTGTCCAAACTATGAATATGTCATCCAGAAAGCGTTTGTAAAAAGCTGGTTTTGTTGGATATGAGGACAGAAAGTCAGATTCAATTTTGTTCATAAATATGTAACATATAGGAGACCAAAAAATCTGCAAAACCATGTTGTCCATTCGACAGTCAATAAACCGAGAGCTGTAGGTTGCACACCATGCAAAAAAAGCCGATGTCAAGTCTGCAAACACATGGAAACCACGTCACTGGCTAAAAGCACCCATTCAAATTTCAAGCATTCTATCCGGGAAGACCTGAATTGCGATTCCAGCAACGTGGTTTACATGCTCGAGTGTGGCGACTGTCGAATGCAATACATAGGCCAAACAGACAATTCCTTCCGTTTCAGATTTAATAACCACCGCTCACATACCCAATCCCTCCCCAACCTCCCTCTTTCGAAACACCTCCGCGAGAAAGGTCACGAGTTTGACAAACTTAAAGTAACAATACTACAGAGTGGCTTCAAAAACACTCGTGAGCGCGAGCAACGAGAATCATATTTTATTTTTAAATTTAACACAGTGCAAAATGGCATTAATGAAACTTACGGCACCCTCACCTCTCTTCCGAGGTCAGGGGCCTACGAAATTAAACAAAGCAACACTGACTAAGTCGTCTGAGGTCATACCCCTTTCTGCATGCCACACCTGTGCCACACCTGTGCCGTTTCCCCCCCGGGTGGGCTCACCTTGTGGTCACGCGAGTGCCGCACAATTTCTTCTTCTTTTTTTTTTTTACTATGTAAGCTCACATTTTTTATATATTTTTTTCTTATATTTTTTTTTTTACATTCCTTCCAATACTTCCCCTCAACCAGGGGTGGGTGCACTATAGCTGGGTGCGAAGAAAAAGCACTACTTTAAAGGTTGTCTTTTACCTATTTCACTTTTTTTTTCGAGGTTTCTTCCTTGCTCTGTTCATTTTCCTTTTTTTTTCTGTTGTCTGCTCTCTCTGTTGGAGGGTCATATTTTATTTTCTTGCTCTCGTGGCCAGGAGAAGAAACAAGTTTTTTTTTTTTTTTTTCTACGAAAGTTGTTGCACGGCCACGCACCTGTCGGGCACCTCCCAGCTGGACACGACTGTCAATAAGCAAGCCTGTGGTGCTTAACAAAGCAGAGGCGCATCTGGACATTGTATTTTCTGACTGAGTACCTGTTCCTGGCACCCTTTTTTTTTTTTATGTGTGTGTGGGTCGCACTGCCTCTAATAATTTTTTATGCGTATTTTTCTGCTATGTGCTTTGTGTTTCCCACTTTCCTGTTCTGTGCCCGCCCCTATAAAAGGGGATGCATTCACAATGTAAAATCACTCCTGAAGAAGATCGGTCTTCCGATCGAAACGTCGAGTTGAATAAATATGTTTCCTTTAACGAAGCGTATACTTCGCTATATATATATATATATATATATATATATATATATATATATATATATATATATATATATATATATATATATATATATATATATATATATATATATATATGGACTTCAGAAAAAGCCCTGGTGGTGGGAGGGGAATAAAGCTGTACGAGCTTTTGGTTGGGAGTCGGACACGTTAACGCCGCTGGTAACGTTTTGTATTGCTTCGAAATCGGTAAGTTTGACTCTCGCTGTGATGGGTGTATTGCTGCCAAATGCATCTTAATAAGACCAGGACCTCAGCCTAATTTGCGCACCCCATTTTGAAGCCTTAATTTTAGGAAAAATTTTGCGCAAATTATGCGAGTAAATACAATTATGATGGAAGCTAATGGAGTATTCCCTTCATGCCTTCTTCCTGCTATGACAAAGCAAGGTAATGGAGTGGATTCCTATAGGAGCAAGAGTAGAATAGGTCGGGTGGGGTGTGATTAGGAAGTTCACGGGCATATAGGGCGGCTGCCGCTGGCCCTTTAAGATCCTTGGCCTTCACCCTGCAGTGTTCGTATCTTGGCCACTGCTGATGGCGATGATTAAAAAGCCAAAGCAGGTTGACTGGCGGTCTTGCCTGGGATGCACAACCGAATATCACTGCAATGTGAGGTATTTCTGGCTATGTTTCGGGTGGAATGTTGAAGATGCGCAAAGGCCAGGAGGGAAACGCTTTATTCTCGTTAAGACACTGTATGCCACCATGATGAAACTTATCTTCATAATTACAGAGAATTCATCACAAGCTGGGGTCAGCGTAAGGCCTAGCGGGACTCCACTGGGCCATTTTGCAGATATGTGCACGGCGGAAACTTCGGGGCGGCATGCACAAAGCCGCGCCACCGGCAGTGGTTTATAATTGGCGGTCCTCGCTGTACGGAAAAGGGTTCCGGCCTCGGCGGCGCCTCCACAGAAAGATGGGGCAAGCGATCCAATTAGGCGCGGCCTACTCGCCCTATCGTATCGCTATCGGGCAGCTCCCGCAGGAAGCGAACCTTTCACTTAACGTGCGCACAATCGTTTGTTGACATCGCTGGAGGAACTCGTTGCAAGAAACTGCGATGTGCGGTTGCTACGACGCAGAAACGGTGCACAGACCTATTCGAACCCAAGGAGACCGATTCATCATCATCAGCCTGACTACACCCACTGCATGGCAAAGGCCTCTCCCATGTCTCTCCAATTAACCCTGTCCTTTGTCAGTTGCCGCCACTGTATCCCCGCAAACTTCTTAATCTCATCCGCCCACCTAACTTTCTGCCGCCCCCTGCTACGTTTGACTTCTCTTGGAATCCACTCCGTTACCCTTAAGGACCAGCGGTTATCCTGCCTTCGCATTACATGCCCTGCCCAAGCCGATTTCTTCCTCTTGATTTTGACTAGGATGTCATTAACCCGCGTTTGTTCCCTCACCCACTCCGCCCTCTTCCGATCTCTTAACGTTACACCTATCAATTTCCTTTCCACAGCGCGCTGGAAACCGATTAATCTGTCCTAAATGAACCGACTCGATATTCCGGTTTTGCACTAGATAGGAAAACTACATCTATGTTTTGGCTTGGCGCATTAATCAGCGAAAGCTGACTGGTATTAGTGGCCGAGAGGTCTTGAGTGGAGACCCATTTTGGTGTCTGTATATGCCATGTGCACCTCAACCTTCTTCAGTTTGGGGTATTCGGTTCCCGGCGCACTTCACGGACTCCGCTCGCCCAAAGCAAATAGTCTAGTTACCAGCGTTGTCTTGTTCGCAGTATAAACCCTTCGTTGATTTTGAGGAAAGGAAAGGCGCATAACTGCCGATGACTGGACCGATCCGGCGAGGCCGTGCCGTCCCATTGACTAAATAAAGGTGTTCTCCTCCTCCTTAAAAGGCGGCTGTGGCAAGAACGTTTAATTTCTTTAAATCCATAGCCGAATGGTAGAGATTTATTGGTACACTGCGTAATTCGCACCAGTACAATTAGGCTGCAAATATCTGCTCAAGGATGCATGAAATAGGGGCGATGGAATAATTTTTTTTTTTTTTTGCTGTATTGCCTTCCATTTATTCCTGACAGCACTTGCTCAACGGGTGGTCATCCGATAGCGGGATCCGTGGTCTCATGATCATGGGTGAGTGTAGACCCCAAACAAATACGACAAAGGTAGCGGAGGCACGTCCAGTGAATGGTCACGGGATCGCGGACAAACTTTCACGCGTCTCTAGAAGACGTTGGTGATACAGCTCTCGCTGTTATACAAAAGACGCAGGCGAAGATATCAGTCAAGCTGTGGCTCCCTTCTTCACCTGCGTGAAACATGTCCACTTCACAAGATTCAATCGAGGGTTTATTTACCCTGTAATTCTCATAATAAGAGCACAAAGATGATGTGATGAGAAAGATGTGCGATACTCTATGAGCACTCTCATGGACGCAGAGAACATGTTAATGATGCATAAAACTTCGCGAACAAGGACATCAACCAGAACAAAAAAAACTATAAAATCAGTTCGAGCCACCGCCATATAATACTGTCCCCAAGAGGCATGCTTCTTCGTCCTTACTGAAAAGCATGTCAGTGCAGTCTCACGATAGCCACGAGAAGCGTTAAAAGACCCAGTCCCCAGTCCGCTGCCCGTAGCTTTTGGCATCCACTGAGGCGCGCTAGCATCTTCTCGCCGGCGGTGTGTCTCCGAGTGACTAGTCGGCAGGTCCCGTTGCCTGGTACAGGCTCGACGTCGCTCAACCTCAGCCCAACCATTGGCATCGGACCCGAACAGAAACTCGAATTGACGGCTTCCTGGTGTACGCTTCTTCCTCCCTTTTGCCTCAACATCCAGGAAGCATTGCAAGAGCACGGCAGCGAGTTGTTAGCGAACGTCACGTTCTGTCCCAGAGGAAGCGATCCTTCCCCCATGTCTCGAATGACGTTCCTGGCGAATGAGACGTTCCTTCCCGCAGACAGGTGCGCCAACGCCCCGGCCCCTGCGAACCCTATTCGGTTGTCTTCGAATATGACCCTCGTTGCATTGGCACTTCCCAGAAGGAGCAGACTCCCGCGATCTCTCAGGTCCGCGAACATGGATTCTCTTATGACGACCGTGCTTGCGTTGGTGGCCGAGAGCGGTGCTCCGCTGATGTTGCCGAAAGAACAGTTCACCACCTCGATAGTGCTCACCGAGTCGAACACTAGCGAACCATTCTGCGCCCGGTCCACTGTTGTGTTGACGAGCCGGAACGATTTGCCCTTGGCGAACAGAAGCGCCGTAGGGTGGACCTGCACGCCGGCGCAGCCATGGGTAAATCACTTGAATCACTGCATTTTCTTTTAGAGAAGATACAATACATCAACCATTATACGAGCGGCTAGTGTAAAAGAAAATTGTAAATAGTACAGCGTTTGCTAATAACAGCTCAAAAGATTACACGTAAAGACACTGATGATCCAACTGAAGTGCTCATGTACATATCATTCCACATTTATAAGCGTTCGCTTAAGCTTACTTAAAGGGTATCACACCTTCTGAAAGCCACTTGTAAAAATACAAAGCAGTAAACCCTAATAAAAAGGTGAAAAAGAAACTGTGTGGCATGGACAGAAAGATGCACACTTTGCCGCACAAAGATATTCACATGTGGAAAATATCTGTTCGTCCGCCTTTCGCAAACTATGTTTTTTAAGAAATAAACTTTCCAAAGACCCCCCTCAGGTTAAACTTCTCGCGTTTAACTCACTAATCATGCCTAAGCTCGAATATGCATGCGTGGTGTGGGATCCTTATACTACTACCAATATTAAGAAAATTGAAAGAATCCAAAGAAAAGCCGTAAGATTTATTTATTCTAAATTTTCACCTTTTGATTCTCCGTCTGAGCTAATGAAATCTAACCGTATCCAACCTCTTCAGGCAAGAAGAAAAAATATTCGACCAGAATTTCTTTCCTTGCTCATAAACAACAAACTGGCGCTTGATCCTGCACCCTATTTATCGTTTTTAGCTACACGCATCACACGTCACCATCATTCCGGTTCACTTACCCCGTACTTTGCTAGAACTGGCACTTTTAAATTTTCCTTTTTTCCCGCGTACCATCAGCGAGTGGAATTCTCTGACACGATAAAATGTAAGCGCATAGTCATCCTGCATGCCTTTCTTATTTTTAGTTTTTATTTTTATTTTACTTGCTGCTCGTGTATCTGTGTTATCTAATATGTATTTGTTCTGCTTAGATCTGTAACATGATCTGCAGTATGAAATAAATAAAAAAAATTACATTCACGGTCCACAACGCTAGTCCAAAGCGACTCGCTGCCGATATATCCATGACATCTACAAACGTGGTGGTCGGAACGCAGTGCCGAGAGCATACCAACCTGTCCGAGGTGCGAGTTGCGGACGGTGATGCCCTGGACGTCGGAGAAGCCCGCGAGGGCGGCTGGTGGCAGCTCGGGAACGGTGACGTTGTCCAATTCCACGAGCTCCGTGCCTCGCAGCCCGTGCAGCGCCAGGTGCTCGATGGTGAGGTTGCGCACATGGCGGAATCGCAGCGTCCGCAACCCGGACACCTTCTCGAAGGCTAGCGATCGAACCACCACACAGTCGATGTCGGTCAGCGTGAACTGCATGCACCACGGGAGAGACAAGCGCTCATTCCGGAAGCTGTTGGCGCGAAACACGCATCGCTTAGCAAACGCGCTATGGATGCACGCTCAATGTCCATCCTGTGTGTCCGTTCTTATAATCGATGCAGATTGGGAAGATTACGCTGGACGCGCATTTGCCCATTTCGTCTGGGTGGCGCAATTTGAGCCGCTCAGCTGGCATTGCCGCCCATACAGACCGCCCCAAGGACGGATGTCTAAAAGCCTTACTAGCCCCCATTAGGCGAATTCACCATCGCTGTTGAGGCCGATCCCACCGAAGCGGCGAGTGCGACGACGATGTACAGGGTCCGTCAAAAGTTGCCAGGCCACAGGGTTTGGTTTTGAGTCCGGCAGTTACGATACCCTCGAAGCTCAAAATATCTGTAGACGGTAGAAGAATGATCGTTCTAGCGTCTGAGAACCTTGACAGCTTTATCGGCATCTTAAGTTCCACGGATGAAAATCAGACCCTGCGGCCTGGGAACTTTTGACCAACCCTGTACCTCCAATTATATATACCTTCTCCGACATTCGTATCAAAATTGTGACGCACGTCACACACAGCTCTGGGCGGTGTCGTACGATTTCTCGTTGCACATAGCAGACGTCTCCTAGACTCATTGCAGGCTAGCTTATGAAAGGGATTCCAACTGATGTTATAGGTACCCTTAATGGTATGCCTTTCATCGACTTTTGTTTCACAGCTATAACGCAACCATACGTCGTGCAGCATTCCGGGTGGTGTCATACGATTT
This sequence comes from Amblyomma mixtum, assembly GCF_055824585.1. NCBI lineage: Eukaryota > Metazoa > Arthropoda > Arachnida > Ixodida > Ixodidae > Amblyomma > Amblyomma mixtum. The sequence goes on along the minus strand of NC_143012.1, from coordinate 273,289,423 downwards.
CTCGTCGCACGCAGCATACAGCTGCTAGTCAAGTTGCAGGCTAGCTCGCGACAAGGGTTCCAACCGACGATATATATAAACTCACGATGAGACATTCATGCTTTCGCCTTCATAGCCCGTAAGCAGTCTTAAGTGCCTCCGTATATTTTCTGCGAAATTCTGCACCCTGACGTTCACATGCAGCTGCATAAGAATACTACTCCATGAGTCCTCTTCTGGCCGAGATCTGTCAAGTTTGGTACAGTTCTACGTCGGCCACGCAGTAAACCACCATAAAGATTACAAGTGCGAGCGGCGATCTGGACCGGCAAGGGAACGAGTCGGAACGTACGAACCTCTTGGAGCGACAGGCTGGCCACCAGGTACGGCGGCACGTACACGGCGCCGCAATGCTTCACGGAGATGTACTCCACGTCCGGCTCGAAGAGCGCGAACAAGTCGAGTACTTCATTCCCCACCGGACAGGCGCAGTCCACGCGCTCTTCCACGCAGCTGCATAACTCCAAACTTGGACAGGAAAACGAGCCAGCCGCCAGAGACAGGGCTGCGGACAGCAGAACCGATGCCGCCGACGCCCACATCTTGGGCCTTCTCGCACAGTGTGTTGACTCTGCACCGCCGGACACACTCGGAGACCGGACGTGCCGTCCCACCCCACAGCTCGTTAAATGTGCGCCCTTGCGGAAGTCCCTGGGTCCGCTCGATACGGAGGCTGTGTGCGCGCGTACGAAACTCCACTTCTGTACAAGCCGTCGGTTTTGTTCCGAGGGTGCGATGGTTTATCAGACTGCCAGCCAGTGACGGCGCCAAGAGGAGGAACCTGCCGAGCGCTTTGTTCAGACCACTGCAGTGCCACTGCATTTAGTTCTTTTCTCTTATCTTAACAGCAAGATATGCAACAGAGGCAGCATGCTATACCCAACATTTTCCTAACCCCCCCTCCCCCCCCCCCCCCCCGACCAACGTTACTAGAAGTAATGTTGCCTCGCAGTACGAACCTCCTGGAGCCGTCCCTGCTGCCAGCAGTAGGAAGCCAACTTGCCCAGTTTTACTGTCTTTATTGTCGGAAGCATTCACTAAGAACATTGCCCATATAGTGGTAAAAGCGAAGCTTGGCCTGGCGTAGAGCATGCAAATGCTAGAAATGAATCTGATTTAAACTCAGTCATACACCCTGTCACAAAATTCGGCGCATTTTAGGAACAAACAAAGAAAAACCGCCGCGCGCACGGCGTCTCGCCGGCGCGAGCCCGACGGGGGAGAGGGAAAGCCCCCACCGAGCGCGTGCCTCTCTCTCCACCGCCGCGGCGTGCGCCGAGGAAATCAGTCATCCCCGCCGATTATTCTCGAACATGCGAGTCGGTTCTACAGCTGACGGGGGGAAGAGAGGGAAGCCTTGCGTGCGCTAAGATGATGATGATGAAAACTTTATTTATAACAAGGGAGTTTTGGACACGTCGGTCCTTGGGCCCCCGCACGGCCCCACTGCACTCAAACGTTCATGTCCCGGAGGCTCATGACGCTGGCAGCCCGGCCGGTGGCGATGGCTTGCTTGGCCGGGTCCTCGGAGCGCAGTAGGGTCTCCCAAGCCTCCCATGAGGTAAGGTGCTCCAGGCCCCGCGGGGGAGGATCCGCCGGGCAGAGGAAAAGAATATGGTCGAGGGTGGCTTTGGGGTGGTGGCAGAGGGTACAGGAAGGGTTCGTGTGGACTGGGTGATATCGCGAGCGTATATAAGGGGAGGGCAAAGTGCGTGTTTGGAGCCGCCTCCAAAGTGTCTGATGGTAATTGTCGAGGGAAGGATGAGGTGGGGGGTAGAGCCGACGCTCGGCTTTGTAGGCCTGCGTCATTTCACTGAATGAGTGCATGCGCTCCCGCGAGAACCCCAGGTCGGAGGCCGCCGGTGCCCGGTTGAGAGAAGCTCGGGCTAAAGCGTTGGCGGCCTCGTTTCCGGGCCTCGTTTAAAGGCTCATGCCTTTAAACCTAGATAAATGCCAACTGTTGTCATTCTCTCGCAAACGCGCAGTTATTCATCATTCATACAATATTAACTCAGTCCCGATTGCCTCAACAACGTCATATAAGTATCTTGGATTACATCTGACATCTTCACTATCTTGGGTGAACCATGTCCAAAGAATATGTTCTGATGCCTCCCGTGTCTTGGGTTATCTCCGACGTAACCTCAAGTCAGCATCTCCCGAAGTAAAAAAGCTTGCTTACCTAACATTTGTTCGTCCCAAACTTGAATTTGCATCATCCATCTGGCATCCCTCTCAAGCGTACCTTAGCACCGAACTTGAGGCCATCCAAAACCGCGCGACCCGTTTTATCACCTCTGAATACTCAAAAGAAAGTAGCATCACTGCACTCAAACATTCTATCTCCCTCCCCACAATTGAATCACGCCGCATCATCTCACGCCTTTGCCTACTACACAGCTTTTTCTACCATCCGATATCAAAACATCCCCTGCTGAAACCACCGATCCGAACTTCCAGTCGCCTCAGCCACAGCCACCCCATAGCCAGCATCAAGAGTCGTACTTTAGCAATGAGCAGTTCCTTTTTTCCTGACGCAATAAACCATTGGAATGCCCTGCCCAACGACATAGTATCATGCAACGATCGCAAATCATTTCGCGCGAAACTCACCAGTCATTTTCAGAACACGTGAATCATTTGCTGGCCTTTACTTTTTTTTCTGTATTTTCCCTGAGTTTTTATTGTATTTTCTGTGCTTTCTTGGCTTCTCTTGTTTTTTTTTCTTATATAACCACTTGATACTTTTTATCTTTATTTTTAGTGTTTGCAGTTGCAGTGTTTCTTTTATTGTCTATGTTTTCATCATGAGTGCGTTCACACAAAACAATTTGTAACCCCCTCCTTATGTAATGCCCTCGGGCCTTTAAGGACGAAATAAATGAAATAAATGAAATAAATGAAATGAAATTCCCGGAGTGGGCAGGCACCCATATCAGCTCCACATGGCGGGGCGGGTGCGCGGCGAGGGAGTCCAGTATGCGAAATGCAGGGACGTGAACTCTCCCGCGAGCAAAATTTAGGCCAGGGCAATGGCGGCCTCTTCGGCCTCCTCCGAAGTGGCAGTAGGGGTTATGTGAAGTGTGGCAATGGGTTGGAGGGAGGGGTTCGTGATGGCGACAACCGCGTCCTCGCCCGTGCATGCGGCATCCACCCAAACGGCATACGGTTCCGTGCCATAGTATTTGTGGAGTGCCCGTGCGCGAGCTCTGCGGCGGGGTTCGTGGTAGGTGGGATGCATGTTTTGGGGGGGAGGTTTAATAAATAAATCGCGGTGAATGAGGCGGGGTACCTGGAGCTGTGTGGGATCGGTAACTGGTAGGCGTATACCGAGGGTGTGTAGGATGTGTCTCCCGGTGGTGGTTCTCGCGAGACGTATGTATTGTGTCTGTCGGTGGGCCTCAATAAGCTCCCCTATCGTATTGTGCAGGCCTAGTTGAAAGAGTTTTTCGGTTGAGGTATTTTGGGGTAGGTGTAATGCTGTCTTAAATGCTGTTCGAATCATGGCATCCAGGGTGGAGATTTCCCTAGCCTGGAGTTTCAGGTAGGGGAGCGTGAAGATAAAGCGGCTGAGGACGAAGGCATGAATGAGACGACATAGGTCATGCTCCTTCATGCCCCTGTGGTGTGCAGAAACGCGGCGGATTAGGTGTGATATCGACACAGTTGTCTGCTTGAGTTTCCGTATGGTGAGTGTGTTTTTCCCGTTGTTCTGGATGTGGAGGCCAAGTACCCGGAGAGTGTTTACCTCCGGGATGGGCCGGTTTTCCAGTGTCACGGTGATGGGGGCTGTGGGACAGTTTCGTGTTGTGGGGCGGATTATGAGGAGCTCCGACTTCTCCGGTGAGCAGGAGAGTCCGATACTCCGCGCATGCGTTTGGGTGAGGATAGCCGCGGACTGTAGGGTGTTCTCTATGTCTCCATCACTGCCATGGGTGGTCCATAGCGTGATATCATCGGCATAGAGTGTATGCCGAAGGTGAGGGATGGTTTGTAGCTTGTGGGCAAGGGGAATGAGAGTGACATTGAAGAGGAAAGGGGAGAGGACGGACCCCTGGGGGGTTCCGACCCCACTAAGGGTGTATGGGGGGGAGATGTGGGGACCGAAGTGAATTTCGGCCGTGCGGTTAGTAAGGAATGTTTGAATATAGGTGTACATACGTTCACCTATGTTCAAGGGGGAGAGAGCCGCCATGATCGCTTGATGGTCCAGGCGATCAAAGGCCTTGGAGAGATCCAAGGCTAAGACAGCTTTTGTGTGACCCGGAATGAGGGGGTCGAAAATGTCCTGCGTGAGTTGGAGCATGGCGTCCTGTGCTGACAGATGGGGACGGAAGCCCACCATGCTGTGCGGGTAGAGGTCTTGCTCCGCCATGTGTTGGGTGAGTCGAGCGAGTGCGACGTGTTCGAAAAGCTTTCCTAGGCATGAGGTTAGTGAAATGGGACGGAGATTTGAGGGTGTAAGTGGTTTGTGGGGCTTTGGTATGAATATGATTTTGGCGTGACGCCATGATTGGGGAAGAGTGCCCTCCTGCCAGCATTTGTTGAAGTACTCCGTGAGCTGGGCGATCGATTGATCGTCCAAATTGCGGAGCATGGCATTAGAGATCCGGTCAACTCCTGGGGTGGAGTTAGAACGGAGAGTCAGGAGGGCCGCTCTGACTTCTGTCTCCGTGATCTCTGCGTCGAGGTTGGCATTCGGGGCGCCTGTATAGGGGGGCAGGGGGTTTGAGGTACCGGGAGTTGTATGTGTGTTTCTAAGTATATTAATGAGTGCGTCAGGAGAAAGGCCGGTCTTGTGTATAAGGCGTGTGACGTGGTGTTGTGTGGCTGTTTTGGATTGCGTGGGGTCAATTAGGTGACGGAGGAGTTGCCAGCTACGTTTGGAGGACAGATTGCCAGCCAAACTGTCGCAAATCTGACCCCAGTTTGATCGGCAGAGCTCCTCAGCGTGCTCAGTAATTTGTGTTTGCAGCGCGGCCAGCCGCTTTTTAAGGGTCCGATTGAGCTTTTGCCCCTTCCAGCGCTCTAGGATGCTATGGTGGGCCTCCCAAAGGTGGGCCAGGCGAGTGTCGAGGGTGGGCGTATCTGTTGTTGTGACAAGGGTTCGCGTGTGTGTGGAGACATCGTTCATGAGTGATGCCACCCACTGGTCGATGTCTATAATGGAAGCGTCAGGGAGGGCCGCCCGTGCGGAGCGTACAGCATCCCAGTTGGTGATTTTGTGTGTTAGGTGACGGGCCTGTCTTTGCTTGTACGATACTGTAACGGAGAGGATGTAATGATCGCTTCCTAATGTATGACGCGTTGTGGCCCACGTAATACCAACAAGGTTGCGGCTCAGTGTCAAATCCGGGCTGGTGTCCGCGCTGACACTGTTACCAATCCTCGTGGGGGTGTTAAAGTTGTGTATTGTGAGGCGGAGCTCTTGTACCAAGGACCAGAGACGCCGGCCTCGTCCAGTGGTGGTGCGGTAGCCCCAGTCAGTATGCTGACTGTTGAAGTCTCCTCCGATAATCAATGGATGCTTGCCTGCAAGACGGTGGAGATCTCGCAGTAGCGTTTCCAATGAAGCCATCGGGTGAGATGGTGGGTGGTATATATTGGCGACAAACATCGATGGTAGTGAGTGTGTATCTTGTATGATTTCTGTAATTACGCAGGGCGTCTCGGAGGTGATGTAATGGCTTTGGTGTGTAATGGAGCGATGTATGAGTGTGGACGCCCTGGGTGTATTCGTGGCGTCCGAGTGAACAGATGTGTAGCTAGGAAGTGTGGCAGGGCTATGTGTGTCCTGAAGGAGAAGGATGTGGGGCGTGGGAAGTGTGGGGAGGAGGAGTTGGAGGGGTGCGCGCTTGCCCCGGAAGCGGCGGCAGTTCCACTGAAGAATTGATAAGGAATTAGGAGGGAGCCCCGCCATACTGGAGCTTTGGTGGGGTGAGGGCAAGTGGGTTGGTTGGGGAGTTCTGTGGGGTAGGTGGGCTGGATTGATGCGGCGGATTGAGGTGTAGCGAGGGAAGGGCCTGCTCTATTGTTTGGAGGCGGGCGTCGTACTGTGCAAGGCTCATCTCTAGGGTGTGCACCATGCGCGTAAATGCCGCTTCAATTTGTTGCTCGAACCGCTGGGAGAGGTGGTCGATGAGGTGGTTGAATTTTGCCTCTAGACGCGCGTCCATCTCAGCGAGTTTAGCATCCAGGCGGGCCTCGAGGGATGTCAGGTCGGTCTGGGTAACGGGTGTGGGCTCTGTTCGTTTTTTCTTGGGTGGGGGTGAGGGTGGGGATTGGGAGACGGACTCTTCCACGTTTTCTGTTGTTGTTTGAGGTAGTGGAGTGTGCTGGGCGGGAGGGACGGTTGGTGTAAGCTGTGGAAGGACGGAGGTGGGGGTCTGGATAAGAGAGGTAAGACGACTCACCTCGTCTCGCAGGGCCTGGAGCTCCCGGTCACGGGGATCCACCTGTGTGGGCGGAGGGGCCGGGGGCTTGCTGGTATTGTTGACTCTGCCGGCCACTCTGTCCGCCCAGGAAAGTTGACGAGCCTGTTGGTCTTGGCGGCGGCGAGATGATGAACGCGACTTGCTGGACCGACGCACGTCGGTGCGGTCCGCGTCTCGGTCCGGTGTGCGGGAGATGTGCTGTTGCAGTGAGGCGGGTGGTGAGCGGCGTCCCCTGCCTTTGCATCCTCTAGTGCCGGTCATGTGGGTGCCTCCACATAGTATGCAGGCTGGGGTGCATGTCGGAGTGTCCTCTCGTGGGTGGGGGACGCCACACCTTGGACAGTTGTGTGTGCGCTGAAGGGTGCACACGTCCGAGCGGTGTCCAGGTTGACGGCAGTTTGTACGTGCGTCGAGGTGTCCTCTGTAGGGGGTGCAGTTGTGGAGGCCGCCTCCGTAGGAGATGGTTCTGGGCACCGGGCCCCCCCGGAAAGTAATGAGGATTGAACGGGTCTGTCCCATGCGGCGTGCATCAATGATGGGGGCCGTAGGGTTGCCCACGATGAGGTCTTCTAGAACCTGTGTCGGGGTTTCTTCCCAGTAGGCGTTGGTAATAACTCCCCTTACTGCACCATCCGGGGGGGCGATGTAGGCACTGACAGCGTAGGGTTGGTTTCGAATTTTGAGCTGTTGAATGGCGACCATGCACCATGAGCACCCCTCACCAAGCTGACGCGCTTCGCCTGGTCGCCATTGCGCTAAGACATGTCCCCCCTCCTCTGCACTCGGGCGTCGGCGACGCTGCCACGACGGCGCCACGCTAGAACACGCTGGAACCTTCGCGAAACGACTCCTGACTCTGACCAATGGGGACGCGCGGCCAGTGAGAAGAGAGACGGGAGACAACACTGCAAATGCTGCGTGTATGTGCGCGACTACTTTGGCGCGTACAACGAACAGACGGGAGAGCGAGCCTATAAAAGAAGGGCGTTGACCGCTATCAAGTCAGTCCGGACCGCCGTTTAAGCTTCATGGAAGCGCGCCCGTTCGACTCCCGGGAAAACACCACTCGGCCAGCATCGGACCAACGAGGCAACGGTCGCCAGTCTGCGGGACGGCATCGTCGTGGAACTCTGGTCGTCGGACTGCCGCAGTGCCCGGTGAACAAATTGTGTTTTGCTTGTTTACCTCTCTCTTGTGTTAGTGCACTTTAGGTGCAATATTGCCTCTGTATTGTAGTCTCTCTCTCGAGTTTAACTTTGCACGAAGTTGCATTGTTCTGTTAATCACTTTGTATGTGCGTGTACTAGTGATTGTGTAATCCTCTGTATCGTCTCGTTGCTATATAAACTTTGTTTTGTTTTGTGAACCTTTGGCTCCGACCCATTCTCTGGCTTGCGACCAGCGAAAGCTGGGCACCGAACGCCCAAAAACCTATTGTCACTTGGTAGCTGGTCTCCGCTGAGTTTGCCACGCTGAGTCGAGGGCATCTCCTTTGAGTCCGAGACTGCTACCCCCACACGCTCTAAGGGTGTCTGGGAGCTTCCCACGTAAAAGTGCGCGAAGTCTGGGTGACACACCCACAGCGTATGACAACAGTGACAGCGACAAAAATAAAAAGAAAATGCTTCGCTCCTGGGAAAGTAATTCACGACACTACCCTCTATTTTATTACATAACCGAGTGTTGTGAGGAGGAACGTCGTTGAGGCAGCGGTCGGCTTCAGTCTGCAGCTGTCGGCTTCAATGAAAAAGGGTGTTAGATGGGTGTGTTCTTCATGGATGGCGCCTTCTCGCCTTTTCTCCCATTTTTGAATTTCTTTTTTTTAATCTTATATTGCTACCGCTTTCATGCGGTTAAAATTTCCTCCTCGCTATTCTTCCAAAGCTTTTTAACCAAAGTTCCTTCCGCTGGCATCCTGCTAAAGACAGACGCCGAGCTGACAAGCCAAGCGTAAGCTTGCCTCGCTGTGTCGCGTCCACACTTGTCCACGCTTGGCCGGGACCGCCTCTGATCAGTTACCCTCCTGGCGGAGTGGGTAATGCTACCGTCGGTCAACCACCGAGGGTATGAAAAAATGCTCTCTCTCTCTCTCTCTCTCGAGGTCCATCCATTTTCTCGTCCCCCTTAGCTGGATGCGACCCTTCTGCAATCCATCTCGGGACCTCTTCCTTGGCGAACATTATCATCACAACCTTGGATTCGTTTCCTAGTCTTCTTACCCCGTAGATTTTCTGGTTTTCGTCTCTTTTCAGTCTTATCATCAAATCTTCTTCCGAGTAGAATAGCGGGACGTCGTATACGACTCCCTTGCCGCATTTCTCCGGCGCATTTCTCCGGCCATAATCTCCGTTCCTCTACGTTGCTCCTCCATTCTTCGGGCTCATGTATTAATCTTCGGCTTTCGTTTGTCTTTGCTATCAGAATCGTCTGTTGCGTCAGGTTTGGCGAGACAAAATACTTCTTCTTCCGGATTTATATATACTCGCCGCCAGCTTGATTACGTCACCCAGCGTCATCGTTCCGTGCGTCATGAGCTTCGTGAGGCCTCCGCGTGGTCTTATATAATGACCTTCTCCATTCCTATTGGCATCCGTGCGCACTGTTTTTCCACCGAGTTCGCGGCCATCCTCATTCCCTTCTCCTTGGATAGAGCGTTCTCTTTCTCTTTTTGCCGACGCGCTCCCTCCAAGCGCATGTTACGAGCCGAGTTCCTCGGATTTTATAATTTGTCTGTCTACGACGACCTCCATTTTTATATTCTGACCTCAGGTGTTGCGCGCACTTCTGCGCCTGAGCAGCTGCTCCGCCACTGCCTCCTCTTGATGTGTGTGCCTCGTTAGGCTTAGCTTCCTCCGTGGTCGGAAAAATACAATGTTCCGAAAAATGCTGAAAAAAGTTCACTTGCCCAGAAATTTGGTGTCTTTGTGATCATCGTGACTTCCGCAGTAGATTCATCAAGGATTACAGCTCGATGGCTCAAATTATCGCTGATATCGGTGCCCAAACACGGAGCTCATGCCAGCACGTCTGTTCACCTCGAGCTTCTCGAGAACAGAACATATTTTCCATAGTTTTATTGACACATATATCCATCCCGTTACTTTCAGTCTGAAAGAGAGATTTTTCAAAATACACTATATGTCTATGTTACAGCATTCCGTACAATGCAGATAATGTACTATCAGGGACAAAAGTCTCCAGGACGCACCGGGAACAAAAGCTGAATGCGCCGTTATTAGGCGGTTGATCCTAGCCAAACTTGCGGAAATAAGAGCCGGACTCACGCGCTCCAGTGCTGGGCACTGAAATTAGATATTCGTTTGCAGCGACACCGACGCACCTAGATCGGTTTTCCTGCGTCCTGGAGACCTTTGTCCCCGATAGTACGTGTGTGGACGCAATCTCAAACGGCGCGGCTAGCATTTTCAGCACACCGTTTCGTACATCACTCATGCAATACGTGTGCGGTCATTCCGTGCATACTGTTCACGCGATACATAAGGATCCTTCTGTGCACAGCCAGTCCACAGAATTTACGGTACGCACGATATGTGTATTTACAATCGTAGATAACTGCAAAAATATTGTTCAGTATTACGTAAATGCATGAAAGCAAACCCCTATCACGCAGTAGCCTTCACTTTCCACGCTGATATACACGGCGCCAATAGCATTCAATTCCACTTAAGGCACAAAGAATCGGAATGAAGTGATCGAGCCATCCCTTCCCTCCGCGTGGATTAGAAAGCGTTACACACGTATGCCGTTTAACATACAGTTGCATAATCGGTTTCCACAATGTGCCGACTCATCTGCGGACAAAACACGATGACTGCTTCGTCGACAGCAGGGACTAAATCATAGTTCATGATCCATGGCGCTGAAATGAGCGATGGCTCCCGAGAAAGATTGCGCAGGTATAGCAGTTCCCGTCGTATCCGTGCCGGTCTCGCTGCACTCTTCGCAATTTCACCGCTCTATTGTCGCAGCACCGACATCACTAACGCATGAGGGAACATGACGCCCAAAGTATCTGTGACCGGCGACGCAAAGCAGCGCGACGAAGTTAGCGAAACACGCAACGGATGTGCGGCGGCTGCAACGGCTGCACGAGTCAGGAATTCAAAAGGGGTAGAGAGATCGTTTGGAGCGGAAGCTATACTCCTCCTGTACAAAGCTGAAGGTCATGTGGTTACGAATTGACCTTCAAGCCAGGAGGAGCGGAGGCTTGGCTCTGTCGTCATGCCACGGTACTCGCCACGCCTCGCCACAACCACAGCTGCGCGCATTGAGCCGACGGCACGGCGCGCGCTCGCCTCGCAGCATGGAGGAAGGATGCTCGCAGCTATCGAATCACGTGACTCGCTGCGCCTCGCCAGAGCTAAAGCCATGGATGAGCAACGTATCGGAACTACACCGGAACTAGCGCTTCGACGATGTATCGTCGCCATCAAGCGGAATCTGATGATCTGTACGATATGGAAAGCCGTCAGATTAGATGACCATGCTTAACAGAGCTTTCGCTCGTCTTACTATGTTCAGCCGAGCTGAACCACAGCTAGTTTTTGTAGCGAAAGCTACACTTGCGATTTCACTGTGGCGGTGCTCCGAGGAGGCACAGATACCGACCTTGAGCCGTTGCCTAGCAACTGCCGCAGCTGACAGAGGCCGCGCTCTCACCGCACCATCTGGCATGACGTCACACCGCACGCCTCGCCACCGCCGCTGTTTGGTATGACGTCACACCGCTTGTCTCGTCGTTGCGCTCGCCCCGCGCGCTTCGCCAGCTATGTCGCATGCCTGATAACATGTCGGAGGATTGAAAAGGAAAGCTGCGATTATTCTTTCGGTTAACCTCCCTGCCTTTCCTCTTCTATATCCTCCTCCTCCTCCTCGAGTGCGCCGCAACCACATTTGAGGCGGCAGTATGGACGGCGACAAGTCTGCTAAGCAGAAGGAGTCCTGGAATCGTCTTTAATGCAACAACATAGCTAGACAACCAGACTAACCTGGATTTGCAATCAAAATCAATCAAGGCTAACCGAGCTATGCCTCAGCTTTTGCTACGTATATTCTGGCACAGCCGAGCTAAGCCACTGCCAATTATCTTTGGTACATCGTTTTCTACTTTCCGAGCCTTCTTGCGGTTAGATCGATTGTTCTTTACTAGCGACGCTAGCGCCAATTCCTCCTTCATATACGTTCAGGCAGAGTAGCTACGGCTTCAGCGGAGGTTTCTCCAATTAGCCCGGACCGAAATCGCTAACGCTTTTCTCCCCCCGATAAAGCCCTCTCTCGCCAAGGGCAAATTACATAGGGCTGTTCGGTACGCGAGCGAACCACACATTTTCGAAGATAACTCCGCCTATTACTACTACGTATTACTCCGCCGATTGCTCGCGAACGCCGCTTGCAACGAAACCCTTACGTCCCACAAATCACATTAAAAAGTGTAGTGTAGATCCAAGATTTCGCGGGATTGCAAAACTAGGGAGTGGGGCAGACAGAGTAGTACCAGGCCGAATTCAAACGCGAACACTAACGCGTCGTTTATTCTTTTAAGATTGTGGCGCAGCATATGTATATATGCGTATATAATAACTGAATATAGTAACTGCGCATATAATGACTGAATATACCGTTTATATAGAACTAATCTATTCACTGAAGCGGAATTTAACCAGGGGAAACATTGTCTCGATTATGAGCGGTGTTCACGTTTATTTTTGCCCTGATATTACCTTTAAAATACAAGCTTAAATCAATATGCAAGTAGATGAGACAGCTGCAGTGTCAGGGAATAAACGACATGCAAAAAGTTGAGAGCTAAGCAATAATTTACAGCTGGTATGACGTCACAGCGGCAGTAGCGCCACAGGTGCGCGGCGCGCGGAGTAACTACAGCCGGGCTATCTGAAGGAGCGAGTTGGTCGCTCCTTATAAGGTACATCCTTACAAGGATGTAGCAAACCTCATTTGAACCTCAAATGACTTATTTTTCCCGTTGGGAACTCTTGCGGCTTCGCTAAAAAGCGAAGCAGCAAAATTACAGAAGCTAAGATCCGTGCTGTATCGGCGTTTTTTTTCTGTCACGTCCCGTGTGTACGCCGCTGGCACCTCTATTGTTTTCTAAGGTTACGGCCAACGTTTCTAGATAAAGACAGTTGGGAAACTGCGCCGGCGAGCCAGGGAGCAGAGCGGCCCCACGCGATCGCCGTCTAAGCGGTGGCGCTGCGGTCGCTTTAGGATGAGCGCGTCGTCTGCTACTGCCAGCTTGAGGAGCGTCGGAAGATGGCTCGCGTCCGTTAAAAAAAAAAACAACGTATTTAAGGAATATTACCCTCCCGAGGAATATTATCAACATAAACTACGAAGAGGCAAGCGGTACGTCATGTTTCTCTAAACCGCGGAAAGAAGGGCTTCCAGTTTTTTTCCGATATTTACAGCCAAAAGCTCAACCTCGAGCATCCTGCCCTCACGTACCTCAGACGTGGAGTGCACGCGGACTTCGCAATTCGTAGATGAGCGCGGCTAGAAGCAGCCGCCCCCGGCGCAGACGATGCGAGGCGCGAACTAACGTTAATCATTCGCGCAGCAAACAGTGACCAATGGGCGCCGCGGCGGTGAAGAGAAATCGTGGCCTCTGAGACCGATGCTTGAGCTGGTCACGGAGGCCATGGAAAACAAACGCGGTACTCCCACCACCCAAGAGATGGCGCTCGCATCTCTTTTAGATTAAAGCCCCTTTTTTATTTTAGATGAAATCGGCGACAGAAAGGGCCGCATATCCGGAGAGAGTTTTCCAACTGTCTTTATCTAGAAACGTTGGTTACGGCGCATCGCTGGTCATTATACCCAATGGAGCACGAATATCCCATGGACATCCCATTTGGATCCAAACGTCTACGGCCTAGATTGGATGTTGACAGAACGTCTGCCGGATGTATTTTGTGGAGAATAATAAACGTTCACTTTTAGTGAACCAACGGATGTCCTGCGCATATCAGCTTTTGCACGTCTGCCGGCACCGAACCAGTGGATGTCCTGCAAATTCAGTGTTTCTAGACTATGAATTGTCCCGCATTGGCGCGGTTATCCACTGCATTTTTTTTTCTGACAGTATTGATGAGCACATGCGAAATATTCAGTTTCTTAAATGCATGAGTATGTTTTGTGAGGATTAATATTTGCCACCCCATTTTTCGGAACTGAAATGCGCCGTGTTGTTTCCGTCGCAGTACTTCTGATCGCAAAGGAATGAAAATTGTTTTTTTTTTTTTAAAGGAAATGGCACAGAGGAAGGGTTAAAGGAAGGAGTGAAAGAAGAAAGGAAGAGGTGCCATAGTGGAGGGCTCCAGAATAACCACCTGGGGATCTTTAACTGACATCGCACAGCACATGGGCGCCTTTTTACGTTTCGCCTCCATCGAAAAACTGAGGATTGGGCGAGTTGGTGGTGATCCATTGTAGAAAAACCAGCGCTTACGAACACGGACAGAGGACAAGGGAAACAGACTGACGGCGCTGACGCGCCGTCAGTCTGTTTCCCTTGTCCTTTGTCCGTGTTCATAAGCGCTGGTTTTTCTACAATCCATCGAAAAGCGGCCAGCTTCCAATCCAGTCAGTCAGAGGGCAGTGGCTGTTTCATATGCCTACTCTGCCTCTTTTTGCATGTGTATGCTAAGCAATACGCTTTATTACATGGTTGCCAGTTTCACTGTGCTGTTTGCCATCAGTAAAGCTCAATCCATGAGGCACACAGCAGGCATCAACAACACACGAGAAACCAGTGACCGTCATGGCAGGATTTTCAAATGGCGGCAATAACTGCTGTTACTGCCATTAATTGCCCGCGAAAATACGGCCAGCGATGTGCGACCCGTACTTCCGTACCGAATCCGGACATCCACGGAAAAAACGAAATACGCCCGGAAACGGACGGCCGAATCGGTCGGGACGTCTGCAGGACACACAGAGGACTTCCCTCTGTAGGCATCTTGAAATGGCGCTACGACTGCACGCCAAGCACGGATGAAATTTACCAGAAACGGAGGAAATTTGGCACTTGCTTGGTTGTAACAGCTGTAATTAACATGCTTATAATTACTCATGCAGGCCTTAGCATATATATCGAAGATACGTTTTTGAGAACTGTGCATTCCTTAGACACGCTGTATTTCAGCTTCAAGTGTCGAAGTGTTGTGGCGGAGTAAGCAACTGTTATATGATCTCTCATTTTTGCCCCCACAGCCCCCAAACAGCTTCTGATAATTGTCAACGAAAGCATCAAGAATACCAGGAGCATCACTGTATGTGCAACCTCCATACTGAATTTCCAATATTTTTTTAGCAAGAGCAGTCTGCCTTTCATCACTCAGCGCCTGATGAGATGGTTGCTCATCTAGAAACTTATGGGACCTAGACCTTATCAAGGCCCCCTTGTATCTTTTGGTTTCAAGCCGTTGCTTACGCGAAGCCTTTCCTCGACTTGACGATGAGCAGCGTGCTGTAGTGTCGAAGGACCTAAATTTTTGGGCGAAATTAAATCTGCCATTTCAGATCTTATGGTTCAGAAATCTTTTGGGCCAGATGGTATTACTAGCGAGTTCTATAAAACATTTTCCCTTTGCCTTGTGCCTGTTTCGATGGAGGTTTTTCAGGCTTCTTATGATTTTAGTTTTTTCCCCCCACTTTCTGATATCGTCCAATTTTTCTCTGTAATGTAGCTTACAAACTTTTTGCAAAGGTTCTTTTCAATCATCTGTGGCATGGTTCTCACTGACTTAATAGGCTCGAATCAGATCTGTGGTATCAGAGGCCGCAGCATCCAAACCCATATTCATATTGCACATTCAGTATTGGAGACAGTATCAGATGAGACCAGCCAAGTAGCTCTTATTCAGATTGGCCTTGCAAAGCCATTTGATGAAGTTCATCACGATTTCTTGTTTGCAGTTTTAGAGCATGCAAATATTGGAGATGTTTTGCTCAGGGGCATAAGACTGAGCTATAAAGAGCCCTGTGAAAGGCTAATCGTTAACCAGGAGCTAACCAAACCTATACCACTCAAATTACCTGTTTGCCAAGGACAGGATGTGTCATGCTTTCACCAATGCATAGACATCCAACAAGCGAATCCATATCCCAATCCACATTTCAAACTACAATCCAAAAAGGCGCGAACTAACAGTGAAGAAAAATACGAAAGTTTGGTTCTAGGCGGATATCGAGCCTGGGCCTGTGAAGTGTAAGACGGGACGATTCCGTTGCGCCATGACAGTTCGACGTTTGCAGCCGAATAAAGGCGCGTCTAGTGAATGCAGAGTTGTCTTAGAAGCGTACATAAGTAATTACGAGCATATAAATTATAGATGCCACAATTTACCAAGTACAAAAGTACCTTTCTGTTACTTCTTCCTAGCGCCATCATGCGGCACCCACTGAAAACCCCCCTTGCAATGTACGACGCTGGCCCAGCAGATGGCGCCACAATGCAAGCATAAATGCTTCCGCATTACAGCATGAAAGTTATCTTAAGTGAAGTGCCTCCTTGAAATTTTTATTTGTTTCTCTTAAGCATCTACACTGCCGCAAGCTCGTCTTTCTTTGCTTATTTCCACTGAGTGCAGCAAATATCCGGATTCTAAAAAAAAATATGCAGCAATTTATGCTGCCTTTATTTTAATTTGTAATAATATTAGCTGGGGTTCAATGTGTCGAAGTGACACAGGGGTCATGAGAGACGCTATGGTCACGTTTATTTGGAGGGGAAAGTATGATCCAACAGGTAACTACAAACCAGGCACATTGTGTCGCCATAAATTTATTAGTCGCCATAATATATCATATTTTCTTTTTTGTACATGGATCAAGGCTTTCACAAGTGCCATACAAAAACTGCCTTCCTCACACACTTGTGCATTCACAGCCAAGAACACAGAGACATTAAGACGAATGATGTCAGCCATATGTACGCTATAATGGTAACGATACAACTGCATATGTGGAGATGCAAACAGTGAGCAGAAGGTTGTAGGCAGCACTCATTTCTGGGTGGCATATATCGAGGTTTCTCTGAAAAACCATAACATTTCGAATCACCAATGCAGCTTTAAAAATGTAGCGCTGCACTTAGCTATGGTCTCTTCACAGAAATTACGAGCTTTATAGTGTCTCTAGAGATGCAAATTCGATGAAAGCAAAATGTATAAACACTGTCAAAGTATAAAAATTATATATAACAAGTGCACTTTCATTTCCTAAATGTATACACATGCACAAAGAGGTCACTGCCGTTATTATCCAAATTCTCTCTCAACAAATGTCAACAGCACGAATGAAAACAGATGTAAGCTGCCAGCTACTATACAGGGTGTTTCACATAACATGAACCAAGGTTTTAAAAAAGTGGCTCACCGGGGTTAAATAAAGCCAAAGACGTTGTTTCGCGTAGTGTGGCGCAACTCAGAGTATTTTTTAAATTTCGCTTAATTAGTTAATTAGATAAGATTAATTACGCACATTTTCTATTATTCACTTTAGGGTCACGTGCATTTCTTTAAATTGTAGAGGGTATTAATAAAGAACCGATCCAGTATTTTGTAGCAATGTACCTCCTATGTGGTCCTTTTTACCAGGATTGAAAGCTCGTGAAATATGAAAAAAGAAACACGTGACTGCGCTCCCAGTTGTATTTTGAATGAATGAAATGTGCGCGGTGACTGCGCCCAAGTAAGCGGTCACTACTCAGTTTGACGGGCTGAAAAATGATTTAAAAAAAAATTGGAGGCTACCTTGAAATACGAGACTTCACTGCTTTTCCTTCCTTCTTTGTTTTGTTTATGCAATGGCTCAATAGAAGCTGCGTCTGCATTGGCTGTTGATGGTCTACTTCTCTATCGCAGATCACGGCGCTTTCCATGTTCAGGAAGACTGTGCTGACGCACTTTCAAGTCTATGCTGAGAGCAGCATCGTCCGCTCAGTTCAAGGAAGGGAGCGTGCACGCTTCATTCATTAAGAACGTGCTTGGCAATGCTACAATACGGTAGTGGAAAAGCACAATCGTGTGATTTTTTTCACATTTCGTGGGCTTTCTTTAAATGCTGGAATTAAGCGGAATTTTTAAAATACTCTGAGGATCGCCACACAACGGGAAACACTGTCTTTGGTTTCACCCAGCTCCGGTGCGCCACTTTTTTAAATCCTTGGTTCAAGTGACGCGAAACACCCTGTATATAAAACGAAAAGCCAGCACTTCAAGTAATTCATTGAAACAGTTGCGCCTTACAACCTAAACTATGAGCACTGCATAACTGCCAAGAAATCAAGGACTAGGTTCACAATGAGCCTTAAATGTTCATCACTGCATGAAGGAAAAACTGTTAAGGCAGTAAGAAATAAAACAACCATGTTACCTTGCACAGGTGCACAACTGTTCCCCAAGTTCAATAAAAGACAGCAAGACACAAGGCTTTTTCAGCAGTGCAAACTTATGAGGTCACATCGGTCTGCATATGTAGTGCACAATATCATTTATGCACAATCAAACGTTTTAGAATTTAATACTGGCACCAATGAAAAATTATTTCATTCTTGATACAGAACAAAATGTAAATTTTACTAAACACTGAATGTCAATGCAATGGAACGAGCCTGCTTGAAAAAGTGTGTTCAACAGTAATTACATGGGTGCATACAATATCTGGGCCCTCCACTATTTTCAGGCATCTGCCGTTAAGGGCAAAGGTACACAAGACAATACTAGCACTCCACATCAGTTAGGAAGAACAAGGCTTGTTCATCAAGTTCCAAATCTACTTGCAGTTCCTTGACATGGACAATACAGCACAAAGACATAAATTACACAGCATATTTGCAGAAGTGTAACAGAGGGCTGTCACATCACAGTGATGAATCACAAAGCTCCACATATACTGTTTTCTGTCCAAGAGGCGTGGAACTGTGCACTGCAAAATAAAAAAAAAACAGCAAAGCTGGTTTGCCTCCAGAAAAAAAAAAGAACAAACAAAGAGAAAAGAACCATGAGGTTTTCTCCTTATATAAACGTCTACTACACTTTTCCTGCCTAAACAAATTTGATCTGGCAATAAAATCCTGTGACGGAAACTTACCACACAATGCGCTCATTAGCGCAGCTTTGCAGCATTTCTTGAGAGAGGCTTCTAAAAACTCTAATCTTGTGCAACCACTTCTGCACTCATATTTAACAAGGAGGCACAACAGTGGGTGCACGAAACAGCGAAATGCTTAAAAAAAGAGAGAGAGAGAGAGAAAAAGACACAAAAGTGCATTCTCAATGCATCTCGTCCATTAGTTCCTCGCTTGAGAGATACTGATCTCGTTTATCACAATCACAGCACTGCAGGTGATGGCTCAATGCTCTATCCACCTGCTATTGCCGCTTCTTTGCCACTCGAGTCGTCTTGGCCTGCTGCTGCTGCCTCTTGTTGCCACCAGTGAAGAGCGAAGTCATCATTTCCGATAGCTCGGGCATGTCATACTTGGGCATCTGCATCTGATGCATCTCCTGCGAAAGCACAAAACCGAGGCTTAGCAAGACCGGGCAAAGCACACTACGCAACAGTTCCCCATCCCAGCCTTTCAGTCCTTTCCAGCTGATGTGTGCCACAGCGTACAATACAAACACAAAATGCCGCAGGGGCCCTACAGCCACTGTTTTTTTCTTTATACAGGGTGTTTCACCTAAGACTTTCTGCAATTTTTAAAAATAAGCTATTTGAATTAGATGCGCACTTTTTCTGGCATAGCATTGTCAGTGGTGTAGTACATCATAATTCAACTAAAACGTGCTAACTAGCAGGCTTGTTAACCAATATTTAATAGTTAACTTTTAAACTATTACCGTTGGGCTCCTTAATTATTGAGAGGCATGCAGCCCACCGTAAGTGAGGTCCATATCCGTTTTTAGAATTTCAAGAACGCGATTATCCTCGGCGCTGTGGCCCAACAAATTTCGCCTACATCGTGCCAAAATACAAGCGGTTTGAGAAGCTTGCAGGCAAAGCAACCTCTCCAGTGCACGTAACTCGTCGAAATAGCCAAAATTTGTTGGGCCACAGCGCCGAGGATAATCGCGTTCTCGAAATTCTAAAAACGGATATGGACATCACTTACGGTGGGCTACATGCCTTTCAATAATTAAGGAGCCCAACGGTAATAGTTTAAAAGTTAACTATAAATATTGGTTAACAAGCCTGCTAGTTAGCACGTCTTAGCTGCATTATGATGTACTACACCACTGACAATGCTGTGCCAGAAAAAGCACGCATCTAATTCAAATAGCTTATTTTTTAAAATTGCAGAAAGTCTTAGGTGAAACACCCTGTATATAATACCGAATGTGACTTTTTCAGAAGCAAATGCCAAGTTGCTGGCCAAGAGAGCGATCTCTATAAGCCGACACTGTCGCTCCACTAGCGTAGATACACCTCTGGTGGCTTGCATGGGCGCACATGTGGCAATGGTTTGTTTTCAATTTCAAGGCGGAGATTAGCTGAAAGGATGCTATCCTTACAGAGAAAGGGTAGTATACTGCCCGACTATGTTCCAGTTTTGCAGAAGAAAGCAGAGGATCTCTAAATGCTATGTAGAAGTGCAAGCTGCAGAGAAGGTCTCTTCGATTTGGCCGCACTGGCTGCTCTAGTTCCGTCAAGTTCCGCGGCACCAAGTGTCCAGCATCAGTTCGAGTGCAGCTTGGCACTGGCTGCTTCCAAAATGAATAGTCGAGTGCAGGCCTGGTAGTCTGCTAGCCTTGGCGTCGCTACCAAAATCTCGAACCACGTGAACAATTCTCAAGCAGCAAATTGCAATAAGTGCTGCCATAAACCAGCCCCATGAAATCGTCGTTTTATGAAAAAGAGCCACTGCATGTACGATTTACAAATATGCGCTGAAATGATGCTGATGGGGCTCAACTTGACAGTTTAGGTTAACAATTATGACGCCAAAAGGTTACCCACCTGCTTCTCTCAAGAATAAACAGTCATCATTTCATTTAAAACACATGGGGGCCGCCATATTGCTGCCCTCCAGCTGCACTTCCAATTCCAAGAGTGCAAGCCAGCCAAGAACTAGTGCTACACTAGGCTGACACTTTTACAAAACCAAGACGGAAGTGCAACAGGCGCACTCTTTGAACTGGTTCAGCCAAATCGAAGAGACCTGGAGACAGGGGACTGGCATGTAAACGCACAACCTTTGTTTATGCACGTTTGCATAACAGTTTGCACGATGGATTTCATTGCTTACACAAACATCTTGGCCACCTTTTTACCAGTATGCAAGTCTCTGCTCATCTCCAACATATTAATATCTAGGCACAAGGCCATGGTCTTGTACATCAAGTTGAGCTGTTCGTACTCTTTATCTACTGTGCTTAATCACAGGCTATGTATGCTATTTGAAAGCATAGCGAATGCCTATGCATGAAAGAGTTTAACCTCGTGCGTAGCGTTTTATGAACACAAAGACCTTTTGACCGCAGCTTTTGCATACAGTCGTTGAGCCCTGTGGAAAGCAGTCTCTGATGACATTCACAGAGCAATGATTTAGAACCTGAAAACAACTGAGTTAACTGTCTCCATATTCATGCAAATGATAACGGCTGAGATTTCCCGTGAAGTTAGCAGCGAGCTTGTTACAAGGGAGAAGCTAGACTGCTGGACGCATGTGGCATTGAGTGCTATGACATCCTGGGTTCATATACTGACTTCTTATATAATGCTCATATTTTTAAATGGCAAAAACAACGGCCCATTGCAAGTAAATATATAACCGAACGTGAAATTACTATGTATACTGTAGAAGTCCTTACGTATTTTGACCACCTATGCCAAATTACATCACATTTAGGTGCACAGCATGCCTACACAGATGCTATCATAATTCCCTCAGACAAAATTCATCAACTGTGCTGCTGTCATAGCTACAGTCTTCACGTGAGGCAGACCAGCTTAGACATACCTTTGCAAAATCAGGTTACATAGTGACAATACAGAACTTGCACAACCTTGGTGTGCATATAACAGCAGATAATTTGTGGATGGTTGAACTTTAATGTGCTTTTGAGCAAAATCCAAGGCATCATATGCAACAACCCCTCGAATCCCGATGAATGTGAAATAATGAAGTGATGCAAGCATGTAACCACTGGATGGCTGCATTCAGTTGGTGCATGTTCTGCAATGATGAGGTTGTTTCTATTAATATCACATCTAGTGCCTTTGTTGATGCACTTACAATGCCACACAGCAAAGAAGCTCAACTGCCAGAGATCAAGAAAGGGTGTGGTCATACCGCATGACCAGCAAACCTGACATGAACAGCAAATGGTTCGATTTTAGTGCAACATGATAAGCTTAGACCAAATTATTTTGTCAGGGGAAGCAGACAAGCAAATTTGAATGCACTGAAACCACGGAACAAACAGCTGTGGCCAGAGATACATGCAGTCGTGCACACACGCACACGCAAGCTCACATATCCATATCCATACACACTGCTGGTTTAGCCGATGCGATTAGCCATCCACCTCCACCAGATGATGACACTTCATGATCTTGCGGTCAACAAGCACTTGCTAACAAGAACTTCTTGACGCTCTGGCTACTTGATTACAAAAGACTCGTTCAGGCCCTTGAACAAACCACAAAGAGCCTGCGTGGCCTACCAATGTGACACTTACCCTTTGAGTCTCTGGGTCAGCTGCATTCATCAGTTTTGGCAGGACCATGATAAGAAGCAGGGGAACGACCATCATGAGCACCTGGCAGAAAGAGAACACAGGGAAGGTGATGAGGCATCAAAGCATTTCGTATGGTGCCCA
Organism: Amblyomma mixtum; assembly: GCF_055824585.1. Taxonomy (NCBI): domain Eukaryota; kingdom Metazoa; phylum Arthropoda; class Arachnida; order Ixodida; family Ixodidae; genus Amblyomma; species Amblyomma mixtum. Next base: position 273,267,084 of record NC_143012.1, on the reverse strand, counting down.
TCACATTTATAGCCAGTTCTGTAGCGGCAAATTCAGTACCGAATAAGAGATAGAAAAGTGGTTTATGTTTTATGAGGGATTAACGTCCCAAAGTGACACAGGCTATAAGGGACGCCGTAGCGAAGGGCTCCACAAATTTCGACCACCTGATGTTCTTTAATGTGCACTGACATCACACAGTACACGGGCCTCTATAATTTCGCCTCCATTCAAATTCAACCGCCACGGCTGGGAACGAACCCACGTCTTTCGGGACAGCAGACAGAAAAGTGGATTTCAATCCTGGGTACATGCCATGGAATAAGCTAAGCAAATATTATTACAGCTATATCCCAGAAATCTTATTATAAGTGCACAATTACAGAGAACCATTGGCAGCTTCACAATCATTCGCATCAACGTCAACATGCAAGGTCTTGCACCTCATTTTCATTTTTTCACAATGTCATGATTTGTGAACATGTTTCTTAATAAGTGCTCCACGCGCTAGATAAGAAGATCTGCTACAAAAAGGAATTTCAGCATCTACCTGATGAGGCGACATCAATGTTTTGTTTTGTGCAGTATCAAAAAAAAAAAAAAAAGATGTGAAAGAGCCTCATTTTGGGTAAATTTCTCATGTTGCTGACTGAATGCCTAGCAAAAACGTGCTCCAAGCAAGGAATGGCACAAAAGAAAGGGTGACCACAGAGTGTCCTCGCTGTTCAGAGGCTGACTGAGTCGCACAATCCATTGTACCTTCCGTGAAGAGAGAAAAAAAAATTCTCCGATTTACTTGGTTAAACTAAATGCAAATGCAATGTAGGTGCGCTATCACAATATGTATGGACTCATTGCACAGGTTACTTATGGCGGTTTTACACACAATGCAAGTGGACATGGTTTCTGCCTTTCCATTCGGCTGCTGTGGAACCGATCTGCCTCCTTTCCACCCAGCTGAACTTCACCAGGTCACATTACAGCCTTCTTGCTGGTGACCCACCAAGTTCTGGTGAACACGAAGGAAATGGCTGATACGCGGAGGGACAGGAAGCACGTTCACAAGGACATGCGCACCTAGTGCAGAACAGTCCCCTACTTTGAGCACTGGCACACTAGTGAAAAACCTGTGCTTTTATAACTGCCATCTATCAACAAATTCTTGGAAGAAGTGCTTCCTATTTCCACATAACACAAATGTGCCCAATAAAAGTTGTTTTATTGAAGAAGAAAATTTATATATATTTTTGTGCTTGATATATGCCATATTCATGTTTGCTAGGCCATTTTGGAACGGTTTTTGAAAAAATAATAAAAAAAGAAAGTGTCTGCTAGGGGGCTAACAGTTCTATCTAACTAATCAGATGTAAAACCCACTAGAATTTGTAAATATTATCAATAAGAAATATTGTGCCTGCCTTTCCCCAAGGTGAATTATTTATGCAAGTTAGAGCCCACATGTATTCACAAGCGAGCCAAACCAACTCAGAACAAGTGGCAAACACTTGGGCATGTTTGTTTTGCATCTTCAACTAAACAGCACAAAACGATAAAAAAAAAGATCAAAGCCAGACCGCACTGAAACATATGACCTCTTCTTTGCTGACTCATATTTTGCAAACCTTGTTCAAAGAGCTCTCAACAGAAAAGACTCAGAGGAAAGAAGGCCGTCCAGCCTTTTGTCATGCATGCCAGATTGGTGCACAATCATGCCAGCCTGAATCAAAACTTCTGCTTAGATCAAGACACAAAAATGGTTGGTGCTACATTTGTTTCACACATTCTTCAGCCTGATATAGCAGTGGGTCAAGGTGAATGTCTTTGTTTTCTGGCTTGACAGCCCAAGACAACACACCATTCTTTGTTCACGTGCAATATGTTTCATATAAGACATCCAGTCGTTCACTGCAACAGCTGGACATTTTACATGAAACTAACAACGCATACGCACAAGGTGAGACAAAGCAATACAGGTCGAGCCCCTTTTTTTCTTAACAGCAGCAGTGGCATAAAAGAACTTGAACCCATGTTTCTTTCACTTCCCTTTTATATCTCACTGTTATGCAATGTAGACAAAGACAAGGAAAATGCATTTACACTTTTGCATAGCCATAACACACTCCACAATCTCAACCATGCCGACGAGCAGCAAGAGACAATTCGATAAGCACATTAGAAATAACATGCACGCCATGAGCTCGAACTGAGGCCCTACTTAGCACTGCCACGAATTCCAGAAAAAAAGCTTGCCGTCTGTTATGCTAGCAGTGTTGGTGGCTTTGGTGTGCTGGCTTAGAAGAGGACACTGGAAATGCTAAAGACATGGGGACTGATGACTAGCTCCAACAAAGACTTGATGCAAATCTATCTGCAAACTTCTTTACAAAAGCATACAGACACAACTTTTTGCAGCTGGATTGCCTGATGCTGAAACAAGGATGCCGCATCACAACTATGGAGCTGGCGTGCCTTGCGCCAACTCTAACAACCAAACTCCCCACATTCACACTGCCCGGCCGTGTGACAGCAAAAAGAGAGTGAGACCAGCACTTAGCTGGTGTGGGAAAGAAGGGGTGGGGAGCGAGGCACAGGACAATAATTCGAAGTTTCTAAGGATGCTCGGAACGTGTAGATTGAGTTCCCGCGGTAAAAAGACAAGTTCAGGTTCCTCTTTCGTGCATCGTTAACGCGCTTTATGTGGCTCCTTTTAATTCGCTTGTAGCCTTTACCAAAGTAACAAGTATCGTACTGCATGTGTCATAATATTCAACTGTACTCTATATTGCTTGTTCCTATTCATAAGCTGTTTTGATAAGTCATTCATGAGAAAGATGCTGGCCAACTACCGTGTCCCCAGAAAATGGCAGAAAATATACTATATGACTATTTTTCGCCACCTGATTCATGAAGCTACTTTTAACTCGTTTGTCTTGTACCAAAAACATGGAGGGAACCACCTTGACTGCTGCCTCGCCCTCGGTCCTGAATAGGCACCCTGATCCTTCCAGAAAGACAAAGTGCAACCGGCCGACCTTGATCGTGTACATTTCAAGGAGTGGTACTTTCCTGCCTATATCCCTCCAAACCAAAGCAGCGCCAATGCTTCAGTTACTGTCGGAAGTGAGAAGAAAATGGGGAAGAGTTGAGAAAAGAAACTCGACTTTGGTGCACAAGCCACTCTGTATCATTCCCTGTTTTAAAATTTATCACACAGTCCCGAAGCTTCCCAGTGAAATATCCAAATGTTGGTTAGCCTGTACAAGTGAAAATGATAGGACATTTGTGACTGCTTCCTTTAAGTGCCTTTTATTTTGTGTTACCGCCAAGCAGCTGGTTTCATATGCAATGTTGATAAGTAAATGCGGCGAGTTGGGCGTGTTAGTACAAATCTTTCAGAAAAAAAGCAGCTCAAAAAAGACGAGACGGCAAGGACTGGCACTGTCCTTGTCATCTCGTCTTTGTCCACGTCTTTTTGCACTGCTTTTTTTGATAAGTAAAATTTATTGTGCTAATCTGACTTAGTACGTGGTGCAATTATTCTTTCAAGATCGAGTAGTTACTTTTTACAACAATATCATTCAAAATCCGCAATAAAAAATATGAGCAGTTTTGGTTAGAAAAATCTAAAAAAAATAACACTTCAGGAGTAAATCAGATCTTTCGTCTCCTGAGATGGCCCACTTCTACGGAGTACTCCGTAATCATAGCTGCGAGATTATTGTTCACTGTTTGAACATTAACATCGCCTTCCTCAGTTAAAGTCGAACATCTGTTCAGTAGCGAACACTAAACTCCCATAAACCAGACCAAACCAAACCATTCAAGACAGATTTAGATGCAAACCTGTCCAACCACTCTGCTCGCAAAAAACAGAAGTGAGAAACAAAGATTCAAATCATTTCTACATTCCTTCAGGCCTGTAATTCGCCCTTTGCAAACAGATTTTTCCATAAAGACATTACGAGTGTACAGTACATGCGGCCACGCAGCAAGTATAAACACAAGTCTACACCAGTAATGTTGCCAATTAACCAATCTGCACTGCAGACAGCTGCTACTCTGTAATGATGCACCAACTGGCTCGTCCGGCGATTGTCAGTATCACGTTTTTACATGCTGAAGAGAGTGTGCAGACCATGATTATTGATCAAGGTGATGGCTGCAGCAGCGAACGCTGGTGTCCATGAAGGAAGTTTATTTATTTTATTTTTTTTGCTGTGAAACTAGCAGCTTTCCAGTGGCAGCATTATGTGATGAGATGCCGAAAGATCAGGTTCCCGAAAACCCAGAGATTCTTTGGGAGCTAAGTACTGCCGCGATACTTACCATGGGGTTCATGAGAAAGTCTGTGATTCTCCATGTCTCCCGAACCTGAAAGTACTGGAAGGGTCCGCGACTCTTGATCTTCAACGGGTACGCCAGTGTCTGGATGAGGTTGGACTGGATGTAGTTAACTCGACGAGCCCGAAATTTGCCTTTGGAGTTGATATCCACGCGAACGGGCTCGTACATATGGTCGGGATTCGCAACTTCGACGACATACGACCCCGGAGACAAGTTGTGAACCGAAAAGCTTCCGTCACTCCTGTAAAGTAGGACGGAACCATTAAAATCCTATAATTGCCAGGAGATGCTGCGCAGCACCTGTAGTTGCGTTGCTCACCTCAGAAATCCAAGCTGTTCGCCGCCGTTAACCAGAATCCGAGTGGATGTTAACCATTCGGAGGTCGCAATTTCTGGAGGAACCACTTTTCCTTCGATCACATGTTTCTCAGGTACAGTGTCCTCATCGCCGGCTACTAAGCTGACGGTACTTAAAACAAAAGCGAGTTGGAAGAAAAGTATACTTGCAAACCGTAGATAATTTTGCTTTAGAAAGCGAGAATACATGTTTGATACCGCTTAGCACGCAGGTCGGTGCAGGAAGCAAGGAACCATTCAATCGTACGCTGACGCAAAATACCCCGCGACCTTGCGCCACCTAACGATTACTTGCATCGGTTTTGTAGCAGCAGTTGGTAGTTTGTCACATGATCAGCCAAAAAAAATTATTGCTCTAAGTAAGAATTTGACAAGAAACTAAGAAAATCTTTATTCTTTTATTCGCTTTTAACAATACTTTTTTGACTGACCGAGGCAACGTAATGTAAGAAGCTTTTATATATATACGTGCTTTTTCAGTTCCGACGTCACTAACAACATGGCAGTGGCCGCCTGTGGCCTGTGCGTGATGTGTTTTGATAACTGTCTTCCTTAATTTGGTCATGTTCGGTTCCTCTGCGCCGTGAAGTGGGTAGTGCTGTGAACTGCGGTGTCGACTAGTGAGAGCCTGTGCTCCAAGAGGCTTCGGTTTCTCTGGCCCATGATGGTGGTGTCTAAAACGAGTGTCTAATGACCATGGTGACGGATAGGTTAGGCCTTGGGCTGAGCTGAGTGGCCGAACACCCGTGCTGCAATCGCTTGGAGTCCGAACTCGTCGTTCAGCTTGCATGAAAGTAATTTTCGACTGCCTTTTTCCCTACTCTTCATTAGTTTTGTGTTGTGCTTCGCGCTTGCCTGGCGGTCTTTCTGCATTTACATTGCCTTCGAGAACGATCCGTGCGCACGAGGCATTGTGTTGTGCACAATGGACAGCTATGTTTTTTCTCGCGCTGTGCAGTGCATGCCTTTTAAGACACGTGTAAATTGTACTAGACCTTATCATGCTGTCTTAGTAGCTAGGTCGAACAGGTGCATGGGGCTTCCTGTCCCCGTCGGCCTGCCAGTGTCGGGGATGGCCACTTTAGCAAGAGCCCGCTTGCAGAAGTTTATTCAGCGCACTAATAGCTGACGTCTGCAGGACTAGAACTGTCTCTTGCATTGTTTGTTTTGTTTTTGTATCCCCCAGTGGGTCTCGCCAGCGTAATGAATGAGGTAACTGATTGTTCTACCGTTGCAAGCGGCGCAGTCGAGGTGTGGGCAGTCATGCGCGTATTGGGTGTGTATGTGTGCGCGCGCGCGCGTTCGTATGTGCCTGTGCCCTCTGCGCAGCGACCTGACGTGTTGGCGCATCGTGCAGTGACTTTTGGGCAACTTTCGTCGATGTCTTAGCACGTGTAGGGCTCGCCTCCGCTTGTGCTGGTCCGTCGAGCACGTGTTCGCCACGCTTTAGCTGAGGCGCAAGCGCATTTTTGTGCGACTTGAAGGCACTGTTCTGTACTAGACTTTTTTGTTTTACTTTTCCGATCCAGTTTCGAGGCACAGTTCAATCATTGCTGTTATTCTGCGCAAGTGTAATTTTTAATTTTTTTCATTTGTGTTGGCCTAGTGACAGCATGTCGCAAGCTTTTACATCATGCAAATCGGTCTTCTTTTCGCATGCCCTTGTATCGTCCAAACCGGAAGTCATGGGCCTGAAATGCTGTTTCGCAAATTTACATTTGCAGAAACAATTAGTGGAAGTTATTGACAGTACAAATAGCATCATGGAGAATGAACTTGGATAATGACAGGCAGGCAGTTGACCATTCTTGGCTTATATGCTGCGTCAAGAAGCAGGTTTTGTGTGCTAAAATGAATGGCTTCATTGAAGGCAAGAGCTGTTGCAAATGCAACGTATTGCCGTTTTGGTTAATGCTTGCTTAATTCATCATTTATTATCTTTACAGATTTGTAGTTGTGAAAGCAGTGCTGCACTGTTCTGTGCAATTTTTTTTGCACCTTGAGTGAAAGTCAGGCTTGTCATGGTGAATTGGGCTGCATGAATGCTTTTTATGCATTATAATATGTGAAATTTCTTTGTTAACCACTTACAGGCCCTTACATTGTCTACTGGAGAAGTGGTACTTTGTTCCCACTGTACATTTTGTGGCAAACAACTGATGAAACTTACGCTGGGCCGAAAAATGCATACTCACAGTAAAGTGCTGAAATAGACTGCATGGTGGGTTGACTGTCAGGTTTATTAACATGACTGCATTGTGACAGAACTAGTGTGAATGGCGAGAGTGAAGGAGGTTGTTCTTGGTGGTTTGGAAGCTGCAACGTTTTCTGTTGGGCAAGGCTGCACGGTCTGGATTCTGGCCAGTGCAGGCACAGAAATGCCATGTGGGGAACATTCTAAAGTTATTTGCAGTCTTCCACAGTGGTGTCACTCATAGCTTGGACGCAGCTTTGGCATGTGAGAACGCGGTCAAGTTGGAAATGTAGACGTGTGGTGTCGCTGGTTGTGCCACATGTTTTCTCTGCCTTGGTGCAGATGCTTCTCTGAGGCTGCGGACGTGGGCAGGCCCATGTCTGCTGAGGAAGGCCCAGCTGAGGGGAACGATGCCTTGGTGGACATCAATACCTCCTCGGTCGATGACCTGGCAAAGGTCCTCGGACTGGGAAGGGCGGCTGCTGAGGCCATTGTTGCAGCTCGCAGGGTGAGTGCTGGGATGCTTTTTTTCACTAGGCTTGGAGTGGTCAGGCTGGTCCCGTTGGTTTCACATGGTTCTTTTATCAAGGTGTTTGGTTGGACAAGGGTATCTAATGGGCGTTTTATACTAGTAAGCACAAGTCTTTTATTCAGATTTTTCGCACCATGCCCATGGCACTTGCCTGCACATAATACTGCTGATGGTTATAATTCTAGTGGTTCTGACCAGTCTAATACTATGTTTAGGTATGCAGTGACCTTGAGTCACGTGCTAAGACTTTCCGAAGACTTGCTAAGCAAGCAGTAAGCTTTATGGCTATTGCTTGCTTCATGCTTGCTTCAGTTCTTCTGTATGTGTTCTTCAACATGTGTTCAATATGGCATGTTTCTTTGGAGTTTCTTCTTGCATGCAGATTTGGTAACTGGAGGCCTCAGATGAAAAACAAGTTGCTTCCAATTATGATTTACATTCAGTGTTTGCCTGGGGAGAAAATAGCACTACTCGAAGCCTCTGCGGGAAGAATGGCAGGATGAAGCCAGTTTATTCCTTCCTTTGTGGCAGTTTTGTTGGCTGAGCATTTAGCTTGCACAACGTTTGTAGCTCCTGTTTTGTGCAGACATTGGAATCATGGACGTAAAGAGGGCTTGTCATACTCTTGCTTCTAGCAACACTCCAAACGAAGTTTGTACAAAAAAAGGCTTGCACCCTTGCTTCACAAGTGAACTGCTGGAATCGAGAATCCGTTTCACCAAGCAGTGGTGTGCAGTACTAGTGTGGACCAGGTCACTGTGGTTGCTACATGACTAAACAGACTGAGGCTGTAAATGGTGGTTGCAGTTTCACGTTTCGGTTTGGAGCGGTTGAAACTCGCCTCACTAATTGGTCAGTGTTCGGGCTGCTAGCGCATGAGGATTACTGCATCAGTTTGCTCTAAGTTTATTTTATGCACTGCAGTAAGTGCTGCAAAAGTACAACGAAAGCAGCCGCTACCACAGCGATTCACTTCTGGAACGGTTTGAAGAAAAGGCTTCATAGAGTGGTATGATGTATGGATAGAAAATGACTGCTTCATGGTCACCGAGTGCGAGGTAACCGACAGCAAGTCATTGCACTGCTTCGTGCAGAGAGTTCCTATTGGGGTGATACTTGCTAGATGTTACACTGGGGTTGCATGCGCATATCCCAGAGGGGATTGCCATGCCCTTCAAGGCAGTGGTTGTTTGAATTGAGTGGGTGGTGAATTTTCCAGTGCAGTCCTGTGTTGTGAGGAAAATAGGACAGATTTTCGCCAGCAACAAAAATTGCATGTAATTGTCCTCTTGTTCCTTTAACGCATTGTGTGACATGCTTAGGACCTGCCCCTACATTGCTGTTATCCAGTTTCCCCAGAATAATTTCAGAAAAGTATTCATGCACTCTTTCGATTTATTTTTACTTAGTTTCCTTTCCCACGCAACCACTTGAATATGCTGCGCTCTTTACCCGCGATTTGTGCTCAGCAGTGCAGACAGTCTACTTTTCTTCCGCCGCCGCGGTGGCTGAGTGGTTATGGTGGCTCGGCTGCTGACCCAGAAGACGCAGGTTCGATCCCGTCCGCGGCGGCTAGAATTTCTTTGGAGGAGAAATTCTTGAGGCCTGTGTACTGTGCGATGTCAGTGTACGTTAAAGAACCCCAGGTGGTCGAAATTTCCGGAGCCCTCCACTACGGCGTCTCTCATAGCCTTAGTCGCTTTGGGACGTTAAACCCCATAAACCAAACCAAACCAACCCTATTTTTCTTCCAAACCTGTTACTTTATGTGGTAACCCACAATTGTTCTGTGTTCATCCTTGTGTTTTTGAGATGCGTGAAGTGCCAGATTGTGGATGGATGGAGGGATGATAATGGCTTTACCCTTTGTGTCGGGCGGTAGCTTTCACCACCTAGCCTATGCTTCCCCCATTGTTAATTTATTTTTCTTTTCCCTTTCTCTCTTACAATGTCTAGTCTGGCTATCCTTTTCCCCTCCAAATTCACCCCTCCCTTGATTTCCGCCACCAATCCTCCAATCTCCCCTTTCCCATCCACTCGCCTGTCCTCCCCAGCAAATCCCAACGCTATCTCTATGACTGTTGCCGCCCCCTCTGGGAGGGCTGGGCGGAGTTCTGCGCACCTCAGAACCAAGTGCTCTATGGTCTCCGTTTCCGTTTTACAAGCAGAGCACAACATATCCACTTCTTCAAATTTGGACCTATACGTTTTTGTTCTCAAGAGTCCCTGTCCTAGCCTCAAAAAGCAGTGAACTGCCCCGCGAATTAGTTCTGGCTGGCAGAAGGTTGTTTGCAGTGGAGAAATATTGAGCGTGAGATCCACAGCTGCAGGGAGGCTTCTCCCGTGTGGAGGACCTGCTGACAGTGCCTGGGGTAGATGCAGCCTTGCTGCAGGAGCTCCAGCTCACTCTGACATGCAGTCCCAAAGAGAACTTCGAAGACACTCAGGGAAGCAGGTCAGTTTCTTTTTTCTTGTCCTCTCCCTTGTGTAGCCCTCTAAAGGAGTACACACTGAACTTCTTTTTTCTTTGGAGCGGTGCGCTGGACAGTGGTTGAGGCTTTCCCACGATTCCATGAAAAATCGCGGTTAAGCATTTTCCATGGAAATTTGTGTTGACAGCGAAACATTTTTTTTATACAGTTGTTGCGGACATCAGTAGGATCGACGAAACAATGGGGAAAATGATTTACTTTATTAGGTCGAATACAACAGGAGGGGAAGTTTGAGACCTGAGGAAAATTTTAAAAGAAATATATTTATGACTACAACAAGGTCCCAAACCCTTCAGGCCAACCCTTAGCCAAAGGAGGATTCGCTGCGGGTCAGGTTTCTACCAGAAAAAAAGGTTGGAGTTTGAAAGCATGCTTGGACTTTGCCATGGATCACCAGTTGTTGCTGCTGAGTGGCAAGTGTACATGAAGACTGCTTAAGAAGTGAAATCCAGTGACAAGCCGCCGCGGTGGCTCAGTGGTTATGGTGCTCGGCTGTTGACCCGACAGACGTGGGTTTGATCCCAGCCGCAGCAGCCGAATTTCGATGGAGGTGAAATTCTAGAGGCCCGTGTACTGTGCGATGTCAGTGCACGTTAAAGAACCCCATGTGGTCGAAATTTCCGGAGCCCTTCACTACGGTGTCCCTCATAGCCTGAGTCGCTTTGGGACGTTAAACCCCATAGACCTACCAAATCCACTGACAGAGACCTCCAAAGTTTCTTTCTAAGCAAGAAAACCATGGTGAAAATTTCTGACTTCCTCCTCTTTCATGGCTGGAATAGAACAAGGGACTCAAATTCTCGTCTGCTGCATTCGTTATAGTTGCATCATACAAGCGCCATTGTTTGAGTGATGATAACACACAACATTACTTGATGCAGAGTTACAGCGGCTGCCTTCAGTTTTTGAAGATGGACCTTTGCAGCATGCAAGGCGGGGGCTCAAGATATAATTGTGCATGTTTCTTTCATGCGTCTTGTGCTTCCTGCAAAAATTCGCTGATTCTTTATTCTGCATTTCCTTCTTTAGTCGCGTTTTTGCTTTGTGGTGTGCCTGCACACAGCTGCACAACCGTTGGTGTGCTTTACGTCGGCACCACAGGACTCGCACTGCTTCGTGAACTAAGCTGCTGCCACTGCTCGTGCATTGTAGCTAATTTTGAGTGCAACAGTGCACAGCCAGAAATGCAGTGCTATGCCAGAAAAATAGTAACAAATTGCTGTAGCTAAACGCATTTGTGAAGTTCAGGAATTGGATAGAAATTAATGTTGTGTGAAATAAAATTTCTTTTGTGTCCCATAATGAAATCTTCCTAATTCTTGGTTTTTGACTGGTCTTAGACCTGTTCTTCATATTTTTAGTACAGTCATATTGAAACTGTCATATTGCTCAGTTTTTTATGCTGATTTCAAATCCAAAAATGGTTTTTCCATAAAGTAGCCCGTAAGACAATTTATTTAATTATTACTGATTATTGCCTTGGTACATAAAGGCTGAGTAAAAATAACCTTTAATGTGTGGCTACATAGTTTAATGACTAAAAAGTCCAATAATGCCACTTCTTTATTTTAACCTTATTAGTAATTTTACAGCACTTGGAATAGTAACATTGAAGGTCAAAATATGATGCATTGGTGAACTTTGCCAAATTATGGATTTGTGAAGCATGGCTGAACAATTATGTGTTATCACACACTGTGCCTTCAGCTTCCTTTAGCAAAAAATTTCTATTTATAGATCTTGTATTCCAATATATCGACATAAGGCAGCGACGTATCCAAAATATATACTTATGTCATTAAATTGTCTGCTCCTCTGCAAATTGAGTCCACTTGATGGTTTGTCTTGGACATTTTAATTTGTGGGATGTAATATTAGCTGTGATTGCTATTTATAATTTCAATTTATGCCTCATCTCGCTCATACCTCGGTGCCATGTGGGGTGGCTCTGTCACTCCCACGGCCACTCGCACTCACATCCACTCACTTGCACTCACACTCATGTCCACTCACACTCACTCATGACAGCTAGTACTCACATCCACTCACTCACATTCACAATCATGTCCACTCGCTCACTCATACTCATGACCACTCGCACTCTCAACCATTCACTCAAATTCACATTTATGACCACATGCTCTCACAACCACTCACTTGTACTCGCCCTCAAGGTCACTCTCACTCACAAGCACTCACTCACATACTCACTTATGTCCACTTGCACTGTCAACCACTCACTCACGCTGACACTTATAACCACTCATACTCACAAACACTCACAAGCATTCACTACGTTCATGCCCACTTACTACATTAACGCTCACCCACCCCTAGTATAACGTGTGTCACACAAATGTGGTGGTGAGCCGTCCGGTGCTTTGTCGGTCTCTTTGGCCAATTTTCACAGTTTCGATGCTCGTAGGAAGTGGTCGCTTATCACGCATATCTTCCTTGTCCCGAACCAATGTTATGCACGTGTGCTTCCACGCTTGCTGCTCAGACAATGAGTGCCTCTTTAGCGTCAGCTAAGATGCTTAGACGCGTTTCTGAACGGTGTTTGCCTTGACAATGACTTGTCCGTGAGTATGCATGAACACCTTGGAGGCAAGTGGCGACTCTGAATACTTTTTGCGGCGGGGAAAATCGGGAGTGCATTTGAAAACTTCGAATGAGTTCCTCACTCAAAGGAAAATGGCTGGACTGAGCCCCAAATACAGATTTGCCCTGCAGAAAAAGGATCCGAAGGGGAGTGGTTATTTTCAATTTCTTTACAACAGCCTCTTGGGCTTACTCTGGGGCATAGCTAAGAGCAGGGCTGGTTTCGTCTACCCAGAGCAGGTATGCATGACCAGTATGTGGATGCACCTGCTTTGCAGTATGTTGTCTACGAGGCACACAATATCCCTGTCTGAAGGAGGCTTGAGAAACCAGTGTGGTGTTCTTGCTTGAGGGTAGTGCGTGCGGGGACCGCGGGCACATCTGCGTACGTATAGGGAGTGAGCTAACACTGCACCTAGTTATTCTTCTGTAGTTCGCTGTGTTGTTGGTCGAGGAAACGTCGGTCATGGAAGAATATATAAGCTGCTAACTTTTGAGCCATTTTGCAGTGCATGCCCTCCTGAATCGGACATTACTGAGAAAAAACCCTATCCAGAAGTTTTTAAAGGAAATCATATGCCATCTGGTTCAAAGGATTCCTCATATTGTCAAGATATCGGGGGGGGGGGGGGGGGGGGGGGGTTAGAATTGCTGAAATCGGAGCACAAACAGAAGTTATTCCACTTACATAACATAAAACGCCACGATAAAACAGAATCTCAATTCACACGCCCATTTCGCTCACCCAGTGCCGAATATTGGGCTTCGCAAATCATACTCTCCTTGCACACATGCAGCAAAAGCTTGTATGCATTTGTTGACTTGGTAGGGCAGCCTGCATTCCACGTACATGATGCAGACGGGAGCCTTTTCATTACCCCCCCAAAAAAATGGTTTTTTGTAGTCTGGGGGAGAGCTTGGAGGAGCTCGAAGGGGTCATGACATGGTCTACCAACAAGTAGTGCTTTTACTTTGCAGCTACTAGCCATGACGTTTTTATGCATACGTAAAGAAGTAGGGCTCTATGTGTGTATTTGAGCTAGAAATTGTAATTTGAACTTATTGGCTCTAATTACCTCCCCCTAGCAGCGACGGTCATATTGAAGCAGCCTGAGTGATGTCGTTAACTGACAATGCCGTTGTCTGTTGCAAAATTGCCATGCGCATGGCGTGTACGGAGCAGAGCCTACCCAAGCGCGGCTGTGGCATATTGTGGTGAAGTTGCCGAGACCTTCACCCCAAGCCTGAACAACGAACAACTCACTCCCGTACGCTCACTACGTGCAGTTCAGTCGCGAGCAAGCACATGACTGTTAGTTGATGTCACAAACTACAAATGCATCAGTGTTGCCTGACTGCCATGTGGTTCAGGGGAACTTTTAAAAATTCAGTTACAAATTACTCGCTGCACCAAATGCGCTGATATTTTGTCCAGTTCCTAGATGTATAGCGAACAACATGCGAAAAAACAGCTTGAGTCTAATAGTGTCATGACTCCTTTAATCCTCAACTCTTTTCTGTTCTATGAGCAGCCCAGCGTTCAAATGCCGACACCTTTCGTCCTATTTGTGAAAACTTCCCCTGTGCCCCCGTTCCTGCAATCCCTTTTACCCCCTGCCCCCATTCTCCTGTTCTCTTTTTGTCACATTTTTGGCTATGATGTCTGTCAGACGGTTCTTCTTTGGGCATCCGAAGACACTGGCATTATGTCTCAGCTGTCTCAAGCGCGCTTGGCAGTGAATATTTTCTTGGCTATACTGTCAGCAACATAAAAATAGCTAAGCGGATCATCGCGAAACATAAGTGGCAAACGTTAAACCCGAATAAACCAAACTAGTGGCAGACTTCTCTGTCGCTTCCACCCACCACTCACGTCCACTCACAGCCACTCATCTCCCCTTACATCCATTCTCTCGCACTTACACTCACAGTCATCTGCACTCACACACGCAACTACTCGCTCTCACATCCGTGAGTGTGAATGAGGTGATACGAGTGCACTCGTGAGTGAGTGTGCCGACCTATGATGTCGGTTGTTTTCCTTCATTTCGCTGTAAGTTTACGACAAGGATAGCTCAGCAAAATTTTTGCTCAGATAGAGCAGTAATTTTTGTTGCAGCATGCTGCTAAATGATAAAACATGCAGTGTTGGGAGCAATATTGACTTATAATCTGAAGAGCACGGCCAACATTGCATTTAAAACTATCTGGCCGCATTTTGAGAATGGTTTTTGGATGTTTTTCTTTTCCTGTTTTCTTTGCAAATAAAGGAATGCAAATTCGTAATATTTCAAGAAATCTGTTCATTGTCTCCCCTGCAAGTTGAGAGGCTTCACAGACACCGCCAGACAGTTTTTGCCCTCCTCATGCTCTTGCATTAAAATGCCTGTGCCAGTGTGAAGAGCGTCACTTAAGGGGACGGGGGTACCCAGGTGGGGCAGTGCCAGCAGCAGCAGCTGTGGCAGCCGGGAGGAGCTGGCTGCCTCTTCGGAGGCCGAGGCAACATCTCTGGCATCGTCGGTGAACCGGTTGCTGCAGTCCGAGGGTCTGCCCACCAGCGACGATGAAGAAGGCAGCTGCTCTTCTACCGAGGACATGGCCGAGGGCGAGGATGACCTCACGGCAGCTGCAGTGGCGGGCGTGAGTTGCTTTTTCAGCTCTGTGCCTTGTTGAGGGTTTTGAAAGCTGTGAACAACCTTAGCACCCCTTGGCAACTTAATTGGTACCACAGTGGTTATGAGCCTGACTTGTTGCCAGTAGAGTGTCTTGATTTGAATTCAGGGCTATTAAACTGATCTCTAAACATTGAGTACGAGGGGTGCTTTGCCCTGAAGTCAACATTTTTATTGAACAAGATTTCTCTTGGAATTGTTGGTGAAGCAACAGCAAGTCTTGTTTGAGTCTGAAAGCTCTGCTTCGCAAAAGAAGTCTCCATGGTGGCTCAGTGGTTATGGCGCTCAGCTGCTGACCCAAAAGACGCCGGTTAGATCCCGGCTGCGGGAGTCAATTTTCGATGGAGGCAAAATGCAAGATGCCCGTGTACTGTGCGATGTCAGTGCACTTTAAAGGACCCCAGGTGGTCCAGATTTCTGGAGCCCCTCACTACGGTGTCCCTCATAGCCTGAGTCGCTTTGGGACATCAAAAAAAACCCTCACAAACCACACGCTTCACAAAGCTGAGCAACCATTTTGCTGATTTCTTCACGAAGCAAAGCTAGCTCTGTTTATTTTAGCTCTGTAAAAGAAAAGACAGCTATGTGAATTCCAGGGTGCGCGAAGGGCAGAACATGTGTTAGCTCTTGAGCATGGGAAAGGAAGGGAAAAACATAAATACTCGAACCCATTTTATCTTCATCATCATCATCATCATCATCATTTATTTACCCTTAAGGGCCCCAGGGGGCATTACATAAGGGGGGGGGTGGGAACAGTAATCAAGTCACAAAGAACAAAGTTGGAACATAAACTTCAACACATGTAGATACAGCTGTGAACAGTTCAAAAGAAAAACACGTAAGACGGTAAACTAAAGGAAAAGAAACAAAAAAGGAAGAAAAAAAAGTAAAAGGCCTGTCAACAGGAATTATTTGGGGAATAAATCAATTAACATCTGTTTAAATTTTAGGGAATTAACTTCATTCACAACACTGTCAGGAAGGACATTCCACTCGGCTGTGGCAGCTGGCAAGAACGAGGAATTGAACGCATTGGTTGAACCATGAATGCGTTGAACACTACGGCAATTGAACAAACGTCGTGATGATCTTAAATTGGGCATAATTAGGCTCTCGCGCAGTTGGGGAAAATTATAATAAAGTTTATGAAATAGAAAGAGTCTTGCTATCTTACGACGGGATGCCAAGGAAGGTAAACCAATGGAGGATTTGATATTAGTAACACTCGGCCAAGAATGGGTTCATTTATTTAAGGGTAAATAAATGAACCCATTTTATCTTGCCTATAGTTAGGCTGTAGTTGGATTCCACTCCAGAGTGAGGCTCTCAACGGCATTGCAGTGAATGGGCCTTGCACCTGCTAGCTAGCACCTGCTGCGACAGCGCCGTCGGCTGGAGAGGCATCTGCTTTGTTCTTGAGCTGTATCTGACCATAGACGTCGGCAGCTTTTGCTCAAGTATGATGAGTGTGGCTCCTTACGCATGGCATGCCTGGGGCAAAATATGCATCCTTTGTTTTACGTGACAAAGGGGGAAACATGCCAGCCTATAGCAGCCAGGGGAAGCATCGCTAGGAGAGAGATGGAAGGCGAAGGGTTGTAATGTAGCAAGCGTGCGCCTCTGTACTGCAGGTTCAGCTGAAGCGCAAGCGGGAAGTAGTGCAGCGGCCGGGAGGCAAGAAGCCATGCGGCTGGGAGACGAGTTACAGCTCTGGAAGCGCAGGAACTGCCCCGCCTGCCACTGCAGAAGATCGTACAAATGCAGCTGCAGCCCGGCGCACAAGGCACCCGTCCACGCTAGTTCAGCCGCCAAAGCTGGACTTGTGGCTGGACACCTTCCAGGTGGGCAGTTTCCCTTGAAAGTGTAGCCGTGCTTCTGTGTTGCAGTGCAGAAGGCCTGAGGCGCTCTTTGCATCAAGTGACAAAATACGGGATGCAGGAGGCCCATAGCACAAGCTTTCATAGAGACATCTTGACGAGGCCACTGGCCCCCCTGCACTGGTTGTTTCACAGCATCACAGAACAAAAGGCATCATTCGTTACAGTAGTGTTGAACAGCTACTATGAAACAGCATATTGTCACCGACAAACGCAGCAGAAAAGCGGGAAGCACAGCGTTTCCTAGGACAAAGCCCGCCGAACTGCCGAGCTCATGCAGAACGAAGACGCGCGGCCACGCGCCTGGAGGCAAGGTTCGGCCACCAGGTGGCGCCGGCAGAGTGCCAGCAGTGTGGCAATATGTGAAACTGGTCAGCCAAAGAGATTAACAGCCATTATTCAGTCTACAAGATTCGAAAGGGATGTATAAACTAAAACAGCAAACAAAATTGTGAGAAAAAAATGAAACAAACAAATGGTTGGTTGGTTGGTTGGTTGGTTGGTTGGTTGGTTGGTTGGTTGGTTGCTTGGTTGCTTGGTTTATGGGGTTTAACGTCCCAAAGCTACTAAGGCTATGAGAGACGCCGTAGTGAAGGGCTCCGGAAATTTCGACCATGTGGGGTTCTTTAACGTGCACTGACATCGCACGGTACACGGGCCTCTAGAATTTCTCCTCCAAAGAAATTCAACCGCCGCGGCCGGGATCGAACTCTCGTCTTTCGGGCCAGCAGCCGAGCACCATAACCACTGAGCCACCGCGGGGGGCCAAAAAAACAAACAAACAAATAGTCGTGTGAGAAAAATACTAGTAGACAAGCCAAACGCATGTAGATAATCGTTAACTTATAGAATGTGCTTTTAGCTGGTTGAAGGAGATAGTTTCAGTGAAGATTTTGTTGCCGTGTAATTTGTTCAGTATCCCTGGTAGTTGGTTTTGCGGGGACTGCATTTCGTTCATTATGTACGTTTTTACTTTCCTGTTCACTTGCGTTCTATACCAGTTTCAGCCAAAGTTACACCATTGAAACTTTCTGGAAGGAAAGGTCCATTTTGGTACCAAGGCAGCCTTTTCAGTTAATTTTCCCGTGTGGTTATTACATATGCCTTGGTGTCAAGAGGTGCACGAGATTGCCTTTCTAGCAAAAGAAATTATAGCAGGAGCAGAGATACTGAAAACTGCAACACCATCAAAATTGGGGAACTGTGAGGAGCATACAAGTCTTACTCTATATTTATTAGCAGGAAAGAAAACCAGACCTTCCGGTGCTTTAAAATGCACCAGGCGCACAGTCTTGGTGCATGCTGTCCCGGTGTTTTTTTTTTTTTTTTTCCTGCTTTAGCAAGGCCAAGTGAAGCTGCCCCCTTCTTAGCAGAACGTGTGCTACGGTGCAGGTCCTTTTCTTTGGCCCTCCTGGAGCCAGTTTCTGTCACATTCTTGCAGGATTGCTCTAGCTGTATGTATGCAACCAGCATTGAAGCGCAGCACAGTTTCTGCTGTGGCTGCCTCCACAGCAAGGCTTTCAACGGGGCGATAATTAGGAAACTAAAAAGTTGTTTCTTCACGAATTTTGTTAAATTTGAAGTTTCTTTTATCACTGTATTTGGAATCAACTTTTTTGGCCGGCTAGAGTTATGCAGTAAGGTGTTGACTTTTGCGCAGCAATATGCGGGGATCTCAGAGTTCATCCAGTAAGGGCAGTGCGGTCCTGTGATAAATTTTATTGCTGTGATTGGTTACTTTGAAAACTCAGTTAATTAAAGTATTTTTTGCTGTCCCAGTGACTTTGAATGAACAAGGTTTTCTGTAATAACGAAACTGTCATGAGTAATGGCAGTGCCATGGTGAATTGTGCTCAGTCAACAGATTTCTCTTGTCACCTTCAGCGCTAACACTTGCAAGAAGCGACACGTCAGGGGCAACAGGAGAGAGCTGTTCTGTGTTCAGTGGCAGCACCACCATCAACCTGCCTACACCCAGTGCAGGGCAGAGGCCTCTCCCATGTCTCTCCAATTAACCCTGTCCTCTGCCACTATGGGTACCCTATCCCGCAAACTCCTTAAACTCATCCGCCCGCCTAACTCTCTGCCGCCCCCTGCTACGCTTGCCTTCTCTTGGAACCCACTCCGTTCCAAGAGAAGGCAAGTGTAGCAGGGGGCACTGCATTTCAAACGCCTGGCGAGCAGTCGGCCAAATGTGCTGATTGTGGTCTTGCATTGGAACATGCAGTGGCCTGCATGCTCATGGACTGTGACTGGGCGTGCATCAAATGGCGACATTGATGGTGACACAGCACCCCTACTTGGACACTCAGAAAGGAAGATATATGCATGAATTTTTTTGTGTGCGTGTGTGCGTTGGCTGACTGTGTTGTTTTCATTCTTTTTTTTCTTGGCAGTCGTGGAGCCATTCAGAGCGGCTCTATGCCCTTGACCAGCTGATTGAAGGCTGTGAGCCGGGTCAAGTGCGCCACATGATGAATGTCATTGAACCACAGTTCCAGCGGGACTTCATCTCTCATCTACCCAAAGAGGTATGCAAACCCAGTGAGTGCGTTGAAGTGGGTAGACAGATATTGTCAATTCAGCCTCGCTTAATTCAAACAACCAGTTTGTTTAAAATGGCCCTTCTGTGCCATCAGAATTGCGTGTATTTAAATGTGAGAAAATATGCAGTAATTTTATAACATGAGGGTATGCAGCACATAATTTGGGCTAGATGTAGCCGACAGAAACGCGAAAATGGCCATCAGTTTGGGGAGCTGACCTACATGTGGCACCAATGTATCTATGGGGCACGAGACCCGTATGTGGGGCCTCCAGTGTAGGAGAAGGGGCACCCATCTTCTGCATGTATCTCCTGCTAGCTAGCTTTCCTTCGTGCTCCTGCTGTTGTGCCTGTTAAGCGAATTTCATGCGGAAAATAGTGGCTGCAGCAGCTTCAGCCTCATCGAATACTTAAATATTCAACTGAACGCTCAAAATTAACGAATATCCGCATATGCCTTGAGTTGATCCGTCATTTGTGAAATTGTTCAGACTTGAGCTTTCTTTTTTTTTTCCCCCATATCTATCAAGCCACCCTTTACCAGGTCATCATGAGAAGAGCCTCCATCTTTCACCTTAGGCCTGAATGCTTCATCGTAAGGGGGGCTTTCATTTGGAACACGAAATGTCAACTGTACCTCTTTTTTAACTTTGGTCAGTCTACGGTGAACTGTAGTCGATTCAAACTGGTGCTTTTGTGTCGTTGACATCGTTCTGACACTTTTAACTCCACATAATTCTAATGTTCAGTCTGTTTTGAGTAGGAATTGTCGAGAGTGTACTGTGTTTACAGATAAACCTGTTGCAGTGCCACATTGTATGACGTTCCCAAAGCGAAAGCAGCGCAGTGTGTTGTGTCATTTGGGGTTGCTCATTTTGATCATAGATGTCAGTTCTTGCTTTGTTGTCGTGAAACTTTTTTTGACAAATTTCGTAACTCTGCACAAGCTAACAGATATATGGCAGGTTTAACCACCATAATGCCTTCGTTACGTGGAGGTCTCAAGCACACGTGATTGAATGGGGGCGGTGTTGGGGAAATGAGAATGGTGTTCCGTCACCCACCGTAAATGACGCCTGCTTTGCAGCTGGCCCTGTATGTGCTGTCATTTCTGGAGCCCCGGGACCTGCTGCGAGCAGCGCAGACCTGCCACTACTGGCGCATCTTGGCCGAGGACAACCTGCTGTGGCGGGAGAAGTGCCGTGAGGCTGGCCTGGAGGATGTCCAGGAGGTGCTGGGTCGGCGGGTGGCCACCTCCTCACCACCTTCGCCCAATGCCCCCATCCCTTGGAAGCTGGCCTTCATGCGACATCACTACGTGGAAATGAACTGGCGCTGCAAGCCAATACGTGAACCAAAGGTGCATGCTTTTGGCTGCATTTGGGGGGGCTGCATTAGAGCACTGCACGGGCTTACCCTACCCAAAAGGCCGGGCCAGGTCGAGCAGTCTGGGTTGGGCCCGGTTTTGGGTTGTCAGCGGTTACTGGCCCATCAGCCTTGGCCGTGTTTGGGCATATGGAATTTGGGGGGGGGCTGCATTAGAGCACTGCACGGGCTTACTCTAAAGGCCGGGCCAGGTAGAGGAGTTGGGGTTGGGCCCGGTTTTCGGTTGCCAGTGGTTACTGGCCCATCAGCCTTGTCCGTGTTTGGGCATATGTAGTGCACGGTACTACACGGGTACTGAACGCCCGCTTCTTATGTTCTCATGGGGCTAACAAGCGTCTGGTCAAAGCAGCTTGTGTGTTTTCAGCTATTTCTAGAGTGTGGACTTGTTAACTCTGGTAATGTGTCATGTGATCTGTTGAGCATGCAAAAAAATGAAAACAATGCAGAAAAAGAAAAATAATTCAGACAAAGCAGCCCCTCTATCACTCTGTTTTCCTTACAACTCATATGCTCTCTTTGCAAACCTCTTGAGTTCTGAAGCACTGAAAGTCTTATCGACGCAGTACTTTTGCTTGCCAGCTTCTTAGCTCTGCAAGAAGAAAACACGGAAGCAAAAATTTGGTGTCTGTAGTCCTACAGGTATACTCTGAAGAGGATCCTGAGCTCGTCTTTTTACCATGGGAACTCTACCTGCACGCGCCGAGTATTCGTAGAAACTTCGAATTATTGTCCTGTGCGGCCGATTTTCCTATCAAATTGAATTAAACGTCCTGGCTCCTGCCTTTCTTTTTCACTCACTTTTGAAAAGAGAAGTCAGCCAATGTGTGGATGCCTTTCATCCAGCCACGTGGCAGCTTGCCGCTCTGCCATAGGCGGAGTGATACGTAGCAATCGGCTAAAGCAAAAAGTCTTTGTATTTTTATTTTCGCGGTCCTAATTTGCAGGCTATGTAGCCTGCAACTGAAACTATTTATTCACGGAAACTTAAAAAACAAAATAAAAGTGAAAGCGAAGCCACCACATGACTAGTTGAAAGGAACTCCACATGTTGGGTGACTCCTCCTCTTTTCGAAGGCGAGTTGAAAAAAAAAAAAAAGCGGGAGCCAGGACGTTCAATTAGATTTGATAGGGAAATCGGCCGCACAGAATAATGATTGGAAGTTTCTGAGAATGCTCAGAGTGTAGATCGATTTCTCGCCGTAAAAAGATGATTTCAGATTCCTCTTTAGAGCACCGTTAAGGGCTTCAAAAAGTTGGCTTCTCCTTCAGACTCTTGAGCTTGGTGGTGAAGCCATCTGAAAGAGCGCATACAGTATCTATTTGCCTTGCAATCCTAGGCATTGCACGTGCCGCGATGTCATTATTTCACTGGAAGTACATTGCCACGGCCAGACATTCTGTACTATAGCAGTGTCTTTGAAAAAATGTTTACTATAATCAAAAAAATAATGTACAGTCATCTATGGAAGGTGGAATGGGACCGCAACTTCACTTTACTGTAGCAGGTGACCAATTTTGCCGATGCTTGAAGCCTGCTTGACCCTGAAAACCGTGCCTCGAAGTGGGACCGAACGGTAGTACTGGCGCACCTAATTCGCATTTGGCCTAATGACGCTGAATTGTCTGCCTTTTTTTATTGTAATCTTATGGAAACTTGCTCTCTGCTTATAATCTGTTGCAGGTTTTGCGTGGTCACGAGGACCACGTGATCACGTGCCTGCAGTTCTCTGGCAACCGCATAGTCAGTGGCTCGGATGACAACACCCTCAAGGTGTGGTCGGCCACATCTGGGCGCTGCCTGCGCACGCTCATCGGTCACACGGGTGGGGTGTGGTCCTCACAAATGGCTGGCTCCGTGGTGGTGAGCGGCTCCACGGACCGCACGCTGCGGGTCTGGAATGCCGACACGGGCATGTGCCTGCACACTCTCTACGGGCACACATCCACTGTGCGCTGCATGCACCTCTATGGGAACAAGTGAGTAGCACTGCTCTGCCCACATGGCATGTTCATTGAGAGGTTACAGCCGCCCTTTTATTTGTTGTCTTGGCAAAAGTTATACCCCTGCCACACGGCTGTTGCAGTGGACAAAAAGTGGTGCTGTTAACTACAGTCGAACCTCGCTATAACGAACATGGATACAACAAATTATCGGATATAACGAAGTGAAAGAAAAGTTTGGTTGGACATGCTTTACTTCTATGGGAGTTCTATCTGTATAACGAAACGAAAAATTCAAAATTTGACGCTGTATCGGTTATAACGAAGCATTTTTTGTATTCACGGGGCTCAAAATGCGCAAACAAGTAGGAAAAAATTTCAAAACACGCTAAATTTTGATCTTTTGAAGCGCCCGCACCTAAAATGTGTTTGAATCACCCGCGCTTCCGCACACCACGCCATCTAGGGAGAGCGAATGAATCTAGCATCAACAGCTGCCTAGCACGTGATCGAACCGACGCCCGCTCCCCGGCCACCCCCGCCGTCGCAATTTCCGACCCGCGCGCGCTATCTCTGCAGTTCAATCTGTAGACGCTGTCGCGGAATGCGTCTTAACAAACAGCAGTTTCGCTTGAAACTAAGATAAAGATATTCAGGGCAGTTGACAGCGGGCACAAGGAAAAGTCATTGCCGTGGACTTCGGTGTTGCGCCTAGCACTCTATCAACCATCTTGAGTGCAAGGCAGAAGATTGCAAACACCCACTCTGCAGGCGCTGTGAAGAATGACAGCAAGACAGGATGTTGAAGATGCCTTGTTTGCATGGTTCAAGGACGTTATAGAGCGTAACCTGCCTGTGTCTGGTGCCGTCCTTCAAATGAAGGCGAGAAGTCTCACTTCCGTCTGAGGCCACAATGACTTTCATGCAAGCAGTGGCTGGTTGCAGCGGTTTAATGACCGCCATCAGATTGCTTGCCACGTCGTCTGGCGAAAAAGCAGCCGTTGGCGCCGAGAACTGCGAGAAGTAGGCAGAAAGCTTCCGCATGCAACTGGGAGGCAAGCGGACAATTTCGGCGAGACGACATGGCGTCAGCTGGCGGTTCCGAATGTTACGCTCGAGGAATTCATCTGTGCAGATGACAACTTGGCTGTGGCGCCCGAACTGACCGACCAAGAAATTGCTGATCAGGTGGTTTCTGCAGATGATGCTAGAAACAGCGATGCATGTGAATATGGCAAAGTGCGAGCTCTCAGCAGCGCAGAGGCCGCTGACATGGCCAGGAAGTTGAGGGGGTACCTCGAGAACCTACCTATGGCCAAATCAGCTGACATCGGGAAAGCGCTGCTCTGTGTTGATTTCGTCGAGAAATATAACCTGTCAAATAGTGCCGCCGAACGGAGATTACGTCGTTTTTTAAATAAATCAGTTTTTGCACCTGGCCATGCATCCCCATTTGTGAGTTCGCTCTTGCTTTCAGTACGAAATGCAAGGCGAGGTTTGATATGCTTGTACCACGCGTTCAATTAAAAAATAGTGCATTTTTTAAACCCTGTGCTGTCCATCTTAAAGTACTCTTTACTTGGGTTTATTAGCGACCTTTTCTGCGGGAATTTGAGTGCATATTCTTATACAGTGAAAGCTCGTTAATTCAAAACTCGATAATTCGAATTTTCGGGTAATTCGAACTACACTACTTGGTCCGGTCAAGCTCCATAGAGATCTGTGTATAAAAAAGCCCGTTAATTCGAAAGCGAGTCGGTTCCGTTACGGATAATTCGAACTACGCGCCACCGCGTCTGGGCGTCTTGGCACACAGCATGTGGCAAAAAAAAAAAAAAAAAACCTCCTCCGCATAGTTAGCTGCGTACGTCCTAAACGGGGACAGAAGATGGAACTAGATAAAACCTTGGAAAAGTGGGTAAAGCTTAAATGGCACCATCACCGGCGCGGTGGCCGGGGCGCGGTGGCCGGCGGCACCGGAGGGTAGGGGTTGGCGACCGCGCTGGCGGCTGCCTACCCTCTTTTCCGCGCAACCTCCGGAACTCGCATCTAAATACTCGTTAATTCGAGCCCTGTTAATTCGAAAATACGGATAAGCACTGTCAGCGCGGTCCCAGCCAACGCCTATGAAGGCTATGACTTCGGACCGGCGCTACAAATTACGAGCGAAAAACTTTTTTTTTTCTTTGCGAGTGTCGTCCATGCTTCCACCCATCGGTCGGACATGGGTCGGACGCCAACGGAAGCACGCGCTCAGCCGCGAACAAGACGCCGGCTTTTGAGTGGCAGTAGACGGCGTCCGCCCCAATCGCTCATGGTTCATAAGGCGAACGTACTGAAAACGAGGCTTGCACAACCGAACAAGCGCTGGCACGCTGCCAAAGTTCGCTTCCCCCTTGCTGGAGCTACCCCCCCCCCCCCCCCCCCCCCCCCCCCCCCCCGGCCTAAGAATCTGAAAAAAAAAAAGCGTCAGTCGTTAACGCTTCCCTCCGTTTGGCACCGTCTTGGCGGCGCGCCAAGATGCTGCGCAGTGATAAGTGATGTTATCGCTGCGCAGCATCTTGGCGCGCCGCCAAGAAATGCGTTTCGGGCCGTGACGGTGCCAAACGGAGGGAAGCGTTAACGACTGAAGGTTTTTTTTTTTTTTCAGATTCTTAGGCAAAAATCGGGGGGGGGGGGGGGGGGGGGGGGGGGGGGGGGGGGGGGGGGGGGGGCTCATTATTTGAGTGGGTTCGTTACGCGAATAAATACCCTACATATACCGTAATGCAAATGGTTCTTGTCGGTTTTTTCGCGGCCATTCGATAATTCGACACTCGGATAATTCGAACTTTTTTCCCGGTCCCGTGAAGTTCGAATTAACGAGCTTTTACTGTAACGAATATTGGACATAACGAACGAATTTCCGCGCAAAATGCGACTTCGTTATAACGAGGTTGGACTGTATCTTCATGTGCCCATTTGCAAAAATTGTGCGAAGGCAGCTTAAAAAACTTCTGCACTTCTCGGTGTCTTGTAAGCAGCCTGCAAGCATATTTGCAGCAACTTACCTTATGTCACGATGGCTCAGTGGTTATGGTACTCGGCTGCTGACCCGAAAGGCGCAGGTTCGATCCCGGCTGTGGCGGTCGAATTTCGATGGCGGCGGAATTCTGGAGGCCCATGTACTGTGCAACGTCAGTGCACGTTGACCCCAGGTGGTCGAAATTTCGGAAGCTCTTCACTGCGGCGTCCCTCATAGCCTGAGTTGCTTTCGGACGTTACACCCCGTAAAACAAACCACTTGCCGTACACGACTAGCCTTCCCGAGCAAAGCGAAAGCCAAGCCAGCTCTCAAGCAACAGGCATATGGCGGGCCTTGAGATATGTGGCATTCCGCGTGAAGTTGATTTCCAGTGGCGGCAGTATGAAATGGATGGCGGTCTCATCTAGCTTGAAGGCAATTATGAAGTAGTAGGGCTTTTTTTTTCTTTTTTTTTTGCACGGCAATTTTAAGCCCACTCTTACTTTAATTCCAATATATCTGTTTCTTTTCACGGATGTGCTTAGTGGAAAAGCATTTGCTTATAGTTTCCACTACCTATATCGTTGTTCTTTGTATTCTCCTTTCACTCGAGAATTGATATTCAAACAGCTCTCCTTTATTCACATATAAAGTTAGAAAGTATGTCTTGTGCATGTGCAGTTCTAAAGTAAACTGAATTGGTAGTACCTTTGTGGAGTAGTCCTGTAACAGGATATTGTTTTTAGCACAATATCTTAAGGCAGTGCAGAAACCTAATCATTCATAAGTTTTGTTGAATTTGCTTGAAACATGCTTAACTGGTTTTGAGAGCAGTGTTCCCTGCAGAGATATTGTCTTAATTTTAAACGGTTCTATGTTTTTCCTATTTATACACATGGTATGTTTGGTGGGCAAAAACGGTGCCTTTTTCTCTGTCTGCGCAGGGTGGTGAGTGGTTCTCGAGATGCCACCCTGCGGGTGTGGGACCTGGAGACTGGAGGGTGCCAGCACGTGCTGGTGGGCCACGTGGCAGCTGTGCGGTGTGTGCAGTACAACGGGCGGCTGGTGGTGAGCGGGGCGTATGACTACATGGTCAAGGTGTGGGACCCCCGGAGGGAGGAGTGCCTCCACACTTTGCAGGTGAGCTGCACCAGTGGCTTGCCCTGTTTCGAACGGAACAGTGCAGCAGAAGGAAGGGGCTGTGATCCCTGGCATCTCGTTACAGACACTGCTTTCTGATGCAACTCAGATGCACAAAAGGCGCTGGTTGCGCAACGCCCTCACCGTAGTGACAGGCCACGTATGCACAGTGCCAGACACTGTATCGCGTGTTGCGGAAATAGACGCGCCCCGTGAAATGCTTCTTTCAGCTAAACGGGCGCATTGTTCGAGCTCAGATTTCGCATAGAAATGGCATTTGGTCGGCAGAATTGTTTAATACCACGTTTGCTTGGGGTACTTACCTGATTCGAGCAGAATAAGTCGGATATTCACGTCATCTGCGGCGACGACGACAGAAATTAAGCTGCTCTGTCAGCTATCGCACCGGTGGCGCCATCTCGTTTGTTGGTCATGAACAATCAGCAAAGGAGGGGGTTTTGGGGGTTTGAAGACGCTCTTTCGACTGGTTTTTTAATGCTGACAGAAAACTTAGCTTGGCAAAACTTATTTTTCAGCAAGCTAAGTTTTCTGTGAGCATTAAAAAACCAGTTTAAAGAGCGTCTTCAAACCCCCCAAAACCCCCTCCTTTGCTGATTGTTCACGACCAACAAACGAGATGGCGCCACCCGTGCAATAGCTGATAGAGCAGCTTAATTTCCGTCATCGTCGCCGCAGATGATGTGAATATCCGACTTATTCTGTTCGAATCAGGTAAGTACCCCAAGCAAACGTGATATTAAACAATTCTGCCGACCAAATGCCATTTTTATGCGAAATTTGAGCTCGAACAATGCGCCCGTTTAGCTGAAAGAAGCATTTTACGGGGCGCGTTTATTTCCGCAACAGTCGATATGACAGCAGTGTACCTGCGAGCAGACACGAGCTTTTGATGTCCAGTGTTCCAGATAAATGTGATTGGGCCTGCATGGTGTGCCTCATGGTGTGTGCGTGAGGGGGCACAGATGCATGCCGGCCGCTCACAGTAAGTATTTACACTACATCTCGTATGCTCCCTGCAGTGCTCTAGAAGGCAGAGACGACCTTCACGAATTTTCTTCTGCTCGCGGCACACACAGGTATGCTTAGAAAACAGCCTAAATCAACACTGTCTACATGCCATAAGCATGTGCACTTACACGTGTGCTACACACAAGCATTTTGGGGGATGTTAAGCCGTTTGTCACACCGCTATGCTGGGCATTTCATGCTTTTCTTGGATCACAGCTCGTGCTCAGAAACTTGGGACAGGCTTTGTTTTCTTTCATGCTTTTTTTTTTTCTCTTCTCATACGAGTTGGCACAGTCTGCTGCCTGCATGAAGTGCTTAAAACGCTCTCTCTCATTTTGTGTTTCAGAGTGTGTTTCTTCTGGTGTTCTGTTTTCGCCTTTGTGTATTGGATTTCTTCTTTCTGTTTTCACTGATGAGCATAGTTGCAGCAGTAAAGTAGCATGCTACGGCAAACTTTTGCGTGCTCACTTATGTAGTGAAATTAGGAGGCACTTATGCATACACTAGCAAATACTGCTGGAGCATTTACCATATTTAATGAATTCTAAATCTCGCTTTTTTTTTTTTTTAACAAAAATGGGCTGAAATGACATGCATGGTAAAATAGAGTATAAAAATAAAACTGCCAGCAACACATCTGAAGTGCTCCCCCATCAGCTAGGTTCCAACCTGGACTAGAGGCTGACTTGAGCAAACATGGAAGAGTCTGTTGTGAAGACGCGCAGAGTTCACTGCAATGCCAGGTTTAGAAAATGCTGATTGTGGTTGAGAAATCTGCAAGTTACAATCAGGCGGCCTCACGTGCACCTGATGTTCCTGAGACTTGCGTGTAGCATTGGAAAGTGCCAAGGAACATAATTTTCGCGAGCAGTAGACTTGTAAGGGTTTCAGCGCTCCAAAGAAAGGCGGTTTCCAGAAATGAAGAGCTTGCTGACTTGCCGACTTCCTGCTACTACAGTGAGCTGACCACAGGCCTGTGCCTGTGAAAGTCTTGATGCAACTGGTGAGGCAGAAGGGCCTGCAGAGCCAGCAGGTGCTGGATTAAGCACTTTGTGAAAAGGTGCAGGTTCTTGCTTCAAAAGCAAAGAGGCTTCTGTCGTTTACCTCTCCGCAACATCAGAGCAGTTGTTCCAAGGGAAAGGAAGATTCATTTTTTTTATCCAGGCATGAAAGTCTGGTGCGCATTAGAATTTGGTAAATACGGTATCTACAACCCTAAGAAACTGTTGCATTTCCTCAGTGCAATGCGTGAGATATTTATTTCTGCCACAGATGTACAGCCTTTGTCAAAAGTAACCAGGCTGCATGTTTTTCTTCTCAGTCGTATATTAAAGCTATTATACCAGTCCTCAAGCTTTGAATCTCTGTGTGGTAAGAAGAACCCCTGTTCTCACCTTCAGAGAACTTTTTTATCTTTAGGGAGGCCGTGAGGGCTGTTATACGAATGAGAAGCAAACCATGCAGCCTGGTTACTTTTGACAAAGGCTGTACATAGCTTGAGTGGCATGTCAGCATAGCTGGTGTTTTTAGCTGCTTATTTGTTGTTGGCCTTTGCAGTGTGACATGTGCCCTGAGTGCTCTTGTCTTTTTTCTCCTCAGGGTCACACGAACAGAGTGTACTCCCTCCAGTTTGATGGGGTGCACGTGGTGAGTGGCTCCCTGGACACGTCGATCCGAGTGTGGGATGTTGAAACGGGGGCCTGCCGGCACCAGCTCATGGGCCACCAGTCGCTCACATCGGGCATGGAACTGCGAAACAACATTCTGGTCTCCGGCAACGCAGACTCAACAGTCAAAGTCTGGGACATCCTAACTGGCCAATGCCTGCAAACTCTGGCTGGTGGGTGTCAACTTTGGGCCACTCAGGTTTAGTTGGGTCACAACACTTGACAGCAGCTGAGCATTTGGTGTTAGTGAAACTTTGTCACTTGCAAGCCTCAAAATCTGTTGCATATGTATTCTCTCATTCACTTGTCATCTCACCGAAATGGATCAACCTCATGTTCTTGCCAGCTTAAACAGAGCCACTAGCCAGTAGTTTGTGTAAATGAGTGGTAAAGTAGTGCATGATTGGTTGTTTTATGCTTTGCATGATTTCTCTGCCAACGATCTCTGTGAGGCAAGTGAAGTTGGTTTCCCAGGATGACGACTGCTGGGCAGACCACAAGAAGGGTGCATATGGGAACGCGTGGACACACCTGATCCCCCGTCTGCTTCATGACTCCGTTGGTTATTAAATGCTCGACTTTGCATAGTTAATATTGCAGCAAATGATATGTGAAGCCTTTTTTTAAAACTATTTCTAAATCGTCATACTTCCATGGTAACAAGGCATCGTCGGAAGTTCGTAGGAAATACCAAAAACAGGTGCTCCTGCCCCTTTTGTGTCTGCGTATGCACTTTCGTTTCAGTAGCTGTCTGGATGGGCCCCTGTGGCATAGTCTCTCTCTTGTGGGTAATAAAAATGTATGCAATTAGTAGCTTGCTTTTTTCATCGCTATTCAGAACAGAAATGTAACAAGTCTCCTTCTCCACTTCAGGTGCCCACAAGCACCAGAGTGCTGTCACCTGCCTCCAGTTCAACTCTAAATTTGTGGTCACCTCATCGGACGATGGCACCGTGAAGCTGTGGGACCTGCGCACGGGCGAATTCCTTCGCAATCTGGTAGCCCTGGAGTCTGGCGGCTCGGGAGGTGTGGTGTGGCGTCTGCGGGCTTCCTCCACCAAGCTGGTATGCGCCGTGGGCTCACGGAACGGCACCGAGGAGACCAAGCTGCTTGTGCTGGACTTTGATGAGCCCAAGTGAAGCTCGCTGTGTGCACCAGCACATTCCTCCTCTCATCCCAGCCAAGTGCCAAAGAACAGCCTCACTTGTGTGCCAGTCATAGGCTCCTTGCCATCGGAAGTGTGGCTGTCGAGCCCTCGGCTTCATTCTCTGGAGGAATGGTCTTTGCAGCAGCGACACGTCGTGGTGCCGGGAAGCTTGGTGGCAATGCTTCGCTGCCTTTCCTGGGGGACCGCTTGTGGCATCCGAGAAAGTGTGTGGTGCAGCAGTGCAGTGGACAGGCCGTGTGCATCGTGCTCTTGCCTGACGGAACTCATTGAACATGCTAGATTTTTTTTCTCTTCTTCTTCCTGTGGCGAAGGATGTGGACCTGTACAGTGCGTCCCACTCGGCAGCGAGTATTTTGTGCCATTACTGCTCAAGCTTTGTGTCGAGGCTGCTGTAGTGTGCAGCAGAGAGCCCTTTGTGTCTACTGAGAGAGGCCCTGCCTTACAGTAAAGCACCGAGTTCCCAAGTTGCATTTTATTTTTTCCCCTTGGCCATGTCGGGGAACACCTCCTATATTTATTTGATTGGGACAAGGTGCTGTCCTTTTTGACAGCTGGGGCCTCGGCACCTGAGAACAATTTCATTTGCAACGTTGGTTAGGAAGCACACTTTTTTTTTTTTTTCATTATCTTCTGGTTGAGGAGCTCCAGGAAGAAATAGTTCTTGAAAACTTGCACTTTTTTTTTTTCATTTCTTGGCTAGTTGTGCAGTCGTGCCTATGCTGCACTGCTTCTTAAGCCTTGCAAATGAAACTGTAAGCTTTCAGGTTGGTGGCTTGTTTTGTTAGCCAGTGGACTTAGTTTTGGGAGGTTCAGCAGCTCGTGTTGGGTGGACTAACTTAAGAAGAGCAATTGGCGCGGGGCGCCACAATTTTTACTGCCATGCTTTTGCTGTACATTTTGTTTGTTCTGCCAACTAATGCTTCCTTTCCCTTGCGTTGTACATTGCTGTATATTCTCTGCTGTCTTCTACAGGTTTGTTTTATAGTTGTTGGCAAAGTAAAACTAATTGTTTCACCTGTATGCTGTGGACTTTTTCATGTTTCGTTTGAGCTGTAGGGTGACTGGTTCACTCTAAAGCCATGAATGCTTCACTGTCTTGCCTTATTAAAACTAAGTCAGGGCAATTTTTTTTTTTCCAACGCTTAATTTCAGTAAGTTTTGTTCGTTGAAACAGCTCGTTGGAAAGTCGGGTTTTAGTGAACCAACCCTTGGGACTCTACAGAAACAGCAACTTTTAATTCACATAAGCGAACGATTTGCCAGTACTCGGCGAAAAAAAAATTTAAATTCTAGTGGTTTGAACACAGCTTTGTGTTGTGTGATGATAAGGCGGAATAGAGTATACGAAAAATACATTAAAACGTTTGCTGTAACGCACGCCAGCTGTTCTGTGTCTGAGAAGTTACTTTCAGTTTTCTGCACGTTCGCTCAGACTGGCTGCGTGAAAGCTGTTGTCTGATAAGATCCGGCGTGGCGTGATTTTGCCGTCTGGCAGCAATCGTGTGTGTGGCCGTAGAAGTGCAAGGCTAGCCTCAGAAGCGCCCGAAGGAACTCGTTATCGTTCAAGTGGTGAGGAGGCTCGGTCGACCAGACGCAGTCGCTATCTGCGCTGCCGGCGGCGGTCAAATCAAGGCCGGGCAAATCCTTCCGTCTCCTCCGACGAAGCCGAGCCAGTCGAGTCCAGTCGGGTCTCGCAAGCAATACGTCTGGAGGAAAGGTGAGCTCTCGCTTATGTAAGCAGCAGCAGGTGGGCATTATGGCTAGTGGTGCTGCTAGACCCTGTACAAATCGTGCTAGAGACATTCCGAAAAGTTTTTCGCGCGCTTTTAACGCGCTGGCGGAACGCGCTCGGTGAGGGGTTCCAGCTGGCTTAACAAGACGTCCGAAATGCGATATCTTTATTTGCAGTTGCTTATCTGTCGCGTAATCAAATAGTACCCGGTGAAAAAACTACCGAAACTGCACTCGAGCATTAGCATGGAACGAAGTTTAAGCGGAACTACGCTGGGAATGAAAAACAAACACTCTTTTTCGTTTCAAGCAGCCGTGAGGCACAAATTGGCCCGCGTGCGTTTAATCATTTAATACCGAAATGGCAGCGACCCCATTGGGCCGCCATGGTCGCGTCAGACACGTGACTGCATTCCTCCCAAGGATGGCAGACGAGGGGCGGTTTGAGGGGTGTGCAATTGCTCGCGGCTTCGTGCAGCAGTGCTCTTGCGGTATGGTTTGCGGCGAGCCGTATTTCGGTGCCGTCAAGTCGCGCTAATCTGACGGGAGGGCTCCTCGGAGGCAGCCGCATCCGCAGTTCGTTCGGCATCGAAAAGTAACCGGTAAAAGTCACGATGCCGCCGGCAAAGGGGGACGGGATGCGGGGCCTGGCCGTGTTTATTTCCGACATCCGCAACTGCAAGAGCAAGGAAGCCGAAACGAAGCGAATCAACAAGGAGCTGGCCAACATCAGGTCCAAGTTCAAGGGAGACAAGACCTTGGACGGTTACCAGAAGAAGAAGTATATCTGCAAGTTGCTGTTCATCTTCCTTCTGGGTCACGACATCGACTTTGGCCACATGGAAGCGGTGAACCTGCTCAGCTCCAACAAATACTCCGAGAAGCAGATCGGCTACCTCTTCATTCTGGTGCTGATGAACGCCAAAGACGAACTCATGCGCCTTATCGTGCAGTCCATCAAAAACGACCTGGCATCTCGAAACCCCGTGCACGCTAACCTCGCTCTTCAGTGCGTCGCCAATATGGGCAACCTGGAGATGGCAGAAGCGTTCGGCCGCGACATTCCCAAACTGTTGGTGTCACCCGACACCATGGACCAGGTCAAGCAGAGCGCGGCGCTGTGCCTGCTGCGCCTCTTGCGTGCGCTGCCCGACGTGGTGCCGGGGGGCGAGTGGACGTCGCGCATCGTACACCTGCTCAACGACCAGCACCTGGGCGTCGTCACGGCCTCGGTCAGCCTCATCGACGCGCTCGTCAAGAAGAACCCGGACGAGTACAAGGGTTGCGTCCCTCTCGCCGTGTCGCGGCTGAGCCGAATCGTGAACGCCTCGTACACGGACCTGCAGGACTACACCTACTACTTCGTGCCGGCCCCGTGGCTGTGCATGAAGCTGCTGAGACTGCTGCAGAACTACCCGCCTCCCGACGAGCCCAGCGTGCGCGGCAGGCTCAACGAGTGCCTCGAGTCTCTGCTGAACCGGGCCCAGGAGCCGGCCAAGTCCAAGAAGGTGCAGCACTCCAATGCGCGCCACGCCGTGCTGTTCGAAGCCATCTCGCTCATCCTGCACATGGACCGGCTGGGAGCGCTGCCCGAGCCGCACCTGCTCATTCGCGCCTGCAGCCAGCTCGGCCAGTTCCTCCAGCACCGGGAGACCAACCTGCGCTACATGGCCCTGGAAGGGCTCTGCCTCCTGGCCACCTCGGACTCGTCGCACGAGGCCGTCAAGAAACACCAGGACACCGTCGTGGCCGCCCTCAAGATGGAACGCGACGTCAGTGTTCGGCAGAAGGCGGTGGATCTGCTTTACGCCATGTGCGACCGCACCAACGCGCAGCTGATTGTAGGGGAAATGTTGACTTACCTGGAGACAGCCGACTATGCCATTCGTGAGGAAATGGTGCTTAAGGTAGCTATCTTGGCTGAGAAGTATGCGTCAGACTATGCGTGGTATGTCGACGTAGTGCTCAACCTGATTCGCGTGGCTGGTGATCATGTCAGTGAGGAGGTCTGGTACCGTGTAGTTCAGATCGTAGCCAACCGAGAGGACGTTCAAGGCTATGCAGCCAAGGTTTGCTTCCAGGCACTTCAGGCACCAGCCTGCCATGAGAATATGGTCAAAGTTGCTGGCTACATTCTCGGAGAGTTTGGCAACCTAGTTGCTGGAGACCAGCGCTCTGCACCAGCAGTTCAGTTCCACCTGCTTCATTCCAAGTACCACCTCTGCAGTGCTCCAACACGGGCCCTTTTGCTCACTACTTATATTAAGTTTGTCAACCTTTTCCCAGAAATAAAAGCTGAAATACAGCAGGTACTGCAGAGTGACAACAATCTTCGATGTGCCGATGCAGAGCTACAGCAGCGCTCCGTTGAGTATCTTGGTCTGAGCCGCATCACTACACCTGATGTGCTAGCCACTGTACTGGAAGAGATGCCTCCTTTCCCTGAGAGAGAATCCTCCATACTTGCAATGCTCAAGCGCAAAAAACCTGGCCTTAAAGAAGTAACCAACGAAGCTGCTCCGCCCCCTACCCCACCACGATCTGCTGATAGCAGCAGTATGAAGCTGCCCGTCACAAATGGAGGTGGTCTGGAGGCCGACCTTTTGGGGCTCAGCATACAAACATCAGAAGAGCCACCCCAGCCTGTTGCTGCACCTACGAGTGTCGAAGATGGACTTAGAAAGATGGTGATACGAAATGCTGGTGTCCTCTTTGAGAATGACATTCTTCAAGTTGGCGTTAGGGCAGAGTTCAAGCAGAACCTTGGTCGTCTGAGCCTCTTCTATGGCAACAAGAGCACCTTTCAGCTTCAGGGTGTAACATCTGCCGTGTCCTGCCGTGGTGACCAAGCGTCCAGGCTTTGTGTGCAGGCCAAGCCAGTGGAGAAAGTAATTGATGCTGGCTCCCAAGTTCAACAGATTGTCAGCGTTGAGTGCCTTCAAGAATTCCAGGAGCCTCCAGAACTTTTAGTTCATTTCCTTTATGTTGGCAGTGCTCAGTCTGTCTCGCTTAAGCTCCCAGTCTTTATGAACAAATTTTTTGAGCCAACAGTCATGAATGCCGAGAGTTTTTTTTCTCGCTGGAAGCACCTTGCAGGGCCACAGCAAGAGGAACAAAAAGTTTTCCGGGCACGCTTTCCCATGGAAGCTGCTGCCATTCGATCAAAGTTGGAAGGATTTGGCATGCAACTGCTTGAGGGCATTGACCCAAATCCCAGCAACTATGTCTGTGCTGGCATTGTGTGCACACGCAGCCAACAGATTGGGTGCCTCATGCGGTTGGAGCCCAACGTGGAAGCTCGCATGTTCCGCCTGACTGTGCGAGCCAGCAAAATTCATGTTGCTAAAATTATGGTTGACCTTTTGTATGAGCATTTGTAAATTTTCTACTCATTGTGCTTACTGTTGGCAGAGAGAAATATATATATATACACACTCTTTATAATATATGCCACTGACCATTTTTTACAAATAAGATGCTCTTTGATGCCTTGTTAGCAAATAAATCCTCTTGTTGCAGTTGTGGTTCTAGTTCTTTGTTCCTGCTGTTTGCAAACTGTCTTCTAGTGTGGAAGCAGTGTCAATCAGCATTTCATCGCACATTTCTACAAGTAGATACAACTCGAGAATGAAGTGCCAAATACCTAGTGTAGTGCACCTGCTCCAGCCACTAGAGGGTGCACTGTAGCAGGTGCAGGTGCACCACCCCGTTTCAAAGGGGGCGCTCCTATCCATCCATCCATCCATCCATCCAGTGCAGCTCACTGTGATATCAGTATAGGTCCACACCATTGGCTGGAAGGCCTCCTTTGAAAGTAATTCGTCAGCTCTCTAGTCGTATTTGACTGTTGCATCCTTTTCTGCATTTATTTTTCCTGTGGCCACAGTTTAGGTGCTGAACAGCATGCATCTCTTTGCTGTTAAGTTTAGCATTGCTTTTGATCCATTTGTGCATCTACATATGGATTTTAGTGAATCTAGTAAAGCATCCTATTACTGCAGAAACCAATTTCTTTACCAAACATGGTTGATCATTTTTCAGCAATGTACCGAGCAAAATTCTGCATCTGAAAAACATGCGATAATCATGTAAACAGTATGAGTTTGTTTCAGCCGGGTGAGATACTGAAAAATGGCGAAAATCTTGTTTTGGGTATGAAACGTCAGATTAGCATAAGCTGGAGTTATCGTGAATTATAGACTGAATTGTGTACAAGTATGGTAGTTGCATTTGGCTGGCAGCTTAGCAAAAGCTCATGAAGGCAGAAATCTGTTCACAAAAGCACCATTGTGTGAAAAACTTACGGTGTGAATTAGTTGGCTTCTGCACTTCTCCAACAGAGAAGCCATGGCTATCCTACGCTTCTACCAATCTCCTGCCCTCTCGGAGAGTGCTCTGAAGGGCAAGCTGGCTGCCATCAATGTCGCACTGGGCCAGGCTGCAGCCGAAGGGTTGCTGGCTGAGTACTGCTACTACGTGCAACTGCAAGGCCAGGAAGCACTGGGTCAGGAGCAGCAGAAGCGCCTCACTTGGCTCCTCACCCCTGGCTTCAGGGTTCACCTGAGCCAGAGCACAAGCCTTCAAGAGCAACAGAAGACTGCAGCGGGTGTTCTGGTCGAAATTGGCCCAAGGTGAGGCGATTGTGCCTGGTACCCGAGTCATTTATTCTGATGGACCATGGCTGGAGCCTTGGGACTTGCTGAGCGTTTTGTTCAGTGAAGGGTTCGTCATGAGATGACTATAAAAGCTGGTCAGCTACAGCTGACGGGTTCTCTACAGTTGGTGCTGTTATATGGCTGTTCTGAATTTCATTTTTTATGTGGCTTATGCATTGATCTCATTTAATTGCTTATTGTGGAGACATTTCTGTTTTACAGCACTTTTCATATGCCTGTAGCTCTTTACTTTTAGGATAATTATTCAGCACCAACCTTGGGTGCATTTTTAACTTAGTTGATGACCAGTCTAGAAATGCATTTCTTCATTTCCAGTTGTCATTCAAATGACAGCTTGTCTTTCCCCAAACTTGTCCTTTGACAGTTTATAGTATAATGTCAGAACTTGGTGAAGAATGAGGGCTGCTGGGAAAAGACAGTGTTTCCTAGCACTGTCCCACATAACCAGTTCTAGCCACCTGACCTTTTTGTCGTGTTGAATGTAGCAGTAATCATTTGACCTCGATTTGTGCAATAGTGCATGATATTCCAACGTCGTTGTTCTTTCAGACTTAACTTCTCTACACCTTCTTCAACACAGTCCGTTGCCATCTGCCAGACTATTGGACTTGACTGCATTGATCGCATTGAACGCTCAACACGCTATCTAATAAAGTTCAAAAAGGACTATGTGCTCTCTGAGAAGGCTGAGAACAAAGTATGTATTCTACAACTAGTCCAATTTTGAATGAAACTCTTGTCTGAAGGAGAGAAGCAGTTGCTGCATGTATCACTTTCTTTCATGCAAAACGGGGCAGTAGGATTGTGGGGCTGTTCTATTCAATCTTTTGTTAGGCCTAAATTAGAGCTGTTCTTTTTATTAAATTTATTAATGAATACATTATTGCACCCTTAAGGAAGTGGTGAAAAAAAAAAAAGTTTGTCGTAATTATTGATCATATATATATGCACCTGAAAGGCGGTAGTTAAGTTCTTTAAGTTTGCATTTGTCTTGTGAACTTATACTATAGATGGCTGTGGGCATCACTGGTGGGATAACCCATTGGGCTAACTCACTCAGGACTGGTTTTGAGCACCAGTCTGCCTACCTCTTGAGTGTGTGCTTATCTTTAGGGCTCTGCAATCTTTCTTTTTTTGTGAGAATTATTTGTGTAGCACAGAGCAGTTTAGAAGATAGCACTGTTAGTCTGTTCTCCCATCCCATCCTACGTCGTTTTTCACTTTTATCTTGAACTGAGCTCCAGATGACTTCTGCGCCCTTGTTTCAAGGCAAATGTCACAAGTTTTGTGGAGATTTTTTGTTGCATGAAATGTCCAAGGGGAATAGTTTGAATAACAGTGCTAATGTAAGCATAGCCTGAAGTGCATCACCTTTTTTGACCAGGTGGTGGATGTGCTTCACGATCGAATGACAGAGACTCGCTACTTGACTCCCGTGACCACTTTCGAGCTGCCTGCCAGCACACATTCCTGGGAAGAAGTAGATGTGCTTCAGCATGGAAGGGCAGCCTTAGAACGAGTCAGTGCTGAACTGGGTAAGTATGTGGCAGTGGGAAAATGTCTTTGCTTCTGTGAAAATTTCCCTCCTTTTTTTTATTGATAATTAAAATTGGTTCTGGTCAAAGGTTGTAACTGAAAAACCTTCACTTCCATATGTAAGACCTTATAAATTCCACATCATTATGAATGCTTTTAGAAAATGCATGAATAATCTTTCATTGGCTGAATTCATATTCTATTGTCCAGTGAGGTGTAGCCAGGCATTCTAGTGTCTTTAGTTCCAACTCTTTGACTTTATTCTGGAGACCACAAGAATGTTTTCCAAGTTGGTGGTCAATGTTGTCGAATCTAATCATACATGCAGGTTATTCCACGGCCATCGGTTTGCAATCA
This sequence comes from Amblyomma mixtum, assembly GCF_055824585.1. Classification (NCBI taxonomy): domain Eukaryota; kingdom Metazoa; phylum Arthropoda; class Arachnida; order Ixodida; family Ixodidae; genus Amblyomma; species Amblyomma mixtum. The sequence goes on along the minus strand of NC_143012.1, from coordinate 273,227,853 downwards.
GTGCGAGTTAGCTAAGCCTTCTCTCTACTCATTTCATAGTCGGATCATGAAAATTGAGTGCTCCTGATATGAAGTTTCATTGAATATGAATTTTTATTTTTAGGGCTCTCATTTGATAACTGGGATTTGGACTTCTACACGGATTTGTTCAAGAACAAGCTTAAGAGGAATCCAACCACTGTTGAGTGCTTTGACTTGGCTCAGTCTAATAGGTATGGACCACACATTTAAAGTTTGTTGACTATTTTTTAATTGATTATTAACTTAAAAGCTAATGCATTGTCTGTCGTTTACGTTGAACCGTTAATTACACTAGAGTTGTAGTGTATAGTTCTAGCTAATATTTATTTCTTATTTGTGCTATTTTTATTTGCGTGTTTTATTTCTTTCATAGATGTATTGGGCTTTTGGTCATATCCTGTGTCTGCCAGCTCGATATCAGTACAAAGTCCTGCTGTTACTCTCTTCTTCTTGAGAGTTAAAAAAATGTCATGCCATCCAGCATGTATGGAATATTTTGGCATGAAATTGTGGTCTGAAGTCATAATTAATTCATGTTCTTAAAGTCTCAATCCAGATTTGCGCCAAAAATAGTGATAAGCTTTCATTGCAGTGGCCCTGTGAAAATCTTCATTACTGAACACCTGCTACCAAGTCCTCTGTATTACTGTACCTCATCTCAAGATGGCACATTCCTGAAGACTTAATTGCCTGCTCAGTTTTCTTGTAGACAAAATTGGCTGCTTATAAAACTTTGCCTGAAAAAAAGTCCAAAAATAAAGGTCATTGCAAAATAGAAACTAAACATGAACATACTTCTGAGGTGGCATTTCTAAAACTATGCTCCTTCCCTGTTTTCAGCAGCCACCCTTGGAACAAGTTCTGTCACATTGTATAGTATATCAGCTTTGTCATGTGATGTATCCTTCCACCTAGCTAAGCCATAATATTTTAAACTGTCATTTTATACAGGCACATGTCAACTGTGACTGCTGACACACTATATCCTCTCTGTTACCCTTTAGGAAAAGTGCTTATCTTGCCTTCGCAGATTACTAAGATATTCTTCATGAATTCTTATCCCCAACTCCTCCCAATCCAGGTCTCGGAATACCTCCTGTAAACGGGTGGCGAATAGCATTAGCGAGATTGTGTCTTCCTGCCTGACACCCTTCCTATTGGAATTTTATTGCTGACTTGATGGAGGACTATGGTAGCTGTGCAGCAGATATAGATATCTTCCTGTATTTGCACATAAGCCTCTTCTACACCCAGATTCCGCAATGCCTGCATGACTGCTGAAGTTTCGACTGAGTCAAATGCTTTCTCGTAATCTATGAATGCTGTATATAGGAGTTGGTAATATTCTGCATATTTCTCTATCACCTGACTGATAGTGTGAATGTGGCCTATTGTCGAGTAGCCTTTACGAAAGGCTACCTTACCCTTTGACTGAAGTCTAAGGTTAGTCCTGACTCTGTTAGCGATCACCTTAGTAAATACCTTGTAGGCAACGAACAGTTAAGTGCGTGAGGTCTCCTTTCATATAGATTAAGATGATCTTAGTGTTCTTCCAAGCTTCTGGTACGCTCGAGGTCGCAAGACATTGCATATACAGAGTGGCTAGTTTTTCTAGCACAATCTCCCCTCCGTCCTTCAACAGATCTGCTGTTACCTGATCCTCACCGGGTTCTTTCCCCCTCTGCATTGCTCCTAAGGCTTTCCTTACTTCCTCTTTCATTGCTGGTGGGATGTCCCATTGCTGTGCGCTACTCTCATTATCTCACCAATTTTTCAACGTATGCAGTGAGCACAGTCGACACTGGTTCTTCAAGGGTCGCCTGGTGGTTGATGGCAAGGAGGTGCCACACTCTCTCTTCTCCTTGATTACAGCCACCCAGAACACCAGCAATGACAACAATGTGATCAAGTTCTCAGACAACAGCAGGTGAGTGTTATTACAAGTTAATCAACTTGCATTGGACTACCTTGTTTGTGCACATTGGCAGCATTGGTTGTGTACCCTACCTCTGTGACCACAATAGTTAACTGATTACTCAATGCAGTTTGCTGTGCCATTGCGCAATTTCTCAATAAAATAACGTCATGCCATAACTGACTTGTTGGTTATGGTGGGTTATCGCATCACATACTGGTTTCTATAAGAAGCTGCTTCATTGACTTTGGATTTTTTATATATTTTTTCATCATCATCGTAATTTTACTTTGTGAAACCAATACATCAAAGCATGATTGGACCCATAGCCAGCTCAGCTAGTCAAAGGTCTAAATACAAGATATTCACAAAAGAAATGGCAGACATTCAAACTACATGTACAGAAAGATGTGAGATACTACAATCACAGCATTGCAATTATGTAAAGCGCGTACATATTCTGAAAAACAAACATATTCTGAAATGTACAAAGCCAAACACAAACGTATTTAGTCCCACAGCTCTGGACAGACAAGAGAAATGGTTTTCAATAAGACCAAAAGATAATGTTTGAATTTGATGTCATCAGGAATCTCATTCGTTAGCCTTTGACCGTAAGTGTTGTGACAAGGCGGTAGGTTAAATCTATTATTAGTGGCGGCTCTTGTTTGTCTCAGCGGCGATCTAAACAGTGTAAGAGGAAATGTGGATTACTCCATTATTAGAGTTATTTCATACCGACCACACATAGTGCTAGATATCTGGATATTGATATAGCCTGCATACACTTAGTGTCAAAAATTTCTGGGGCACATTAGTCACGAAAATGCTGAACTTTGTCTCAGCCATTGCATGTAACCTGCAATGAAAAAGTGCAGCAGTGCATGAACGCTGCAGGCCACCTGTTATTTTCAGGCCAAGGCTATACGACAACAGCCATTTTCAGTGAATCATGTGCCTTGTAAACTTTTGACAGCGGGTGTGCATGTAGATATTTGAAACTTGTTCAGTCGACCTCGCTGAATCTGAGCTCTTTTGTTTGTTCAAAGTTTACAGACAAGCCAATTAAGGCAGAGCAGGTTTCTCATAATATTGCTTTGAACTTCCACTTGCCATGAGGCTGGACTTTTCTTTTTGTGTGCTGCGTTTAACTGCTGCACTTCGACTTTATTGTTGTTTGTAAATTTGACATGTGCCCTGTTTTCTCTGTGTAGTGCCATTCGGGGCTATAAGGTTACAGCCCTTCAGCCTAGGCACACCATGGCAAGCAGTGCATTCACAGTTTGTGAGGCCCAACGTCATATCATCTTCACTGCAGAGACACACAATTTCCCCACTGGTAAGTACTTCTTTCTGCCTAACCTTCTCTTTTAATAATTTTAGATCTACATAGTGATAGCACAAACGAATTTCTGCTGCATAAACGTAGCCACAAATATAAACATGGACATAAGCATATGCTCTGTTGCAATGGCATTCTGCATCACAGGAGCTCAATTCCTAACCGATGCAGCTGTATTTCAGTGAAGGGCAAATTGCGCATGCACTCTTGTTTGATATTCTGGTATAGAGGCACCATATTGTCGAAGCTTATCTGCAGCCTTTCACCACCATGTTTTTGTCGTGCGAAAGTACTCCACTTAAAATTGTATTGGTTTTCTCCTGGAACAATGATGGACTGTTTTTGATTGTTTGTTTTTCCAGGTGTTGCACCATTCAGTGGAGCGACTACAGGAACTGGTGGACGAATCCGTGATGTTCATGCTGCTGGTCGGGGAGCTCATGAGATTGCCGGAACGGCTGGCTATTGCTTTGGCAACCTTCACATACCTGGTTAGTGCAGCATAATTGAATCGGAACTGGATGGGTGTAACTTCATCAAGAGCTGTCAGTCACAAGGCAGTGCACAGCTGCAAACTGTTGAAGGATGTAATGAAAATGAACTAATAATTAATAATGAAGTGCATGCCCATACACTTATATATTGGGTAGTCGAGTTTCTCTTCAGCTTTAGGTCCAGCATGTGCTTTCTAAGACATGCATTGCTTATAAGATTGCTCGTAGCTTACAGGCTTGTGTGGCTCATTCTTTATTTGGTGCCAGGCCATTTCTTGGAGATTTTGCTGCCCTATCTTCCTGTTATTTACATTTTATGTTACAGATGTATGTGACAGCTGTTAACATCATAGAAAAGCTTAAAGGAGCAAGATCAAAGGTGGCCTGTGTCATATTACCCCACTCTAACAACAAAGATGCTGTTCACTGAAAAGGGGGCTTTTACTAGCTGGGAAAGGCCCAGAAATGAATATAAAGGTGTTGCCATCACTGACCAGCTTTGAAACCAAACCGCAAAGCATTGACACAGGTTTTTGGGCTCTGATCTCAGAGGTTACATACTGCCACTCTCTTCAAAACAGTGATCATGGGTTTTTAATCGAGTGGTAGGGACATTTTTAAACACAGTTTTCTCAAATAACTGTGTCTTTTGCTAGATAAGCATTAACATATCCAACAGAAATTGTCCTCAATGCCTTTTTAATCAAAGGAGCATTTGACTGACATATTATGTGACTCTAGGGTGCTGTTTGCCTTACTTATTTAACTATTTTAGCTTTGAAATTCTGGTGATGCTGCATCCGGTGCTGGTGGTTGCTTGTTGGGCAAGTTGAGTGAACCTTAACAAAGTGGTAGTTTGGGCTTGTTGGTAAAGCTTATTAGAAGAAGACATAGCGCAACACAACAGGACAGAGAAAAGGAGCACACAGGACGAGCGCTAACTGACAACAGAAGGTTTATTGTAAGAAACCACCGTAAGAAAACAGCTAAGCGCATGCCCAATCCCACGGCGAAAAACGTTACCAGAGATTTTGTGAACACAAAAAGCAAAACAGGAATACCACTACAGTCGCAGAAAACAATCAGACAGCCAGACTAAGATAAAACCCAAAGGCATACAGCACAGCAGAGGGCAAATCAGATAAGATTATCTTGAATTAAGCCACTGAATTTTTTGCTGAAGAGCGAGTGACATATGTCAGTTATCACTTGTCCTGTGGGCTCCTCTTCTCTGTCCTGTTGTGTTGTGCTATGTCTTCTAAGATGAGTGAACGTTTCAGGCTGGGACTCATCAGTCACATTATGAAAAATAACTAGCAGTGCAGGCTGAAATGGTGTCAGGATGGACTAGCTGCAATGACTGGCTTGCTCTACTGAACTGTAAGGTGCATGTTAGGCATTAACATGGTGCACCTATCTGACTTAAAGGGACAGTGAGGAGAGCACTATTAATATTTTTTTAATAGCAAAATCTGATAGTTCGGCTTTTCATGGCTTTGGTGCCACTTGGCCGGCAGCGAAAGATGCACTTATTTCCAAGAAATTTGGATTCGAAGTTGAAAAAGTTTTTCCCGCCGCTCTGATTCAAACTTGGGATTTCTCCTATGACGACACAGGACTAAGTGACGAGACTCATGACGTGACATGACGTAACACAGATTCCGTGATTTCTGGCGGCCAGCATAGCGGCCCAGCAGCAGCCGAAAAGAAAGCTACTGCCGGCCGCACGTTGAAGGCATCTATCGGCTATTGCGGCCGTCGCTACAGTCGCTTCGCTTACGTTTGCACTGGCGTTTTGCCAGCGTTACTATGGATCTTGTTCTTGAAGTCGTCAGCGAAGTTCTTGCAAATAGACACCTTTAGCATACCGTGTACCTTGTTACCACTAGCGGAATACCGGGCGCCCGCCTGCCGCCGGCGAGCAGGCGCTGATTGGTCCCGATGCTTCAGGCGCGCGCGTAGCTGCCGGGCACGTGGCGCCATCTGGCGACGCCAAGGAGATTTGCGCATGCATTGGCTGCGCCTCAGTGATTTGTGGCTTCTCGCGTCCTAGAGTTGCTAGAACCATTGGTTCTAGCAACACTGCTTTGTCCTATGACGTCATCACGCTTGTACTTGCGAGTTTGGCCTGTGGCGGCGATACCTGTATTTTGGTTCTTGCTCTCTTCTACGTTACAAGAGCTTTGTTGTCAGTATGAGTGGCGTTTTTGTAATCAGGAGCTGGTATTCTGTCGATACAAGCCAACTTCAATTTCTCCTCAGTGTCCCTTTAAATGATTTGTACCAGGCCCATGTGGACTAAGTTTACAGTTTTCCAGCGCAATGGCACAAGGCCAAAGAAGGGAAGAAGAAGGACGAGAAAAAGGATGAACACAGCACTGCACTCGTCCTTCTTCTTGACTTGTATCCGACTATAGTAGCATTTGCTTCTTGTGAACACTTTCTCTGTGAACCGAACGTAGTCTGCAGCTCGTTTTGCTTTTCATCTGCTGTTATTATCTTGCTGATATATTACGACTAGTTGTTGAGCATTATGCAGCCTTGCTTTCTTGTGCGCTCCAAGCATCAGTAATTTTAATGAGTTTGTGCTCAGTAAGATTAAGTGCAGCTCAAAACCCTGTGTCCTGTTTGCCCAGGATATGATCTGCCCTGGGAAGAACGTCAAGAGTACCCCATCAACTTTGCTCCACCCTTGGAAATTGCTGTTGAGGCCAGCAATGGGGCATCTGACTATGGCAACAAGTTCGGCGAGCCTGTGCTGTCTGGCTTCTCGCGCTCCTTCGGTATGGTGCTTCCCAATGGAGAGCGGCGGGAGTGGATCAAGCCGATCATGTTTTCTGGCGGAATTGGCAGCATCGATGGCGATCAGATTACTAAAGACAAGCCTGAAAAAGGTGTGTACATCCGACTTGTCTTGCTATTGAAAACAGGCTTCTTTGCTTTTATGGTTCCCTGTGAATAAATGAGAACATTGAAAATGCAGACTTTTTATGTGAGAAGAACAAGCACCATGCTCCTTTCCTCGACAGTGCCTTCTTGGAAGCTAATGTAGACACAATTAAATTTTCAGTGTTCAGAAGCGATGATTACATTTTCTTGGCTGTGTTTCTTCGTGCCTCTTTTTTTTCGTGATCAACATGTGGACATTTTAAGTTGCATGAAAAATAATGCCTCGGGAGCTAGTTCTGCATTCTCTCGGGTCGCCTCTTGCCAGGCAGTTTTCCACCTGAAGTGTTTTCCAAGTTTGAACCTGGGTATTCTTTGAAACAGTCTTAATGTATAAAAAAAATCTGAACTCACTATCTGTATAAATCTTGGATTATGATGGCTAACTGTAAACTGTTAGTAAGCAGTGTTCCAAGAAGCAGCTAAAAATGAAGATGTTGTCACTGGCCATTATAAAAAGAACGGAATTACTTTTCTTTCTGAGTTATCATTTATGGGTCTGAAATTCACAGTGAGATGGACAAAAGCTTTGGTCATCAGTTTTTAAGTCAAAATGACATAGAAATAACAAGTAATTTGTTGCCAGGTTAGAATTTATCCTATTGATAGTAGTGGTTGTAACCAGGTTATTGGAATTTATCACTCACATGATGACGTGTGACTAGGAAGAGGCACTCTTTAATGAGAGATGTTGGTCTTATAGATACAGTGATTAGTTGAATGGGTTTGATCCCAGCCGCGGTGATTGAATTTTGATGGAGGCGAAATTCAAGAGGCCCGTGTGCTGCGCGGTGTCAGTGCACGTTAAAGAACCCCAGGTGGTCGAAATTTCCGGAGCCCTCCACTATGGCGTCTCTCATAGCCTTAGTTGCTTTGGAACCCCCGTGAGCCATTAGTTGAAAGGGAAGTGGTACTATTTCCTCTGCAGGCATGCTGGTGGTCAAGATTGGTGGGCCCGTGTACCGCATTGGAGTGGGTGGTGGTGCGGCCTCCTCGGTGACTGTGCAGGGAGACCAGGAGGCTGAACTGGACTTTGGAGCTGTGCAGCGTGGAGATGCCGAGATGGAGCAAAAATTGCACCGCCTGGTGCGGGCTTGTGTTGAGTGTGGAGCGCTCAAGAACCCCATTCGCAGCATTCATGATCAAGGTGCTGGAGGCAATGGTCAGTGTTGCGTGCTTTGTTTTTGTTTTCTTTTGCTCCTAGTGTTCATTTTTCAGCTACTTACAACAGTGCAAACTGTTAGAATTAGTTGACACCCGACTAGATATGCTTATTTGACCAATACGCATATATACAGTTGTTAATACGATGTGCTAGTTTATGTTATGCGTTTTATTGAATAATTTGTATGCTTTAATGAAAAATAATACACTATTGCTTGAAGAACTGCCTGTTGATTATGCAGAGAGAGAAAGAAATTATGGATACTAGCTGGGCAGTATACTTCTTGTTTGGCTCTGGCACTTTCTGTTATGGTTATTGAGTTAAATACAACTTTTGTTTACTTCGCTGTACAGCACCATTACGTTTATGAAAGATGTATTGTATTCATCTTCATTTGTTTTTTTTGGCTGAATGCATGATAATGAAATGACCTTAGCATTTTTAGAGATGTTGCCTTCTCCACTTATCTGTCACTGCAGTTATGCATGCCAGCTCTCCTGAACTAGTGCAGAATTGTCAGTGTCGCTTGTGGCTGTATTTGTAATGAATTGACACTGCCATTACTGCCAGCCAGCCAGAGGAACTACCATGCAAAGTATACACGTCAGAAGCAGATTTTGACCTGTTGCACCATTACCTCACTACTCTATGCTGATATATGGACAGTGATTCTTTATTTAGCACGAAATGCTTGGAGTTAATTTAATGCAAACCCTGCAACACAACTACAAAATCTCATTTCAAAGCTTGCCATCAGCGTTGTGATAAACAGAGCTCTGAGGGGTGGCTGTGGAGTAGAAACTAAATAAAAGCCACAGAAGGGGCAGGAGCTTTTGTAGGCACATACCAGTGGTTCGTAGGTATAGCCACGATCTGCTTGAAGAGGTTTAGCAACACATTCTTTTCTCTCTCTGAATTCTTCATGCTGCTATCCATACTTTACACAATCTAGTGGATACCTATAGTCATGTAGCAATGCATTTCCTGTAGGCAATGTGCTGAAGGAGATAGTCGAGCCTGCTGGAGCTGTGATCTGGAGCAAGAAATTTCAGCTGGGTGACCCAACCATTACCACAATGGAGCTGTGGGGTGCCGAGTACCAGGAGAGCGACGCCATTTTGGTGCGACCCGAAGACAAGGACTTACTGCTGCGTATCGCAGCACGAGAGCGCTGCCCAGTCTGCATTGTGGGTGAAGTGACTGGAGATGGTCGTGTTGTCCTCAAGGAAGATAATGCTGCTGGCAGGAGGGACCCTGTTGACCTCGACTTGGAGTCTGTGCTCGGAGACATGCCACGCAAGGTGCATAGCATTGTGCTATTTGCCAGTTTTGCAGCACTTACGGAATGTGCACAGTGTAATATAGTTTGAGCTGGGGCTTTGCTGGCTGCTCCTGCTCAAAGATGAGAGCCAGCTTATTTGTATTTAATGCCAGAGTCAGCTTGCATTGAATTGGGGGATCAGCGATGAGTTCGACTGCAACTGTTTCGTGGTTGGAGGCATGTTCACTAGTATGTGCTTCTGTGATGTACAGCTTTATGTCTTAAATTGGCTTCAAATAGTGTAGTTCATGAACCCTTACGATATCAGAACAGTGCTTCCGCAGAAAGTGTCACAATTCAGTTCTCACATTTCTTTTTTGTTTCTTCAAGAAGAGCTGTTACAGGTGGCTTTCCTTTTGTTAGGAAAACATTATGTGCTCTAAAATCTGCACACAAAAATGGCTGGGATGAATTTTTTTGCTGCCTATGGTGAACCTATTTGTGCTGAAATCAGAACTATTTCTTCGTGAGCTTGTGCACATAGTGCAATGCTAGTTTGTCAAGAGCAGCCAGATGTATAAAACCAAGTCATCTTGTTGCATGTTTGAATTGGACGTCGTATATAGGGGTGTTCTGCAACATCAGACAATATTTATTCCTTCATTTGAAAATACTGCAGGTCATTTATTTGGCCCAAGCAGGAGTCCCTTACAAAGGGAGGACATTACATTTTTTAATATAAATTAGGTTCTTTTTAAGTACTCAGTACCGAGGCATGATAACATTTTTAGCGTCTTTTAGTGCTGACTGCTTTCTCAGTTGTTTTAATATCGCAGGTGTTCAAGCTGGACACCCAAGCACCAATTTTGAAGCCACTTAGCTTGCCTGCTGGCCTACAAGTCACTGAAGCTTTACAACGAGTGCTGCGTCTACCATCTGTGGCTAGCAAGCGTTTCCTCACAAACAAGGCAAGATCATGATTTCACCTGTGGTGTTGTATGTATGCACAAAGTACATGCCTTCTTAACTTTGAGATGGTTATAATTATTTTGTTTGTTTGCACACACTGATATGAGGATTAGATGAATGAGGCTCCCGTACGTAAGCTGTGAGCTTGAATTGGTGGCAATTTCGCAGTGAGGTTGTATTGAACCATTTTTCTTTTCACATTGTATTGTATTGACATGCACTTTAACCGTGCTGTATTAACTTCACAGCCTGTAGTCAGGTGCACTTAAAGAAACACACTAGTCGGCTTTAACTTCCTCACAGAAGTTTTGGGGATAGGCATAAATGCTTGGCTTAAAAATGAATGCCGACCAAAAGGAAAGAACAAAAAACGACTCTGCGGCTCCTGTACGGGAGCCTTGTTCCCAATCGCCAAACATGTCGTTTTTTTGTTCATTGTTTCATTTTCTTCTGGTAGGCATCCATTTTTAAATTTCAGTATGATTGTCCCAGAACTGGCGAGATTTTGTCCAACTCTAGACTTAGTCAAATGCTTGGCTGATGCAATAAAATTTGAATATTGATACAGTCTTTGTTGGTTCCACTGAATGTTTGAGGGAGCTCTCTATATAAAGTCCAGATTTTTTTATTTGACCACGAATAATAATAATAGTAATAAGAATGCCTTTATTCCCAACATTGGTTAAGCAAAAAGAGAGCGGATCAGCCCAAGCCAGAGAGCCTTGTTGGGCTGCTACTGGCAGTTGTGACAGGCAACATGAACATAAATAAACAGTACAATAAGAAAACATCACTGAGTTCAATGTGAAATAATTAGTGGAAAAATTTACTCGTAAATATTTTTTCAATGTGTGTTTTGACGTCATAGGGAAGGCTTCATTGGGCAAAGAGGTAAAAACATTGGCAATGAAGAAATTTCTCACAAAACGACCGTAACATGTGTAACGCCTGGGATTTTCAAGCCCTTGCTTATGATTGAGTGAATGGACTGGAATATGAGGAACCAAAAATTCAGGTTGCCAGAAGTGATCACGGACAACTGCTTGAAGGTCATCGCGTGTAGGTAACCGAAGGAAGGAAACTAAAACAGTTTGCATCTGGTGAAGTTTTTATATTGTCAACAGAGATAATAAGATGTAGTAGTGTAATGAGCTTGTGTGACAAGCGGCACTGTTTCTAATGGGGCCCCTAACATCGTATGTGGTAATTACTTTGTTGTTGTTATAGGTTCGTTCTGACTAATGAAGGCTTCATTTTTGTGCGGCTTTCAGGTTGACCGCTGTGTCACAGGGCTTGTTGCTCAGCAGCAGTGTGTTGGGCCTCTGCACACACCTCTTGCCGACGTCGCTGTGGTGTCTCTTTCATACTTTGACACGGTGAGCATGCTTTAAGGTTTACAATCCAAGTGCAGACAGCATGTCATGCTTCTTTTTATTCGTCCTTTTTCTGTGCTCCAGGTCGGATCTGCGACCGCCATCGGTGAGCAGCCAATAAAGGGCCTCCTGAGTCCTGCTGCTGGGGCTAGGATGTCAGTGGCTGAGGCAGTGACCAACCTCATGTTTGCACAAATCACGTCACTGCAGGTAAGCGACATCTCTGGTGCTGTGTGGGTTTTAACGCTTCGAAGCTGCACTTGGACTATGAGAGATTCCGATTGGAAGTCTCTGGATTAGTCTCCTCAACCACCTGGGGTTCCTTAAAGTGCAGTGGTGTCACGGCGCACACAGGCATTTTCACATTTTACCTCTGCTGAAATGTGGCCTCCGTGGCTCCCTTGACAAATTCAGACTCAGAAGTCAAGCACCGAGGCCATGGTGTCATGTTATCATGTGGCAGCTCACATTTGTGGGACCCATATATATGCATAGTATCAACTTAGCATGTGTGTTCACAAGTGCTTATTCTTTTAGTGTTAATGAGTGGCTAATTCTCTGGGTATGGCGAACAATTACTGAACGTGAGTTTTTTTAAGCACAATCAATTCCAGATATTTCGAATGAGAAAGGGGATCTCGAATTAGTTGGATATATATTGATCGACAGTGTGATATACGGAACATGGCAACCTAACCCTGAAGCGATAATATGGTGCACCCATGCTAGCGGCATGCTTCCTTCAGTGACGTTCTGCCTGCTGGCACTCTGGTGGCACATCGCTTTCCTAGTGTCGCTAGGCTGTAGTGTGCTAGAATAGATGCTAGGCCTAGTGCGCTTCGCATCGAAACTGCAGCGAATGGTGCTTTGGAAGAGAGGTCTGATTCTGTTACTGGTGCGCTATAAATGTAGTAATATCTCAATTAGAACTAAGGTACAGATGATTTCTACGTTGCCTTTACCAGTGAAGCAGGTTGTGCGAGAGCCGCCGTAAGCCTTCGGCTGCAGCTGCGCTGGCTTTACTACATAACATCATTGAAAAAAGGCACTCCAAGCTGAAGTCATCCTCAAGCACAACCTCGTCACGCAGTTTCATAGTGTTAGCGCTGCCGACTGGGCTCTGTGCGCAAAAAAAAAAAAAAAGCGGTCACAGGAGTGCCGTTAGGAAAGCGTGGCGCGTGCAGTTCGGTATATTGAATGTAATTTCGCTGGATGGGAGTTCAGTTAACACGAGCAACACTACTGCTATACTTTTTCATGGAGGGATTTTCTGAGGGTTCAATGTAAGCAATAATTCAATATAGTCAGGATCATCTGTAGTTGGTGTAAAGGGGCATGCAATTGTTTTGTTTCATTTTGCACATTTTGGTGCGATACATGCACAACACAAAGGCCCGGACGATGCAATACTTTTTTTTTTCGATGGGTGTTCCTCTGGGCATAAATTTAGAGGAAGTATGGGGATGAGAGGTGACTTGTTCGTGGAGTGGCTTCAAAAAGTAGGAAGGTCCTGTTCTTGCTCGATAACCGAGTGGCGCACTACTCTTTCTCTGACTGCAGAGGAGGGTGAAAAGGAGAAGGAGGAGGGGGAAGAGGAGAAAGGTGGGGGGGGGGGGGACTTTATTTGAAGCCAGCACTAAGGCCCAGTGAAGAAGAGCGCTTGCTCCACCAAGGCCCACTGATAATCTACCCAAGTGAAGCCAAGCACTCCATGAAGGAGGGAAAAGGAAATAAGGAGAGTCACGTAACACTGACTGCGGTGACCACGCTTTTCTGCCACTGAAAGTGACAAGCCAGACCTGCCTCTTGACATCGGCATAATTCATGCGCTCGAGATGTCCCATTGGCGCCGTGTCACAAGTGCATACTGATAGCAATTGACTGACCAGGTGTCGACGTCCCAATTTGGGTAACTCTCTTCATCGCCATGGATTAGGTTCGCGTGGATGGAACTCTATGCAGGTTGTGCAAGTTGCATCAAGAATTGCATCCATAAGGCAGAGTTTATGGTCCCAGGAATGATGGAATACGATGTCGAACACCCACATTATCGGATGCATTTGGATTTGTGGCAACATGTAGTCGACGTGCAGCTAACGCGACGTGACGTCACCTGGGAAGATTTAGTTGGTAGGGATGGTGATGCCAGCTTTGGAGAGCCATACTCAGAAGAAAATATTGGTATGGCACGAAGCACGAACAGTCTTTCAATGCCAGGAATCTGACAAAGGTGATAATGAGGAGGCCGACCTACCATAGCTGCCGTGGAGTCTTCCACCGCAATTAGTCAAATCGCGTCCCTAAAGCAGCTTGTGGGTAGCAACGCTTTTGATGAGGGGCATGTTACTGTTCTGGAGAGCTGGGAAAGTGCCGTGATAGGGTCTGGTTTGAGTAAACAGACATAAATGAGAGACTTACACTATCTGATTTTGTATTTTTGGCTGTAGCATGGGAAGTCCACTTACTGCGAACTTCGGGAACAAGGAACACAATCCATGTGACTGTTGGGTTCGTTATAAGTGGGCTCGACTGTATATGTTTCTATTTTAAGTTTTGCATTTTTGTGAATTGCATGCTTGTGTTTTGTGTTGTAATATTTCCCACAAATCATTAGAATTATAACTTTTTATGCTTTAGTGGTAATGCATGCTCACATTGAAATTGTTATTATTTTTCGTTTATTCATTACTGAGAGGTCTCAGTGCAGTTTTTGATTTTGTGGTTCTCTTTTTTTTATTTTTGCAAACTTTCTTTGCTTTTTATTCACATCGATAAGCTTGTTTCATTTCTGATGGGCCCTATGCAGCAGTACCAGCGGCGCACTTGTGTGTGTAGCACTGTGCAATGCAGACTGGCCCCCTTTGCAGGACGTCAAGTGCAGCGGCAACTGGATGTGGGCGGCCAAGCTCCCTGGGGAAGGAGCCGCACTGCACGAAGCTTGCCAGGCCATGTGCAGCTCCATGGCCGCCCTGGGCATTGCTGTGGATGGCGGCAAGGACTCGCTCAGCATGGCTGCACGTGTGGGCAAGGACACTGTCAAAGCTCCCGGTGAGCACATCGTGGGGATGGCCTACTTGATCTTGTTGTTCACTGACACGTTTTCCTCTGGCCGTTTATTGGGGAGTGCAGCAATGGCACTGTGCTACTCTACACAGGCTAGCAAGCAGTGAAACAAATGTGGTGTAAACTAGCACAGAACAGGGCAAAACAACCAGTGCATCTTCATGCCCTGATTTTTGCTGAGAAACAATAAATATTGGGTTTTATTTGATGTTTATATGCTCACCGCCTGTTTAGAAAGATTTTATTGCGAAAGCAATACTAGTTGCACTTTCAGCCCGTCGTGTAGCGAGGCCGGTAGCTACCAATGACCTACCAATGACCTTAGCAGATTAGATTAGATTGGATTAGATTGGATTGGATTGGATTGTATAACCGATGCATCACCACAAGTCTAACCACAAGCACCACCACCAGCTACACTACCAGCTGAACCATGGCGTAGCTACGGATATTGCTTTCGCAATTACCGGGATTAACCAAGCTAAGCCACAGCCATTTTCTGTATTGCAGTTTAATGTCGTATCTGCAAAAGAGAGAGCTGTGGGCTTTTCAGGGAATCCTTGAATCTTCCTGGCATGATAGCATGCCGGTGCTCAGTTAGGTTGGCTCCAGAAGCTGCCCTGTTTTGCTGATGCCAGTCATGATGTTACGCATTCCCTGAAGAAAGCTTTGGTTGAAGCCGCCGTCATGTAATGTTTAGTGCTTTCCGTTCCAGCATGCCGTTAGGCTCAGAGGTACTTGTAAGTAATTTGGAGCTTATAAACAAAACCAGGAGTTTGGTTCTGATCTTTTTAATGTCTTTCGATGAGGTGGTTCTAGCAGAGGTCCCATAAGGCACAGTAAAATAAAGTTTACTTTGAGGATTATATCTTAGTTCCTAGTCTTTAGGCAAAGCTGTGGGTAATTTGCAGATTTTTTTTAAAGTGCTGACCATGCAGAACGTTAGCATAGGTATTTTCGAAGGGGTAAAAACTGTCCTGTTGAGCTTTCTCTGTCTCCTGACAGCATTGTGATAAATGGGCTTGTCTTGCTGGTATTTAGAAGGGCAGAAAGTTGGGCAAGCTGGTTATAATGCATAGTTGAAAAAGCATGTAAAAGGACAAAAGGATGAAGAATGAACACAGGGACAAGCACTGGTCCTTGTATTGTTTCTTCGTCCGTTTGTCTTTTGCGCACTTTTTCGGCCATGCTTGCTAGCACGTTCTGGCGCACATATTAGTGTGGTGTTCTTCAGAACTGTATTTTGTAATCAGTGCCATTAGGAGTTTATTTAGTTATACTAATATGGTCAACTATCAATAATTTGAACTCAAAAGGGACTGACAACATGTTCAAATTAGGGGTAACTTTTTTTTTTTTAAATACACCTCATGTTACCCTCATATCAATACACCTCATATCTGAAATATCTGTTCAGTAAAAAAAAAATATTTCAGAAAATGATTAACAAGCAGATGTTGTTGCCCTTATTTTTTTCAAAATAGTGTATCTTCTTTGAGACTGCAAAATGAACAAAACTAGACTGCCTCAGCATCGTATAAAAAAACATGATTTGCAAAGAAATGTAAATTGCTTGATTAGACAGCATAACAGTATGCAACCTGTAATATGGTCAACCAAAATGCAATCCATAACATGACAAGACTGGAAACAAAAAATAACATGATGGCTGTTAATCTTTATTAATTCGGAGCTCAAGGAACCTAAAGAGATCCCCAGGTTATCCGAAGGTTGATTTATAAAATGTCCCGCGACCCCAACTGATTGATTGAAATAACTTTATTGTCCAACAGAGAAGGATGGGGTGACCCATCCACTTAGACGGCAGCTCAGAGTTCTTGGGTCCCGCAGCCCCGAAAAAAAAAAAAAAAAGTCAATCGATTGGGGTAATCAGGCCAAATGCAGATATGTGTGGCACTAGCATGATGTGTTTCGGTGCTGTGCTGCTATGCTTGTTGGTGTGCTTGTTCTTTCATGCAAAACTGAAAGGAGGACATGGCAACACCTGCCATCTGCCTTGTGCCACTGAATCTACCCACCAGCTACACCTTGGCAAGTAAGCCACCCAGTGGGCAAGTGAGCAGTGGCGCAGTGGCAGGTGCTATGGCAGGTGTTGCCACCAGTGGACAAGTGAGCAGTGGTGCAGTGGCAGGTGCTATGGCAGGTGTTGCCACCAGTGGACAAGTGAGCAGTGGTGCAGTGGCAGGTGCTATGGCAGGTGTTGCCACTGGTGCGACTTGGGTTGGGTTGCGACCCAGGTTGCTCTTCCCGTGCAGCCTCTCACGATTTAATGGGCTGCCACCTGACACAGTGGGCAGTTGGGCAGCCTTGCAGAAAACCGGCTTCAGTCAAACCGAACGCCCTAGTGCGGGCAATGGCCACTATAAGTGCTAGCGCACTAAAAAAAATGGTGGGAGGGACACTTAAGCTCTGAACAGCGCAATGTGTTAATTCCCATATACGCAGACGGTCATTATCTACTTTACATTCAGCCCTAATTCCCCTCCTGGCGCAGTGGTGCAGCAGTTAAGTGATGCGCCACTACCCTGCGATTGCAGGTCCTCCCAGTGGTGGGCTTTGTGTGGCCCAGGTTGCTGTTCCCGTGTGACCAGACGTTAATTTAACTACCATATATTGCCGATTATAAGTCGACTCCGATTATAAGTCGGCCCCCCAAATCGCGACCCCCTTTGGGCAAAAAAAAAGTTAGACTCCGAATTTAGGTCGACGCTGCCACACCCTGCGGTCCTAGCTCGCCAAAAAAGTTTTTCAGAGGGCCGAGTCATAAAGAAACATTTATTCATTCGAGTGACATCCCTGATTCATTGTCGCTTATGAGGACACAGTCACAATCATCAGCTTATGAGCCACTGCTGCCACTGGTCGTCGGAAGCGGTGCCAAGATGCCGCATGTGGAAAACGCCGCAGAGACCATGTCTGTTGGTAGTCCATGCCAGGCACCATTGACCCATTGCGCCACTTCGCCCAGAGAAGCTCGCTTCAGCCGCCCTGTTGGTGCATTGGGGTTTTCTTGCTGGAGCCACTAGTAGAATGCACCGATGCGACCTTTGAATGGCTTGTTCAGCGCCACATCTAGTGGCTGAAGAATAGGTGTCAATCCGTCCGGAATGATGATCAGGTCGCATCCCGCATCCGCTACCGCTTTTTTCAGTTATGAATGTGTTGCCCTCAGGTCATTCACGTAGCGCAGAAAGGCGCTCGGGTTTTCTTCACAGGCTTAGGGCAACCGTTGGCATACGGTCGTTCATCGCCTTAGGCTTAGGCCGTTCCTCTTCATGAAATTCGTCACCCACTTCTTAGACACTTTAAACTCGGTACGCGGGATGTATATCTCCTCCGCGACAGCGCGTGCCTTTGTTTCGATGCCGTCGTAGCAAACACTCAGGCTCTTGCTTTTCTGGTCGTGAACCCAATCTCGAACCACCTCTTCAGCGGCACGGTATTGTCCGGGAATTTATTGTCCGTGGAACATCCACGGTTCGTAGATAACAAGTTGCTATCGTATTAAAACAAACCTTTGGTGCATATCTCAATTAAATTCGTTTTTTGTAAGCAGATTCACTTTTGCACTGTGTCTGACAACTATTATGGAATTACGATCGCACGGGGCGTGATATTATCCGTGACTCGGTCAAAATTACTTTTGACCCGCCTATGGGCTGACTTTAAGACTCCGATTATAAGTCGACCCCCCAACTTTAGAAATACATTTAAAAAAAAAACGTCGACTTATGCGCGGCAATATATGGTACCACCTGCCACAGTGGGCAGTTTACTCATTATCTGGTTGGCAGGCTGTGTGTGTTGCACACACGGCGATACCCGGCTTTATCTAGCAGAGTGTAGCTATCGCTTCAGTAGCAAAAGTATTCGATTCGTTTTCGAAATCTCAGATATTTGCACACCCCTACTTTTATACTGTCTTGGTTGGACATTTTTGTGTCACATAGAGCAACCAGATATGCTTGTGCTTGTTGTCACCTAGCCCTTTCTTAAGTTGGCAGTTATTGACCAACTGTGCTTTCAATTCTGTCTTTACTGCAGGTGCCATTGTCGTCTCCACCTATGCGCCGTGCCCCAACGTTGCAGCTACAGTGACCCCTGACCTGAAACTGCCTAGTGTGGGAAGTGAAGGTGACCAACGTTTTCAAAAAGTTTGTTACGGGACCGAGCGCAGTGACCTCAACATGCAGTTTCCTTTAAGAATGTTGTAATTTCTGCGGCTTTAATGGGTGTTGGTTCTTTGCATGCTTGAAAAAGAGAATGTGCATTTTAGGTGTGTCACTTTCTGTATTTTTGGACTGAGGCTGATGAACATGGCAGTTTGCGCTGTCGTTCTTCCTTCTAGTCGCAACCAACAAATTTGGCTTTTCCCAAGTGAAAGCTGAATGAGGCATTCTTAGGCTGGGGCGCATTACTTGCTTATTCATTGGGAGCAGAAGTGCTTCCATTTTATTTACTGCCCTTCTTGTTATATCAGATACTGCCAGTGCTTTCTATTTTATATATTATAGAACTTTCTCTAGAGAGCTTCGCAAAGAAAGCTGCAGCAAGCTTGGTGAGCCCCATGTGCTATGCAGTTTAGCAGCATCAAATTATATTTGCATACATCTGAATGCAAACACAAGCCAAAAGTTCACATAGGTTTAGAAGACAAGCACGGGCAAGGCTTTCTGACTGTAGTACAACAAAGATTATGTAACAATTGCAGTCAGCAAAAATTGTGCGAAGAAAATTGCTAAAACTAATGTCAAAGCTGTTTTGTGAGCAATTTGACAGGAATGAAAGAGAGAAATAAATTAATTCATGCCTTGGAGGATGAAAAAAAATCAGTCCTTACTCTGCTTTTCAGGGCTACTCCTTTATGTCAGCCTGAATGCTGGAAAGAAACGCCTGGGAGGCACAGCCCTTGCTCAATGCTTCAAGCAGCTGGGAGATGATGTGCCTGACCTGGAGGAACCTGTCAAGCTTCGGAGAGCCTTTGCTGCCACCCAGGAGCTGTTGCAAGGTGTGTGCAGCAAGCAGTGTGTTTGCAAACGCTGGCTGTGCAAAACACTGACTGTAAGCACAAGTGTCACATGCTTATATAAACTGTATGACTTGTTGAGTGTATACATATACAGTCAAGCCAACTTGTCACGAACTTTACAGTTGTGCAGGTTGCGTTTGTTGTATCCGAGGTTCCTAGTAAGTGTACTTCCTGTGTTAATAACAAACATACAAAGTCTGACAGTGTAAGTTCTTTATGTCCATCTGCTTATTCAAACTAGACCCTACTGCAGCGCTTTCTAAGCTCTCCAGCGCAGTCACGTGCTCCTCGCCGATAGCCTTGCTACCAACAGGCTGGTTTAGGGAAGCGATGTAACTAACCGTGGTGGGAGCACTCGCGGTAGCGCTCGCGGTAGCAGGCGGTATGTCAGCCAACTCGCCGTCGCCCTCATCAAATTCTGGCAGTTCTTGTACTTCACCTACTGCACTTGTACTTCACCTACCATCAGTGTGTGGCTTTTCGATGCCTGTGTCATCATACGCATCAACAAAGTCATCCTAGGCGACATCAGGTTGGGCAAACTGTGCCCAGGTTGCCAACTCAGTGACACGTTCCCACAAATCCACACACATCCAATAAAATAATGTTTGACAGCGTCCTGTGTTGTTCCTGGGTACCATAATTTTTCCCTTCAGAAGCAATTCTTGATGCACTCTGCAGTCAGTTCCATCCAAAGGACTTCTGTTCTGCTAGGTTCGGACAAAAACTAATGCAAAAGTTTGACCATGTATAGCAAGACAGAGTAGTTTGACAACCACCTTTGTCAGTGGCCACGGGTTATTGTTCGTGCAGTATTCTCTTACAGTGAATGCTGTGGTTCTCTCTGGACTTTAATTTTTTTCTCTCAATGGCAAAGTCGCCATACAACTACTGTGGGCTGAAAATCCAAGTACAACCTTACAAGAAACAGGCAGTGCATAAGTTCTGATTAACTGTATAGATATGAGTCTTAAAATGAAAATGTTTATTATTAGAAATATCGTAGTGCAGGTAGGCTTGTTTATGTATTTCTTCCTCATGTTTTCAAAATATGACTGGTTTTGATATATCTTAACTAGTTGTCACATTATTGAAAAATAACTCAAGCCTAATTAAGTAGTTTCTTACTGGTCGTTCAGACAGTTTCCCTCAATATTTTTTTGATTCCGGTTAAAATGTAGCTATAGCCAAAGACCCGCCATGCAGAGCTATGCTATTTATACTGTTATTGAGATACATCATCTTATAAAAATGTTCATTTATGTCAAAGCTCCATAATTACTAAATATAATTAAGTGACATCATTTTTCAGAAAATTTGATGTGTTCAACCCAGCCATAAAATAAATAGCATAGTTCCTTTCCGAATTCAATGATGTAAGATTAATTGAAATTGCACCATAAAAACACAACGAAAGCTTTTATAAGGCTAGTGATGTTGGCAAAAAACACAAAGTTGAGAATTTGGCATTTGAAGTGTGTGCGCCAGCCCTTCGGAGGTCGTTGTAGAGGCCTCAGAAAATGGTGATATGTGGATCATCTAAGAGGATTTCACAATAGAGACTAATAGCAGCACGTAGGGAAGGGTGCCAGCTTTTAAATAAGACCTAGATGGCAGCCATCGGAATGCGATTGCGGGAAGCAAAAGGCGCAAGTGCTGCTGTATTTTGCTCTGAACTCACTTTTATTGCGTAAGCAATACTGCGCCAGGTTTCGAGCCGTCGCGTAGCTCCCAGTGGTGGCCATGGTTGACCTTCAGCCGCAGCGAGGTCAACCATGCCATAGCCACCGTTTCAGCCGCGCTCCACCAGGCGGCAGGGCCGTCGCTGCGCCGCCGCCACCGCTACGCGCCTAGTCGCGTGCTCTCGACGCATGGGTCGGAATGTGGCGAGAGGATGCAGGGGGAAAATGGGGAATAAATACGCGCGTTCGCCTCGGGCGAAACAGTTGCTGCATGCTTGCTTACGCAACTTGCCTGGTTCAACCAGAGCTAAACCTCAGCTAATTTTTTTCGCTTCTTTGGAGGCGTCAAATATGTCCGAATATACTGTTATGTAGCCGTTGGGGCTCGTAACCGAAAGGCATTAATGGGGAGTTGGCCTGGACGGCACCGGAGAGCAAGCCAGGAGCACCCAGAGGAGGCCGGGACCGATCTTCTTCTTCTTTCGCTCGCCGGTGCACGCGACTTGCGAAGAGCAGCTGCCCAGCGGCTGCTTGTGGAAAGAGAGAGAGAGAGAAAAGGACGGAAAGGCAGGGAGGTTAACCAGGCGATGCCCAGTTGGCTACCCTACACTTGGGGAGGGGAACAAAGGGGAAAAAAGGAAAAAGAGCGGCAAAGAAATGAGTCTGTCAAGTGTCCATCGACCACTATGTCACAGGGACAGAGGGCGCGCACAGAAAACTTAGATTATAGGCGGGAATGCAACCCCGAGTCCCTTAGGAAATTCAGGAGCGCTTTCACCGCTTTCCGTTGTCTGGAAGGTTACGTGACAATATCCCTTGCACATAAAAAGTGTTTTAAGGTATATCTTGAAGGCATATCGTTTTCTAGGGTCAGAATTATTCTCTTTATTATGTCACTATTGCACACAAATTTCTTTTAACTGAGCATGCAGTTTTATGTAATGAGAGCCATGCCTGTGGGATGAAGTGGGCTTGATTTCAGTGCAGTGCCACAGTATTAACTTGTGAGAGGACATTTGTAGGACATTTGAGAAATTTTCATTCTTGTGTCGCAAAGCAGCATACAAACTGAGGACATCCTTTCGAGGATGTTTAGCCATGATCGATGCACTCAAAAGGCCCTGAGGATGTCCCGTTTGGTGCGAGGATGTTTGTACCATTTCAGGATGTCGTCTAGAGGTTTGACGTTGTCTGGGAGAAAATACACGCACAAATGTAGTTACCTATGAGTCAGTATAGCTTGTTGTTCAAAGCACTGTTCTTTGACAAGCATGCCATTGCAACACTGTGTGCACTGGAAGAATACAGGTTTGAGCAATAACTCACAGCTCAGTTCAAATCAAGTTTATTGCATGATGTTATTGAAGGAGGTCCAATAATCAGTGACTGGATTGGGACCTTCTGTCAATGGAATTGCATAATTCCATTTCAGTCATTCATACGGTTATGAAATCT
The DNA here is from genome assembly GCF_055824585.1 of Amblyomma mixtum. NCBI lineage: Eukaryota > Metazoa > Arthropoda > Arachnida > Ixodida > Ixodidae > Amblyomma > Amblyomma mixtum. Next base: position 273,205,117 of record NC_143012.1, on the reverse strand, counting down.
TAGCACCTGTTCCCATTTACATTCTATACTGTTGAGAGCGTTTTTTTCAGCCATTCAAACTGAAACTTTGGGTTTTGCCTCTTTCAGGTGGTATCCTAAAGGCAGGGCATGATGTCAGTGATGGTGGCCTTATAACATGCCTGCTGGAAATGGCATTTGCGGGCAACTGTGGGCTGGACGTGAATGTGCCTACGGGCGGTGCTGGCAGTGCCCTTGAAGCTCTCTTCCATGAGGAGGTTGGCTGGCTGCTTGAAGCCAGTCCCGCCGATGAAAAGCGCATCCTCGAAGCCTACCAGAGGGTTGGAGTGTACTGTGTTCCCATTGGTCACAGCAAAGTCTTTGGTCCTCAAGCCAAGGTAAAGAACAGCAGGAATTTCAGCTTGCTGAAATGTTTATTTCATGCTTTTTCATGTGTATTTTCTAATCTTGCAGTAATTAGTCTAGCCAAATGTTGCCAAAATTTAGAACTTACAGTGCCAGTCGCAGTAACTGTTGCATGCATAGCACGCAATGCTGCAGAGGCTGTGGAAGTAGTGCATCCACCAAGCCATATTACTCTGCCACGTATCCTTTGGCCTTCTCAAAGCTTTAATAAGTGTTTGGATAAAAACAAAGAGTGGTATAAAACGAACTGCTAGCATTGAAAATTGCGGTCAAAGCTGTGAGGTGCTCAATGTTCGGGCCCTCATCTGTCTCCCTTCGTCCCTGTACCACCAAGCACGAGCACCAGTGCATGCGCTGTGCCACAGAAGTGGTGTACCAGTTTTCGCTGTAGTGCGGCAGAGTTTACGTCATCCAGACGGGCCCATGTTCAAACAAAAGGCTGCGCCAGCACTTTCGGTCCTTGAAACCGGACAGTGGCACCAATCGCCCAAAACATTGTAGGAAATTTCATATGTGTTACCCCGAGCTGAACAAAGCTACTGTCATCGGAAGGGAAAGTCTAGACTAGAAAGGAAAATTTTAGAAGCGGCATGCATGCGCAAACTTGAACTAGAGACATGTGTTAGTGAGCCTTCTGTGGCTCTTCTAGACAAGGAGATTCGGTTCATGATGAGATAGGTATGCTTTTTTCTTTGTGCCTTTTGGTTTTGTTTTTCAATAGTTTTCAAGGTCATTTTGCCTGAATTCAGCCATGGATGTTCACCTTACTTTGTTGTGATGCGATTTGCACAGGCGCACACTATTGCTGGACCGCGTTCTTGCCAATAAACCCCAGTTGCTAGTTACCGCTCATCCTATCCACTTCTCTTCCCACGTCCTGTTCCTGTCGCGGTTCTTTTTATCATTGAACATACATAAGTGAGGCCATTAAAACAGCTATTAGTCATGTAGCTTAGCTAATTTGCCAACTTGTGTCACCGCCACACTTCAGGACTAGTCTTAAATATTTTCCATGAAACACATATGTAAATTTAGAAGAGGCTTCCTTTGATTTTTCTGTCAAACTTGACTTGATATATACAGACCATTTCATCTGTCTTTATTCAGACAATACAGTTAACGACCGTTGGTGACGAACAAGGGATCATATGGCTGCCACGAATGGCTTCACAAGCTCAGAACTGCTCATAAAGGCATCCACTTGGAAACCACTATACCATTAAAGAGTGGAAAATGTGGTCAGTTGCTGTGAGCGAAACATGAATCCAAGGAAATGCCAAGTCACCTAAAAGGACCGCCTGTAATTGCAGGTGCTAGTGAAGGTTGATGGCACTGAAGTCATCTGTGGAACTGTAGGCGAGCTGCGCGACAGCTGGGAGGAGACTAGCTACCAGCTGGAGCTCCACCAGTGTGACCCCAAATGCGCTGCTCAAGAACGACAGGGGCTTCTGAAACGGACTGCACCTCCATACAAGTTGACCTTCAGCTCAGACATTCCACGACGCAACCCTGGCAAGTCTTGGAAAGCTCTTTGTCGCAATGTTTTCGTCATCCCGTTGCGAGCATGAAATGCTCACAAATTGATTTGGTGTGGTCACATGGAACCTACTGGCTTGTTGAGCAAAAAGTTCATTTACAGGGTGGTTGCATCAAAGAACAGTACTAATGTAGGAGCTGTAAGGAGCATTAAGCACATATAGGGACAACTCAATTTCCTCAAGTAGTGCCGAGCGGGCACTCAACCACTGAATGCCAGAAATTTTAGGCTTACACCCACTGTCTTTGTAGATGAGACACCAAACAGGTAAAAATTGTCCATTGCTCTATCTCTAAATTTGTGCAGACATGTGGAAGCCACAGTTAGTTCCAGCTATACAGCTGCCAAATCCAGAAATTCGCTTGAAAATAAAATGCCATATTATTTGCCAGTGCTCTAGACTCTGCCACTCATGCACTATTCTTATGTAAAAGCCGTTTTGTGAATTCAGCCACTGATTAGCTGCCGTGTTGTTCAGCTTCCACAGTTCGGCATGCTTGAGGCCGAAGCAGAAATAGTGACAACAGAGGTGTCCAGGAACTGCCACTATCTACAGCTGCTTCGTGGTAGTTGCATTCCAACTTGCAAACTGATCTTTTTCGCACGAAAACAATTACTGACCAAGCTCTGTACTGCCTGCACTGTAAGGCATGGTGAGGAATTGGTTTGTGCATTCTTTGGAAATTACTGAGTGTGGTAGCAAAATACTTAGAGTAAATAAGGGATGAATTCTGTACAAGTTTAGTACATGTTCCTGAATCGTATGTGTTTTTTTGCATGTTCTGACTCTGGTGGATTGACTGTACTAGATGTCTGCATAAGAATTCTGGCTAGTCGGCTTTCTTCTATTTGCACTGGGATAGAGAGAGGGAGTTAGCCAGAAGGGTGTTCTAGCAAGCTGTCATGCACTGGATGAGAGAGAGAGAGAGAGAAATGAGGTCGTGGGCAAGGACACCAGGCACTGAAACATGCGCTGAAAAGTCACAGTCCATCGCAGAAATACTGCGCCTGCAGGAGTTGAAAGTGTGCCCTGCACTCCTTGAAGACCGCTGATTGCTGTGACATCAGCTGGGCACTGCACGTCAGTGTTTGAGAATTATTATGGTGGAACATTTTGTGAAGATTGGTCTTGTAACTTCTGGCTCAGCTGGAAAATATTCTTATAAAACTGTGCGACATGTTAGCTTTGAAGCTGTCTTAGCCTAGATGTTTAAGCCTGCCTTATATGGTAGCTGCATCACTTTCGAGAATTTCACCATATTCAAAGATTCAAATTTATATAGGCTGCAGGTAAAGGATGCCAAGTTTTTTTACGTAGGCAGTTGCATTTTAGGCTTCTCCTGACAGCGTCGGAGCAATGCGGGGAAGCACGTCACGGACGGGGAGATTTAAAATTTTCTTTGCCTCCGCTCGCAACTGAGGCGTGCGTCGTCTGATGCCACCATACAATGCTCTGTAGGCACTGCCTTCAATGGCATTGGTTTTCTTTCTTTAAGGAGAGTGTTTCTGATCTGTAAATGAACCACAGATGACGTCATCATGCGCCCTCCACCCGGCGCTGTGCGCAGCGAAGCCTGAACACCGCCATGCTTTTAATAGGCGATTACATCACCATTTCTTATGTAAGCCCAAAAATACTTCACATGCTTTACCTGCGTGTTCCAAAAATTCAACACCTTTAAGCTCGTTGAATTCTTGGAGATCTTCAGTAGCCCTTTAAAGATATAACAGCCAAAGAGGGTACATACAATAAGGTCAGCTGGGACAAAAACTTACTCAGTTCATTTTGCTTCCTAGATCCACAGATGCGTGTTGCCGTACTTCGAGAGGAAGGTGTGAACAGTGACAGAGAAATGGCTGCTTCATTCTATATGGCTGGTTTTGAAGCGTGGGACATCACCATGACTGACCTTTTGGAGGGAGCTGTCACACTGGATGGCTTCCGGGGCCTTGTTTTCCCTGGTGGTTTCAGTTATGCTGACGTGCTGGGCTCTGCTAGAGGTGAGTAATGTTTCATTTTTTGTCCCGCTAGCTCACTGTGTGCACGAGTTCTCACTCTGTGAGACATTCTTTGGTCATGTGCCACGACTAGCTCTATTGTGCATTTTACTTGTGTTCTTGGTCCCCGGCAAATATTATTTTTAACTCTGTAAGTGCCCTAAAATAAAGTACTAAAAGGGAACTTGCTGCTCTTGAAATGCATATGTACATGTGTTTGCAGTCTCTTCCTAGATTTCTAAAAACTCTACCTAAAAGACTTTCTTTCCTACTTTTTTCTGTCTCCGTCTTTGAAGGTCATTCCATTCGTAAAGTGACATGTTGCCGCATCACCTCTTTCTCTTCAAGTGCTAGGCACTTGCTCTTGATGACCATTATGCATTTGTCTATGTGTAAAGTCTTGGTGCTTTTTGCTTTTTTAGTGGCATCGGCTTACAAAAGAGTAACTTGTGACCAGTACATGCTTATCTTTTTTGGAGCTCAAGGGTCAAGTACTTACCCATCAAGTTCCTGCACTGTCGAGCAGATCTTTATTAGGTGTTGATAGCCGGTTAGAGGTGGATGGCAATCAGTTCAATAAATGCAACTGCACCTGAGCTGTACTGTGACAAGGTTTCAAAGTGTAAGTCAGTGCACTGGGTTTCTTTATTACTGGTTTAATTTTAAAGCAATAATTATGCTTATGGCTTTCTCTGGTGCAGACACCATTGCCACTGCCTTTGCATGTGAAAATTGGAAACTGAAATGTTGATCGGCTAGATAATGACAATTTTATCAAGGTGGGTCGAAGAGTGGCATTATTGTTGGGTGGGTAGCATTGATGGGCATGGTACATAGATCACCGTCACTTCTTTGCTTCAGAGCAGAAAAAAATCTAGGAGCCTTTATTATCATTATTAAAAGGGCAGAAAGTTGTGAATTATTTTTTAGATTACTTTAAACACTTGGTACTTTTACTAGCATGCAGTGATATTGCCTATGACCAAAGTCATGCACTGGCTGACATATTCACAGAGCATATCCTCCTTGGTTGTCTGACTGACTTCTTTGAAAGCATTAGACTCGGCGAGTGCTGAAAGCTGCAATGCATGGAAACACAGCAATCAAATTGTGGGGTCCACAGTTTTGCACTGGATGTCTACAGCATATTACTGTGCTACCACAAAAAGCCTTGTTTTAATAGTGGCGCTGAATCAGTGAGCCCGTAACAATGAAGAAGAGCATGCTATGCCTGGGTCTTATATTGGACTACAAAGCTGTCTTGCAGATGTGTAAATTGTGGTTGACATGAACCTCAAACTTCTGCTTTTCTGTATTTGTCTGTTATTTGTCGATTTCCTTGGGTAGAGGCGGAAATTCTTTTCGCTTTTGTTTTGAACTTCACCAAATTATAACCTATAAGTTGAATGCGCAGTTGTTTTGTTTGTAAACCTCACAGGCACCACAGAATGCGTATGTGGTTTGTATTCACCACAAACTTGTTGCAAACTTTTAAAAAACTGCTTGGTGGCCCAGCATTCTGTGCTCATGCTATGCTTTCCGGTGTAGGCTGGGCGGCAAGTTTGATGTTTCATGACAAGCTGGCTGCACAGCTGGCTGCTTTCAAGGACAATCCTCTCACCTTCAGCCTTGGAATCTGCAATGGCTGCCAACTGATGGCCTTGCTGGGCTGGGTGGCACCATACACAGCCTGTAAGACTTCATTTCTGTGCACTTATCCTCCTATTCAGTTAGCTAGTGCATGCATAGCATGAGATGAATCTCTTGATCTATGCCTGTAGCATATCCTTTAGCTGTTGTGATGACCACCGAGTGAACCAGACACATATAGTAGCACTGTAAACTGCAAGAGTTTGATTCAATGCTTGCTGATCATGCTTTCAAGCTGTGGTACCACCTGTGCGCAGTGGTTTCAGATTGTGCTCATGAACCTGGTGAAAACCAATCGGTTCTCCTAAATGGTGCAAAATGCTCTGTGCTTTGGTGCTCAGTGCCTCTCCTGGGGCAGACACCTGGAATACTTACCTTCCAGACCTTAGCTTGGTGCTCAGGCATGAGATCATCAGTAATTTATTCCACAACCGTTGTCCCCCATTTGACAAAGTTTGCTGACCAAGAATTATTCTGAAGTTATTGGTTTCTGCCATTATACTGAGCTTACCGCAGTTCTTGCACAAGAAGGTGCGCACATTGGCTGCACTCAGGTCTAAGCAGTGGTGCAAGGCATACATGTTTCCAGAACATTAGCTTCAAGCTTCTTACAACCTGCTGCATGGTGAAAGTAGGAGAGGGAGCATAAAAATAACAAGTTTGTGGAGTGAACGTAAGGCTGAGGCTTTTTAGGAGTTTAAAACTGACTTTTCTGGTAGCAAATAATTCTACCCGATAAGAGGTTAATGGGGAGTACCTCAAAGAAAGGAACAAGGGAGGGGAAAACCTCAGGTTGCTTGAGCCAACGTTTCGACAAGGGGACCATCTACCACACCCTCTCACTACCATGGACTCAAAGAAAGGAGTTATTTGTCCCAAATAGCATCAAGGAAGTGTGAGTGCAAAGACGCTACATAGTGCAGGTGACAGGGCTACTGTGCCAAGTTGCAGCACCTCACAGGTCAAGTGGTGGGAGAGTTAGGAGGACAGTGTGTGCGACATGCAGAGCCACACAGCAACAAGTACATGCTCACATGCACATACATTCAGCAAACTATCAATCCACATGGGCACCTTTTGTACCCTGACCAGTAATGTATGTGTCAGGGCTAGCTGGGAGTTGGAAACAAACTTTAGCTGCAAGTGTGTGCTTCTCTGTTGTCTTCTGCCATTCGTGTCTTTTTGCGCGCTTTGTGTCGTACCCCGACTACCCAGCTATATATGACTGGTGGATTAGAGGGACACACTATCACAGCCCTCTTTCAGCTGCATCCACATTGCTAGCCTACATGGTTAGCTGTAAATACCAGCTGTCCATCTCGTTCGCTCACTGAAACCCCGAGGCTCTCTCGCCTTAGCCTTTCTTTGTTTTTGCCATAAATATTGGATCACTGCTTTTGCAAAAAATTAAGGAAATGAATTGGAAGTAACAGTAGTCAAGTTCCTGGCTTGACCAGCTAACACTTTCTCTTCTATGCTGCTTTTCTGTTTAGGATCACTGTGCCCAGATCAAAAAGTTCCAATTTTGGATTGGACAGCCTGATTGTTGAGTTAATTTGAATTTATCAGTCAGTCAGTATTGATTTTTTATAGCATTAACAGGAGATTAATCTTTCATTGAGCTTTAATTGACTTTTGATTGCCTTATTGTGAAACCATACACTAATGTACATTTCTCAAATCTTGTGTTTCTTTGGTCGCTTTTTGCCAGCATCTGGATCAATCGAACCTGGTTGCCAGCTCCTGCACAACAAGTCTGGACGCTTTGAGTGCCGGTTCAGCACAGTGAAAATAGAGTCATCGCCTGCTGTCATGCTCAAGGAAATGGAGAATTCCGTGCTTGGTGTCTGGGTTGCACATGGAGAAGGTTAGAGTTCTTTACTCTGTTCATAAATTTCTGAAACTACGATATTCTTGACTGTAGTGAGGGGCATGTAGCCATCTTATAGGAATTATTTCGGACTCATCCTGGAGTGTAACACATTTGTTGTTTGAGCTACTGATCATCATCATCATGTTTAGCAAATAAATAGCTTCAGTAACAGAGCACTTTCTTCGTGCTTTCTTTCATGTAAGTGCAGTTGAAGGTGCACCTGTGACCTGTTGGTGGCTAGCTCGTGACACAGGCTTATGTAGTTAGCTGCCCCTGCACTTGGTCAAAAGTTAGTGTACATAACCATTTGAGTGTTGCATGTTCTACTCTAGAGGTTTCAAATAAAACATTTTAAAAGTTGCGGTGCCTAATGTAGTGTTCTGTTTCGAAGGTGCTACATGAAAAAGAGGCATGAATCGAGTGAAAGCATCTTTCACCTTTCGCATCAGATATATATTCAAAATGAATTTAAAAAGTCAAATTATAAAATATGTTAGCGTATATTTTTGTGCATCTTCCACATCCCTTACTCATGCTTTACCTGTGCGTACTTGTATAGATAGTACATCGCATGTATGTATTAGTCACATACTGCATTATACAGAATGGTTTGAAGCCGTTTATTGGGTACACATTAGTATTGTCACTTTTACTTCCTAATATTTTCTTGGTTTTTATGCATGCTAGGTGTTAAATGACAGCACCTTAAAATACATAAGGTACAAATCTCATTTGTAGTTTGCAGAACCATCCACCTACGATATAGAGCTGTTGTGTCAGTTTTTCCAGCTGGTATGTAGCAGCTAAAAAATTTTGTTTTCCTTACATGCAAGCACTTGAGTTCCCTTGTTTAGGAGTGTTTGCATCAACACAAGGAAAATTTAGTGCATTCAAGAAAGACATTGGATTTCCAGAGCTGATGGCCTCATTATTTTGGTTCTTTACCCATGCTGTGTTAAATACTACCTTGCACTATGGTGGCTCAGTGGCTTTGGTGCTGGGCTACTGGGCACAAGGTTGCGGAGTCGAATCAGTGAAGATGAAATGAAAAATGCCCATGTACTGTGCAACACACACTGAAGAACCCCAGGTGTTCTAAGTGGCCCTCCGTTGCAGTGACTGACAGCTTGCTTTGCTAAACTTTCTATTACATTTAGTTTGTTTCATTTCCTGCCATTTGCATCACAGTGTGCATCCTGTTTTGCAGGCCGATTTGAGTTCCGCGAAGACTCTGTGTTGGAGCAACTCGAGGCAAAGCAGCTGGTGGGAATGCGCTACGTGGACGACACAGCCAAAGCAACCGAGGAATATCCGCTCAACCCCAATGGCAGTCCCCGTGGAATAGCTGCGCTCTGCTCACAAGATGGCAGACACCTGGCCATCATGCCGCACCCCGAGCGCTGCTCTTTGCCCTGGCAGTGGGCTTATGTGCCCGAGAAGTGGAAGACCCAGGGGTTCCACACTTCACCCTGGGCCAAGCTTTTCGCCAATGCCTACGACTGGTGCAATAAGACCAAGGCTCACTAGTCTATGGGAGCAGCAGAATGGGCATTCATTTCCCAAATGTTGCGCATTTACATTCCAGTTGCTTTTTCTTGACCCTTTTTTTTTTTCTGCCCACTCCTCTGTAGGAGTACAGACTTCTCTGTGGCATTTCTGTCGTACCTGCCCTGTTTTTTTTTCCTGTATGTCACCCCCACACTCTCAGAAATCTCCCTAACCGTCAGACTAAGTGGCCAAGCAACACAGGCTCAGGTTGTGGTAGTCATCACTTCTTTCTCTGTCACAGTATGGCTGTCCTAACACAACCACTGCGAAATTTACAGTCAAATTTGTTCACATCATGTGTCCTCCCGTGCAGAACGTTGCTCACTCCAACGTTGTCATCGTGCCTACACGCCTGCAGGGAGCAGCATTTCGGCATTGTGCTTGCTCAGGAAACCCAAACTTGGGTGTTACCACCTTTGTAATGTATGAACCAATAAAGAGAAGCTGCATGTTGTGGTTGACCTGTTTCAGCGGGCCTTTGTTGCATTTTTGTTCTGCATGCATTTTGTTTTTTGTATGCATTAGGCAAATGGGAAACTCTGGCTAGTGGATTTACTAAACAGTTGTATGCCACTGTTGGCAGATGGCACTCATTTGTATTTTTGCATGCACAGCTGGCAGTAAGTAGGTCATCATTGCTGAAAGAGCAGCTTTCAGTACATCGCGCTCTGCACTGCATCAATGACAAATCTGGAAAGCAGACTAGAAAGTTGCTGAAATATTTTTACAGCAGTGATCGAGTTCTTGCACAACCATCAGATGGCTAAAATACAAAGTATGTCACCCACTTCAAGATCTGAAAGAATATCTGCCTGCTAGTTCAACTTACTTCATATATATATATATATATATATATATATATATATATATATAGTGTGTTTTCTGGTTTGTTCGACACTGTGAGCTAGTATTTCAAGAAGGCACTCAGCAATGGCGTCTTGTCCTCACCAACATGCACTGTAACAGCATACTTAACTGTGCTTGTAAATTACAGTAGCACAAGCAGACTTTACTCTTAAATATTTGTATTCCGGATTGGCAAGCACAAACATGCACACTTTAAACACAGGGTTCAAAGCAAAGGTACAATTTGATAAAGTAGTTTGTGCATTTTTTTTTTGATCTGGTGTTAGCTCTACTGTCAACTCCAAAATAAAATCATTTCACAAGGTCTTGACTAAAGAATTTCAAGTCTTGCATTAGTAGTGTGCCATGCAATGCACTAATTATAAATCGTAACATTTACGAGCAAGACTACCCCTTCAGATGGCAATTATATCCAGAGGGGTGAGATTTTAAACTGCCACGTTTTTGCCAGCAGCAAGCAAAAATTGCGCCGAAAAACTCCACTCTTTCCAGATGATAAATTATGCAATATATGAAGTCCTTGTATCCAGATTGTGACTCAACAGTACTTTCAAGGCCTCAATTATTCCATATATATGTAGGTAAGGGCTGCAATTTTTTTTTTGCAATTTTGGCTGGTTTCGGTCTTTGCCCGAAAGAATTTCACATTTCAATTTTCAAGCTTTAGTCTAGGGGAAACTAGTGTAATGTCCCATACAGGCTGTCGCTATATCTGGCATCTGCACAAGTGCAGCCCTTACCCGCATGTATACGGTGCTTCTTTTGACTCAGTCCTGTTGCAGTCTTGTGTTAGACATCTATGTACATGTAGCAGCGCACAATTTTCCCATACTAACTGCTAAATAATTTACAACTGAATTTCTTCTTGATGCTGCTTTGGTTACACTAAATGAACAATGGCTGCGACATGAAAGGTGTGCTTAGGTCACGCGAGGCATGAATGAAACTGCAATGTAACTGCCGATACAGTTTCAATCCACCACAATGTTCAAGCCAGCCCGCTTCAAGAGCTGGAATGACAGCAAACAACATATCAGTGAATACATTGCAGCTCTTAATCATGCGTCATGTGACCTAAAGTTACCCTCGACATCTCAAGCATCATTCAGTTGATTAAACCAAAACAGTACGAGAGAAGAAATTCAAGTATAAATTATTTAGAACTCGTAGGTGAATAGTGCACGGTGATCCATGTGTTCTAATGTTTGATGCACCATTACAGAGAAGAAAGCATGCAACTAAAATGAGGCACCTACACTTAAAGCCAACGCACACACATTCTCTGGAGCCATGGGAGACCTATAACAAAATGCTGACGTGTCCACATTTTCAGGGTCCATTTTGTATGCCTGGCTCGAGATGGTTCTATGCAATATTTTTTCAGATTTCAGCACATTTTGCTGTGTGCACATTTGTGAACATCACATGTTGTTTGTGAGGATGTGTGCACCCTTAGATGTGGACACTATGTCTGAAGGGGTTCATGGTCGAAACTTCACTGCAATGTTCATCAAAGAAGAGAGAGAGGGAGACTTTAATGAATTAAGGAGAGGCCAGCCTGGTTATTAGCCTAGCATGCTACTCCAGCCGAGGGTGAAAGAAGAGGGTGAAAGAGAGAAAAAGAAAGGCTGAAAGGCAACATCAAGCATACTCAACACTCACAAACACACATGATTATAAAAGGGTGTCCACCAAACCCCTGTCACTAAGAAAAACTAAGAATGCTTTTGTCTCTAAAGCCGCATCACTCCAAGGTCCAAGGACATGCTCCAGGTGCATGGGGCCGTCCTGACAGAGTCCTTTTAAAGCACTTAACAGTGCCTTGTGATGAGGATTAAAGATCTGGCAGTGGCAGATTAAGTGTTGAAGATCCTCGCGCACACCACATATCAGGCACAGAGCGCTACTTTATGCACTAATTTTATGAAGATAGAATTTAGTGAAGGCAACGTCCAGGCGAATTCAGTGCAGGCAACTGCGATTATGTCTATCTAAATCGCAAAGCATGCAGAAGTCAGAAGTGGGGTCGATATGAAGGGGTCTGTATCGAAGGTGCCGATCACACCACAAAGAAGCACGATTAAGGTAGCTATGTACATTGTGTGGCACAAAAAACAATAAAACAAGAGCAACACGAATGCAATCGCCTTCATGCTCTCTTCCCTGCAGTGTTCTTTAGCAGGCAACATTCACCTTGGGCTGGAAAGCATTCGGATTAGCTGCAGTTCGTACAAAGTTTGTCTAGAAAACAGGAGCGGTTGCAAGTGGCATGCTGTGGAATGACAACAGCAAAATGTGACAGCACTTCCTACATTGGATGTATGTGGTTTATGTGCCTGTGCAGGGCATCAGCACTGTTCCTGAAAAAAACAAACAATTACGGCCAGATTCTGCTCTGCTGAACATTGTATCTATGCTCTCCAGATCTTACAATCACAGTGACACCTTTGTTACAAAGCAGCGCCTCATGAAAGGTGGCACTGTAGCAAAAATGCAAGACCTTGTTGCAAAGAGAAGAAAATGACCTGAAGTTGCAGCACGTGTAAAAGAGAAAACACTACAACAGTGTGCTCCAGGCATTTATTTGCAAAACCTCAAAGAAGTTTTGGTACACATGGAACATCCAGTCATCTAATGTAGCAACCAGGCTTGCAAGCACACAATGACTAAAAGAAAACGTGAGAACTCTGCTCCATGATCCATCTTGAGTACTTGAGCAAAACAAACTTTATGGCCCACAAAGGGCCGGCCAACAGTTGAATGCGTGCCAGCTGTGGTGCAACTACGGTTAATGTGGGTGCCCAGAAATTGGCCACCTCAGAAGTCTCAGTGCATGCTTCTTGGCTCTTAACCTGCTGCCCAAGCTTTCTTTCAAATCTCTTTAACTATATGTAGTACAACACCTTTGTGCATCCTCAAGTGTGGTGTTCACACATGCAGTAAACGAGAGTTTTGTTCTCGGCTTCTTTGGACTGGACTCCTCTTTTAAATTGAAGCCATGCATGGGGGGGCTGGCCAGCCAGCCCAGTTTCTTTGGCGCCTACTTTCAGTGTTGTGGATGCCAGTGTAGCATGGCATGTTGCATTTATACACAATCCTAGTTGAAAGTGGTGACACTAAAAGCAGCGTAACAAATAACTTAGTGCACAAAAACAATCATTCTTAGATTAGTAAAAGAAAAAGCAAGAAGGAGGCTCACAACACATGAACAAGCACGGTAGACCAGGGTGTCTGGAAAGCTCATACATTGATGGGGCGTTCGAGCTGCTTCGAGACTACGTAGAAGCGGTGCTTCTTGCCAAAGCAGCCCCAGAGGACAGCCACATTTTCGATGGCCACGTTGAACGGGATGGTCGACAGAGCTCCCAGGAGGCAGAGGAAGAAGCGCACTGGCCCCAGCCGATACAAGCTGAAGGACTTGATGACGCCAAAGATGTACATGTACAGATTCATAGCCCCCACAAAGGCACACAGAAAGTTGAGCAGCGAAGGGCAGGGCAGGGGCCAAAAGGCAGCCAGAACGAGATTGGATGTGCTCAGGGGAATCGTCGCCCAGGAGTAGAGAGCGAGGGCCAGGAACAGCTTGTGGCGCAATGGGATGGCGCTGCTGTGGACCACGAGGAAGATGCCCTGGAGCCAGCGCTTGCGCTGCTGCAGGAAGTCCCAGAAGGAGAAGGGACTCTTCTCCCACATTTCCCCTGGAATGAAGTCGAATGTGTAGCCTTCCCGGTACGCCACCATGCTGAAGAAGCAGTCCTCGGCAATGGAGCCATCCGGACCGTGGTCGAAGGACACCTTGCGCTCGGCGCCCGCCCGGGTCACCACGTATGAGCCCTTCCAGCTGAACAGAGGTCGGTGGAAGGCCCAGAACTGGAAGCGCAGCTTGCCCATGTCATCAGCCACACGGAAGCTGTCGGCTAAGGTAGTGACCCAGTTGACAACGCGCTCATTGGCGTACGTGATGAGTCCCTGGCCAAAGGCATGCTTGCCATCCAGGGCGAAATTGAGGATGCCTCGAACGGAGTCCTCTGTCATCAGGGTCTCCTCATCCAGGTGCACGATCCAGTCGTCGTCACCCAGGATGCTCACGTCGTCCTCGAGGCAGTACTGCAGGGCCCTCGCCTTGAAGAGGGCGCCACTTTTGGGCCGGTAGGCGGACGGCACCACCACCTCACGGATGCGGGGGTGCTTGGGCAGGTTCAGGGGCTTGTCCGTGACGATTTCCACGATGAAGTTTTCCAGGCCAACCTCGGCACAGGTTTCAATGTTCCGCGCGACGTTGGCACGCACGAGGTCGGGGTAGTCGCCACGCGTGACAACGCGTATGCAGATGAACGGTGCCAGCAGAGGCGAGCCCTTGAGGCGCACTTTCTCGGGAAAAGCGTTGTACAACAGCAGGCCTAAACAGTTGCAAATGCACTGGGGCAGCGCTAGCACCGTCAGTAGCCGCATCAGGTACAGCACGATTGTCCAGGGCCAGCCATACTGCTCCACAGGGTCCAGGTCATCGTAGCTGAACTTCCAAAGGTGGATGCCTCCCGTGAACACCTCGAAAGCGAGGATCAGACCCACGCAGAGGCAACAGTGCAGCAAGTGCTTGGCACGGCTACTCAGCTGCATCTTCGGGAATCGGACTGCCGCCGGTAGGCTGCGACCTGCGATGGGTGTCATATGCCTGTAGCGACAGACAGTGGCGGAAACAAGACAGCGTATCGAAAGACCAGAGGAGTAACCTTGATTTCGGCATTGTCCTCTCAGAGCGACTTGTTTACGCGCAGATAAAGCGAAGCACTCGCTTCCCTTGCCCGCGCGAAACATCTTCGCCCCGAGCGAGAGCTTACCTCCGAGTAAGCAGCCGTGAGTTGCGGGCCTGGGACCGTAATCTTTTTGGAGATGATCTGCAGCGCAAACAAAACGCGGGTACAGGAGACTTTCCTGTTATGCCAGCGGAAGTTACGGACTGCTGAGGAGTGTTTACATACAGACTTAGCATCGAAGCAGAATATAAAATCATAACAGGTTAACAATTTACTCCGAATCAGGAAGCAAATGAATAAACCCGCGCTCCAAAACGCGGCTAGCGTGTGTTAGATGGGCGTTACCCTTGAGTAATGCTGAAGTTACCAACAAGTTTCACTCTGAGTACTTCACGTATAGGACACCACAGATCAGACACTGGAGCGAGAGCATACTTACAAAAGACGGTTTCGGCAACCAAACGCTGAGGCCAGCGCTTAAAGATTTGTTAAGCTGACCAGCGTTTAGCAGCCATGGCTGGCCGGCCCGCTAGGCTTCAGGGGGCCACGGGAAGAGTGAAAGAGAGACAGAAGAAAGCAGGAAAGCATGAAAACTTGACGCAAAACTTGACACCCGGTGGTGGTGATGATGATAGTGACAAGAACCTCGTTCGGTGTTTTGCATTGATTTGAAGGAACACACAAAGAGGCCACTGGGTGACGAACCAGCAATTCGCCGGAATACAGCTCTGGAGCTGAAAGGAGGAAGGGAAAAAGCGTTCCGGTGCAAAAGCCAAGGCGGATGGAAAAGCCGGCAGGAGCAGGCGTAAGGCTAAATGGAGGAAGACGATCCTCATGTCACGTGACTTTTAATGACGTCATTCCAAAATGGCGTTTGTTTAGGTACATTTCTGGGTACTTTTTGTTGCAAAATTAGGTAAAAATGGCGTCGCAAAATTTTGAAACGTCCCTAGCCATAGTTTCTAGGTCGCTGGCGTCTCCACGGTTGCCACGGTGACCATCGCCAACGCCACGGTGGTTTGTTGACATGGCTGCGATGGCTATTTACCGCGCGGTGCATTGACGCGTGGAGTAAGTGCTGCCGTGGCTAACGTCCGGACTTGTACCCCAGTGCCCTAGTGTTGTCTTTATTATGCAAGTTTGCAGTGCGACCTGTTCCAGCCGTGGTATGATATCGGAAGCCCCTAGAGACGTTTTGCAAGGCGGTGCTTGACTGAATTTGAGGTCACTTCAATTCTCTTCGGCACCTTTCGGTATTGTATCTCGTGTTTGAACATTCCCTCCTCTAGAAGGAGGCAATGGTTTGAAGCATTGGATGAGTGTCGAAAATTATGTTTCCTTGTGTTGCGCGTAACTGATTCTGACCTGTACGTACTGATAGGATGAGCTCGTATGCATAAAAATGGTGGATACTGCGAGCCATTTGGCAGTTGCGGTACATATAAACTATGTTCCTGGAGTCCTGCATGTATGCCCACCGGCGACAAGCTATGTTAAAAAAAAATTAAAATGCGGAAGGAAGGCGGACTGGACGTACTACACGCTAGCCTTTGAAAGGACAACACATCTTCCGTCTTAATGTTTAATATGCCTGCAGTGTCTACCCACCAACTAGCCAAGCTGTAATGGATTACTTCGCGTTTACACCCATGTTGCGCAAAGCACGCGGTAGGCCACAGCTGCTTTGTACGACGCCGTAGCGTTGCTCACGACGCATCGTGCCACATGAACTATGGTACGCCGCTTTCTTCGCTGATAGGCGTTTAGCAAATGTCGTAGTATGGTCACACCACCGAACCTTTGAATATGTAGAAAGCTGCTTTTCTTTTATCTATTTGGTGAAGTGTTTTTATACTCATTAAGTAGAACGTGTGGTTCTTGGTGTATTTCTTGTAACGTTCAGCATTGGAATAAAGCCAGACAAGGCCGAAACTTGTTTTGCTTGCTCTGTCATTTCTGTAATGGTTTGTGATGAAGTGGGAGGCTTGACTTAGGCTTTCAGCATCCGCGTAGCCAGTGTGGCCCTTGGGTTTGTTTGGGAACGATGTTGGGTTATTGCGGGGTAAGTAAAACACAACACAGAGAGAAACGTAAACACTCGGGATGATCAGTTTCTTGCACTTTCTGTGTGTTACATTTTCTGAGCTTCAATTTCTAGACGCCATGAATGCATTCCAAATTTCACAGCTAGCTGTTTTTTCTGCTGCACCAGTTAGTGAAAACACAGACTGATGGGCAAGTTGGTATGACATAATAAGGCAAAAAAAGCACACCTGCATAAGGAAGATGCTGCGTTTTGTCTCATCTTCCTTTATCCTTGTGCAGGTGCACTGTTTTAGCCTTATTAGTAAAAGTATGTTGTACAGGGACGTTGGGTGCCATGCATGCCATAATGCGCTGCGTTAACTTTGTGCTAGCATTTGTAGCTAGAAGGGTTTCTTTTTGACATTAGCATTGTATAAGTGAATATAATTTGTGCGCATACATGAATAGCATGCTGGCTTGGCCTTGTAGGCCACTGCATCATTATGAAGTGTATGAGGTGTCACATTAATTGCACGCCTGCTTTTACTGCACGTTGCCAGTTTTGAGGGGAAAATCTGTTTTGTGTGGAGTCAGCAGTGACTAGGCAAGCGACCTTTGAATGCAAATAAGCTTGCTCCATAGATGGTAGCTCTGTGGGGCAATGGACACACACAAAAAAAAAGAGTAGCCATGACCTTTCGATATAAAGTGAAGAAGCAGCATAAACCAAACATCAACACGCCATGCATGTGACATGCTTCTCTGCATACAGTGAAGAGCTTAAAAATGCATGAAATGTAAACATGGCTTGTCTGCTTATATTTGGTTGTCCCTTTTAGAGGGAAGCATGTTGACAAATTTTTCTCTGCTTTATGGCAAACGTCTAAAGGAGTGTGAGATTTCATTAAGGAAACATTTACAGTTGGCCACATAAGTTTGAGGTATTCAAATTAGAAGGTCTGAAAAAGCTGTGTGCCTTTTCTTTCTAGCTGCATTCTAATTTTCATTCTTCGCTTGCCATGCTGCTGAATGGGTGGGTCTGCTGGTTCCTGAATTACTGTTTTTGTAATGTGCACAGTCAGAACATGTGTATATCACGAGTATGAGGCAACATATTTAAAAGCACAATGTGAAAAGAGCTTGTGGATACATTTTTGAAGGTTGGCAGCTCAGTTCGCTGATATGTATAGGTGCTTTTTATATTGTCAAGGCCCAGTAGGTATTAAAGGAGTAGAGACAACAAAATTTTAGTTGTTTCTTTCGGTTAGAATGATGCGCAGTACTTTAGAAAGACTAGACAGCTGCATGGATTGCGACAACAAGAGGCAATATATTTATAATTGCATTTTTTCTCTCGCACTGCTTTAGCTTAAACAACCGAACGACGACTGTGATGTCAGGGATGTGTTCAGGTCATGTGAGGCATACAAAGACAGCAGTATTGTTGCAGCTTTGTTCATTGTTATTTGCATCAACTCGTACACAAACCTGTCTAAGAGTTGGAGTCACATAAAGTGAACAGGCAGCGATTATATCTCTTTTTTCATGCCTCATGTGACCTGAACATGTATCTGACTTCAGAGCAGTCATTCGGCTGTTAAAAACCGAAACCAGATGACACGAGAAAAAAAAATTAAATTGTAAATTATTTAGCTGACAAAGTTAAAATCCACATGGTGGCTTGTGTACAGCATTGCCTAGTGCATCAGTGTAAAGAGAAATGCGCATCCAAAAATTTGGTTTCTCTACTCCATTAAAGATGTAGCCCATGACATGCTTGTGGCAGACCTTTGAGTTCATCATTCTTTTATGAGAGTTGTGAAACTGGCTCACTAGAGTGTAGCATGTCAGGAGTCAGAGTGTTACTGGAGTACTCTGACCTCATGGTGATTAAAATAGAAGAAAACTAGTTGAGTCCACAAAGAATGAGGTGCTCCTTTCAGAAGCAGAGCTGCTGTGAAGAATGTTCTATGAAAAGACAACCATCAGCTCTTTGCTACATTTCAGTTTATTTTCTTGAAGACCTAGTAACGGGTATTACAGAAATGATAAGAGGTACGTTACAGAAATAATTGGTACCTGCATATTAGCATGACAAGGGGTGACTAATAAAATTTTTGTAGGGGTCTATAGAATTTTGCCTCCATCGAAATGCGACCGCCACAGCCGGGATCGAACCCACGTCTTTCGGGTCAACAGCCAAGCACCATAACCTCTGAGGCACCGCGGCGGCCAGTGATTTTCTATTACTGGCCCTCGGTACGGTGGGTTCACGGTTTTGCGGTAGAAATGTTATTGGTGTATGCCTGTTGTGCATATATTGGCTGAATATTTTTGTTCAAAGTAGTGCAAAATTTGTGAGTTCTTTTTTCTCTTAGAATCCACAATTCATACTGTGGCAGCTGTTACACTTGTATGACACCTTGATAAAACTAGCCGAAAATTATAGGCTTAAGTGTGTAGCAAACCAAGAAGGGCATGGGACAATTATAGTAATTTAGATGGAGTGGGGAAGTTGTCTATTGTTAATTTTTAGATTGCAGATTTAGTAAAAGTAGACGATACCTAGGCAACATGTAAGACATAAAGCAGAGACCTGGACTTTGGGTTGCTTATAATGTGGTCAGCCGTTGCCCCGCTGCAATGGCTGAGTGGTTAGGGTGCCCGCTGCTGTTCCCAAGGACGGGTTCGATCCCAGTTGCGGCAGCTGCCTATCAGTGGAGGCGAAATGCTAGGCGCCTGTGTACTGAGTGACATCAGTGCTCGATAAAGAGCCCCATGTGGTCAAAATTAATCCGTAGCGCTGCACTATGGCGTTCCTCATAACCCATGTTGCCTTCGGACGTTAAACCCCATATTCTATACCATACCATAACTTTGACGTGTTCTGTGTGCTTGACCATTTAAGCTGCAGTAATTGCTGAGCGCTTGTTGAGTTTTCATGAGTATTTTTATGTGTAAATGCACAATGTGTGACGGGGTGCATATCGACAATTACGTATGCATGGCACTCATGCTAAGACTGGAGTGCATGTGAATATTCGTGTCCATCGTGCAAATAAACGGAAGTTGCATAAATAGTGAACTAAATGTAGTGTCAAAATGTCTGTGAAGAAAAAATTCTCATGTTTGCATGTGCTGTTGAGTCATTTTGATTGTAATGGCAAGCGTGGTTATGTTCAAGATTGCAGCAATATCTCGGCACATTATGATTTTGAATGGTAAAATTTTGTCTATCTTGCATCCGTTGCAGTTTCAAGTAAGGTGGACGCACACAGTTTCAACATTGCTGCCAACATGATTTGTGTGAATGGCTTTATTGTACACTGTTGGGAGTAAGGCTTCTAGTCCATCCGAAGTGCTCTGATGAAAAATACCTTTTATAATGGTACTTGTGGTTCTTTCATGTCATTAAAACTAAACTCAAATAATAAATAATGTGAGTTTGAGCTGCATAAGTGAAAGTTATGTGACCGCTTTGTTCATGACAGTACATTTGGTTCGGTTCAATCCGCTACAATGATAGAAGACCGTTCTGCTTTGAAACAGCAAATTGACATGCATTCAAGCTTGGGATGAGCAGCAAGAGAGAAAGCGTGCATATTGTTGACGATGCAATGTTGACCCTTAAGTGCCCGTTACGTTTTCAGTTTTCTTGCCTTAATTTTCTTATGGTCGCACTGGGCGACCCGATTTAGAAAACTGCCAAAAAATAGTCGCACGTCCTAGCTTTAGTCAAAACCAAGAAAAAGAAAACATGCATATTTATATTTTTGTTTTATTTTTATGAATCAATTTTATTGGCGTTTCCTTTGAATGAGTGTGTTGATTTTCGTCAACTGCATAAATGACTTTCTTATTTATGTTGCAATTTTTAACGTTTAATGCTTTTTTTTTCTAGTTTATTGCTGGTTTCGGCTATTTGTATTTAATTTTTTTTGAGGGAGCGCGCGATGATGATGATGATGCTAGCGCTCTTACAGCGCCCCCTACAGTCAGTTAGCAAAGAAGAAAAAACAACATGGCGGTTGTTTACGTACGTTCGAATCGCGGTCGGCGGCTGTTGCGAGTGAAGTATTCGTCGGTGTCTCGTCTTTGTGGCGTGTGTAGTTCTTTAAATTTGCCCCTTTTTTGTTTGTGACCAGTAGACCGCCTATGGAATGCGTGTTTACCTCCCATGCGTCCCTAAAGGTGAGTGAGCAGGACGCAAGCCCGCGCCGTCCAGTACTGGCGTCCCTGATCTGGGTGTTTCCAGCTCATTCTGGAAAATATCTGTGCATATAACTCTTGTTATAATCATCACGATGCAGTGCGTGTGCTGTGATATGTCATCGCATTGACTTTCTCGTGATGCAAGGGTTGGAGAACATTGCAGCATGTCGTTTCCAGCCAGCCTTCGATCCTTCAAGACCAGTGTCTTGAACACCTGAATGGCGACAGTACCAGTTGACGACTTGTGGGTGCAAGGTGGCGTAGATCTGCTAGATTACAGAAAGAAGCAATTGCCGGCAGAATAATCGCAAGACTAACCCACCTGTGGCTCGCAACCACCTCAGTGGACTGAAAAATGCTCGGGACAGAGCGAAGCAATAAAGCTGCACGGTGCGAACGCTATACATAGGTTGCTTACGTCTCATGTAGTACCTATCTGAATTAAATGTTCTGGAATGCACTGGCAGTGTGTACTTCTGCTCTTGAGACCGAGTCGTCCTTCATGGCGCAGAAAGAGTGCACTGAACGCATGTGCATACGCTGGGCGGCGCACCTTAAAAATAAAATTGTTTCCATGTTCACTGCATGTTTTCAAAGGCACATGAGTTCTAAGGTAATCCTCCGAGTTCTCGTTCTGCTGGTATAGTCATATTTGGTCAGTGCAATCAATGACTCTGTGCCCACATACTGTCAAAAAGCAAGATTTGTCAGATCTTTGTCAGCCAGAGATGATGTGCTGGCATGCATAAATTGATATATAGCATCGTAATAGTGTGACACTGAACACTTTATTAAGATGTAATAGCAAGTAATTTCAATGTTTGTGTAAGCCAGTGTATTTGCCTTCATTGAAAAAGATATTCAAGAAAGTGTTTTGGTGTTCGTATGAGGCGGGACAGAACTTGTGTACAAAGTATGTGATAGCCAGGTGCTCAGGGCGAAATGTCACCTACCACTGCCTCTCGCCGGGGCAGGTGGCTCTCTGGAATTCTTTACTTCAGCATACTGCAAAACTAAAATATGTGAAGAGCTGCGCTCGAATTTCGCTTTACCGACTGTAGTTATTGGCTGTCTTTTTTTTTTTTTTGCACGTGGTTTACTGCTGATACAATAACACACATGGCTCAGTGTGCATTGTACTGTGTGCTACTTACTGCATGCAATGTGAAATGCTTCAAAAGCAAGGGTTCGGGCAAGTTGTTTGTTCTAGTTAAGGTTGGTCGCCGAACAGAAAGGGACGACACGGGAACCAGACACACAGCACCGACTATCGAGATTTCTGTCAGTGCTGCGTGTCCGGTTCTCATGTTCATGCTGTCTTTATTTCTTTGTAATGTGACCAACCTTAGCTTCAAAAGCAGTCTTCGCACTATGTATAGGGAGGGTGCACAGAGAGGGCCTGGTAATAAGCGTGTTCATTTTGTGCTCGTGTCTGTGTACAGCACCTGGTGCTAACTGCTCGCTATACTGCACATTTAAATTTAGGTGCCAAATGTACTTCTCTTGTGATGCAGTGTGTGCACACCAGGGAATGATCTCGCATTTTGCATGGTGCAGCGAGTACCCTTCTCCTTAACATGTAACAAACTGTAGCTGCCTTTCAAAAATATCATTTTAGTGCATCAGCATCAGAACCCCCCATGTTGGAATAATCCGTCGGTCTGAAGCCTCAGGTGACAGAGTGGAGGGAGTGAAATCCACCTTCACGAAATTGCAGGGAACAGGGAAGAAGAGAGGGCGGGAGGAGGCGGTTGGCAAGCGGTTGCAAATCTGAGTCGAAGGGTGGAGAGAGTGGATGTGTCACTGATGGATGGGATTTCATCGGGTGAGTGGAGTGGGGGTGTCACGTAGTGATTGATGGTGCCTATTCGTTCCGGCAGGAACATAATGCTAACTTTGGCTTATGGGGTTTAACGTCCCAAAGCGACTCAGGCTATGAGGGGCGCCACAGTGGAGGGATCCAGTAATTTCGACCAACAGTGGCCCTTAACGTGCTCCGACATCACACAGCATCTGGGCCTGTAGTGTGTCACCATCGGAATACAACTGCCACAGCCGGGATCATACCAGCGTCTAATGGAATTTGTTTAATTTTGTCGTTACACTCACAGTAAGATTAGTGTTTCCCAAGTACAAGTTGTATTTAATGTCAGAGTCCAAGGAAGGGCAGCTTTCCAAAGCCACAGCTGGGCTTGTACGGCGTAATTAAGCAGCATTAACATCCTTTAGAATCAATTAACGTGTTTGTACTATGATTACACAATGGACACGGTATTTATCAAGGCAAACAATGGCAGCGTATATATGCCTGCAAATGTTTAAATCAGGAATAGTATCTGCTAGCTTATTAAAAATATATCATTTATAAAATGACCGTCCAACTTCTCAGAAGTACCAAATCTGTGGAGAAATACAAATTGCAGATTGCCAATATGCCTAGGAAAATACATTTTGGCTGTCAAAGAAGGATTAGGAGCACTTTATTATTAATTACGCGAGGATTGTGGAAAGATGGGTCGGGTCACACCCAATAGTGCAAAACATGAACCCTTGGAAAAGATGCGAAGTTGTGGCGCCTATGCACTCATATGCTGTGCATAATGGGCTGCCTTGCATTACCATAACCTGTCCAGGTAGACTGCCACAAGTCAATAAAAATCTCCGATATATACAACCGCAGTTTTTCAGTTAGGTAGACATTTTATTTGTGACATTCTTAATCTAGCTGGCAGGCTATCACCAGCCCGAGGTGAATGTGACGTGCAGGATGAAACGGGTGCCATATCTGGATACTGGAGTAAATGTGATGTGATGAGCCTTGGGAGCATTCCTCTTCACATGGCGCCAGGCAGTCTTGCGGCCACATAATACGGCTGACAGTGCTTCATTCTGTAACCTGTAATACCGCAGTTACTTGCATCATGGATGCAGTTTCTTGTGGGAAAAAATTAGAATGGTAAGTTTGGTGCATTTATTACATGGTGTGGTCAGTTGAACTTTCCCCAGATTTTGATGATTGATGTAGGGAAAGCATTTATTATACAAATGCATCCATTATTTAAGTAAATATGGTGTACAAAAACCTGGAATGGAAACAGAAATCAGCATCTGCAGGATTGAAACAAATTCCTAACAACTTTGCCACAGCACCATACCCATGACTGGTACGCCGTTCCCTACCTCAAGCTAGGGCTGGCGGAACAGAACAAAATAGATGGGATCATAAGGCAGGCATATAAAGCAGCATTGGGGCTGCCCCACTGCACTCCTACGGAAAGACTTCTTAAACTGGGGATCTACAACACCACCACAGAACTATGCGAGGCACATATATTTGCGCAATTAAGGAGGCTTGCGACCTCACCCCCGGGGAGAAAGATCCTGAGCAACCTAGGATTACATGATAAAATTCCGGAAAGAAACGCGCAGGCAAAATTACAGACCAAAGTTAGAAAATTACTCACTATTAAACCACTTCCAAAAAACATGCACCCTGCTTTTCACGAAGGCAGGAGGAGAGCCAGAGCAAAGGCCCTTGAAGCCAAGCTCGAAGGCTCGGAACACACAACCTATGTAGACGCGGCGGAATACGAAGGAGGCGACTCCTTTGCGGTCGTGGCCGTGAACGACTCGGGTGAAACATTAACGGCCGGTTCGGTCAAAACAAAAAACTCAGGGACAGCGGAGGAGGCGGCTATCGCCATGGCAATGGCCAGCACCAAAGCAGTCACCATAATTAGCGACTCCAAGGTGGCTATCAACAATTTTGCGCGGGGTATGATCTCCCAGGAGGCAGAACGAATATTAAGACATAAAGACTGGGACCAAAGAGAGGTGGAACTAATATGGGTGCCGGCACACTCGGGGAACAGGGGAAACGAGTTGGCTCACAGTATAGCTCGAGGTTATGTCAGCCGAGCAGTGAGCCGGGTCGAGTCCCCAAATTTCACGAGAGATGCATTCATATCATTTCACGAATACACCAATCAGTTTAAACTGGAAAGGAGGATCTATCCGCCACCAGACAAAAAGCTTGACAAAAGCCAGGAGGTAACGTGGCGTCGGCTCCAGACGCGAGCCTTCTTTAGCCCGTCGAGACTAGCACACATGTATCCAACACAATACAACGCTACTTGCAAACAATGCGGCGAGATAGCCGGATATGACCACATTTTATGGAGCTGCAAAAAGGCGCCGCCACCGGCGGACCTACTACCAGTCCCTTCTCTAGAGCGGTGGGAGGCTATACTGGCCAGCTCAGACCCGTTGACGCAAGTCCGGGCCACTGAGTGGGCTCACAAGGTCGCCAAGAGCCATGGGCTCGAAGCCACCTAGTATAATGCCCACTAGGGCTCAGTGCTGACAATAAACGTTTTCCAATCCAAATGCCAAGCCACATTTTAGCCCCTAGCCTTTCACTCTACACTGTCCTTAATCTGTTCATTCCCAATGGGCCAGACATGAGGCCGTATGGCACTCAGGTATCCGTATCTGTCTATATGGACATGCCACGTTGTCTACTACACAGCTTTTTAAACACTTGTAGCAACAGTGTCAGTTTTCTCAGAAGCATGAAACTTTGTTACGATTAGTTTTATGACACACCCAGCACATTAACAGGCATTCTAGCCAAATTATAATTTCGTTGCAGTTGGGCTTTGAAGCATTTTTCATTAATGAGTAAAAAGGAAATGACATTAACTGGGCACTATATGTTTCATAAACTAAGCTGCCTTCTCGACAAATAGGGGCATTTTAGAATTTCTAGGCAACAAAGTTGGCACAGTGTTCCCATCACACAACAGAAGGCTCATTGCTTGGAAGGCTGGTGGAGAGACACTGTGTAAGAGCCAAGCAAGTTCATTTATGAAGTGCTTTATCATGTGAGGGAAGGCTATTCACGGCTGTTTCTACCATGGCAATATAACTTCATGTCACAAATTGCACCAGCAATGTTCTGAAAAATGAGTAATACTGTTTTTCTGTTGCAGCAGTATTCTGTTTGCAAAATAAGATGAATAGTAGTTTTGCGCTGCAGCTTTCAGTGTGCAAGATGACAGCTACGGCTTAGCCTTTTGTCAAGAATACTTTTTCTCATATGCATTGCAGAACTGTAGAACCACATATTGTCAACTGTCCTAAAAGGCAAGGTGTGTTGCTGGGCGAGTTGGTTGGGGTACATCTTGAGAAAAACAGCGCTTGCAGACAAAGGAAACGAGAAGGACACACAACTGCGCTGTTTTTTTTTTTGTGTGTCCTTGTTCTGGTCCTTTGTCTGCAAGCGCTGTTTTTCTCAAGATGTCCTAAAAGGGCGGTGCACTGTGACAGCACGACGCAACAAAGAGGAATGCAGCATGGAGCGACACTTCATACTAATTTTATTGAAGAGCGCATGCCTCTCTGAGTGCATCACATGCAGGCAAAATGAAATCAAGCAGGGATGACGAAGAAATAAAATTATAGTGAATGCAAGGCAGGTATGAACAAGAAAATGAGTGCACTAATTTCCCAATGCACATGCAGGCAAAATGAAATCAAGCAGGGATGACGAAGAAATAAAATTATAGTGAATGCAAGGCAGGTATGAACAAGAAAATGAGTGCACTAATTTCCCAAAGATGAAAAATGTTTGCCAATTGTCAGAAGTTCTCTGTTGAGCAGTGTCAGAGAGGGCGTACTCACACAAGCAGATTCTGAGTAGGGAATGAGGGGCCTGAAATATCTCAATTTCTTAATTGTCGGGTTTAACATTCGGGAGCGACACATGGGCTATGAGGGACACCATAATGGAGGTCTCTGGATTAATTTACACCACCTGGGGCCCTTTAATGCACGCTGACTTTGCACAGCACATGGCCATCTTTGTATTTTGCCTCCACTGAAATGTGGCCGCCATGGCCGGATCAAACCCACAGCCTTCGGGTAAGCAGTCTAAGAACGCCAGAGCCACTGAGGCGCCGTGGCGGGATGAGTTCTCCATTCCTAGGAGGAAAGTTTTGGGAAAAAAGGAATGACTAGAAAAGAAATACCAGAGGCCTGTAGTGCACCCTCAATGGTGCTGCTTGATATGGGATATGATGGCGCACCTTTCTCATGACCATGTGGGCTTCAAGAAAATTAGCAAATGGCACTCCTCTTCCCTGCTGTGTCTTGAGCTTGCTATGCTAAAGCACTCTGTCAGAATAGCCCGCCAACTAGCTCATAACATAATCCTAATCCCTCACCTGAAATCTGCCATCTTCAGCTGGCAGGGCCTACAAACGCCAGCACAGTCAGATGCTACTTTCTGGCTGCTCTGCATCTGGCACGAGTGTAGCTCCATTATAGCAACAGCATGCATGTGCTTGCACATGTGCACATGCGTTGCATGGTCAACACGTACATGTGTACATGTTGTGGCAAGCCTCGCACTGCTCACTATGAAGCTCGCAACCACTGCACGATTTGCTAGTTCTTTCCACTGTGTGCTTGAAGTTCACCAAACTTTGTGACTTTACATGCCACTGGCCATCTCCCACTCTCTCAGTACTGGACTTAGAAAGCTCAATCCTCACTTTATGCTTCCTAAATAGGGCAGATTTGCGGTGGTCTGCTCCTCCTTTGACACCTGTTGTAAAGTTTTTCGGATGTGAAATTGAAGAGTACTTTGATTAATGTATCCAATCACCCATTTACCTAGCCACCAAAGCGAGAGTACTTCAGTGCCTTGTGCATTGACTCCAAGTGATTATTTTTTGTTAATCCAATGTACTGCCTATAGCAGTAAGCCCACTGACATGCCCTCTTTGCGTATGTTTTCTCAAAATTTCTGTGAAGCCAAAGGCAATTAAGCTGATGCTCTTTGGAGTGGATACCAAGAAGTGCAGGGAGCAACTGTTGAGAGTCAGTTTCATCTGTCCACTTCATCAGAGTGTGCAGCATGTCCCTTGTTGTACTCCTGCAGTCCTTGTTTGTGACTGTATTCAGGTGCGTGCTCCAGTTGTGTAGCACCTGCCAGCTGCAAAGCAGTCGACTCCTCAAGGGACCCATCACCTGCTCCCGTGCACTGCCATAAACAGGGGCATCATCAGACATAAATGCCTGACATGGTATTGTGTTTTTTCTTTGATGGCCTCGAAAAACCTCACCACAGTGCCCGTGTTCACCCTTTTTGAAATCAAGTAGGCACACGGGATACCAAAGGCATCTTGAGAAATTGTAAGCAGGGTTGTCAGTTGGAATTAGTACTTATTTATGCCATGGGTGGAGTCAATGCACAGTTTCGCTGCCCCCAATTCATAAAGGAGCTCTCGTTGTGGGAACGTCATTAATGCTCGCTCAAAGTCACCACCATGACTGTTGGGGTCACCCTTCTTCCTGTAATACAACAGTGGCGACTCATTTTCTGCCCTCCTTTCTTCGACCCATATTTCAACACTCTTAAAATTGTCTGCATCTCTCTGCTCTGTTTTGCCAATCCTAAACTTATCTGCAATGTTACGGAGGTCCTTAGTGGTCACAAGTTGCATCCGTGGGCTTGATCCACTTGTACCTGCTCGGATGTTGTGCACAATGGTTTTTTCTGGCACTCCTGCTAACCGGCCTGAAAATGGTACAGAAAAAAACTGTTAACATCTCTGGTGGTTCATCTGCCTACAGCCATGTAATAAAGTGACAAATACTTCTGGTCGGATTCCTTCGTCTTGCACTTTGTTCCTTTTCACAGGTGACACACAGTTCATCTTACTTTCATTTCACTTTTGTGGCACTGCAAAGCACACGACAAAATGGTTGTTTCAAAGCCAGATGGACTTTATTTTTATGAGCTTGAGTGTTTAAACTTGCATACAGCAATGCAAAACAGGGAAGTTATATACAGCGTGTTATAAATGCAGAATATAACAGCACTGAAAATGTGGACAAGAAAAGAATAAGGACGTGTGCTTCTCATCCTGTCCCATTTCATTCTGCATATTCAAAAAATGCACCAATTCGCCTGGCAGCAACCTCTAAGGAGTAGAGACACCAAATTTTTGAACGCGATCTTTGTTTCTTTGGACTTTTGCACAAGACAATAGTGTACACGAGTCACAATGTAGAATTCACTTACGCCAGGTGAATAATTTCTAAGTGAATATTTTTCTCATGCTGTTTCAGTTTCAACACCTAAATGACTGCTGCTAAGTCAGAGACAATTGGAGGGCATGCCAGTCATACATAAACTGAAATATAAATGCTGCTTGTTCATTTTTTTTTTGCGATTTCAACTCTTGTGCAGGCTTGTGTTTTATATTAGTGGTTTTTCAGGAAAGGAAATGGTGCAGTAACTGCCTCAACCATGCCATGAAGGAAAGAAGGAGTGAAAGAAGCAAGAGAGAAAGGTGCTGTAGTGGAGGGCTCCGTAATAATTTCGACCACCTGGGGATCTTTGGGCACTGACACTGCGCAGCACGTGGGCACCTCTTGCCTCCATCGAAACTCAGCTGCCGCAGCCGGGTTCTAACCCGGGTACTCCAGCTTAGTAGCTGAACACTCAAACCACAGCCGTTCCTGTGAGCATTACTGATGAAGTGCCAAAACAGCCAAATAATTCTAATTAATGAAAGTTCACTGCAGACGATCTGTCTCATGAGAGAAAACATGGCCCTTATACAACCATTAGACTGGTGGCGTTGCATTGATCAGCAACAAAATGCCTACGCTTTTGACAGGCAGCCAAAAAAAGAGGCTAGCATCGAGTGCAACTGTCAGTCATTCAAGACACGTTTCATGGAGCTCAAGCCGACTTCTTACGGATGAAGTTCAACGTCAGCCGATTGAGCGACAGACCTAGGATAGTCAATGAAACCAGCAGAAAAACAAAAGAAAACATTGGAGTAGTCCAGTGCTAGATGACATTCCTAATTATGTTCAGTTCGAAAGACTGGACCCCTTCCACAAAGCATCTCTAAACTAAACGGCATGAAGTTCGTACAGACTGTGCTGTGCATGCAATGTGCCGTGGATCAATTGTTTTCCACCCTTCGATGCGACCAAGTAGGCTGAAGTGAATTGCACTGCAGTCAGATACAACTCGAGAATGAAGTGGCAGATGGCCCTTAAAGAAGACCCCCCAGTCAATGGTGTCAGCTGATTTTCATCAGTTAATCCAATTAAAGCCATAACTAAACCCCTTTCATCTGCCACCCTCCTGCAATGCTACCCCCTAGGATTAACCATGACATCATGAGAATCGGTCGACGCCATTGGATGGCAGGCTTCTTTTGAGGGGCATTGGCCGCTGGGTTCTTAAGCTGTGCCCTACTATAACTTCTTCCGCCCCCTCGTTTTGTGGGACATGCCTTCTCCCACTTTACAATAGGCATTTTCGTGTTGTCCCACCTCTTTTGTGCCATAGATGCATCGCAGAAGAATAAAAACCATTGAAATGATCACTCGAGTTAATGAACAATATCTTCCCCCTAAAATACATTTCTATTGCACTTTCGTCTCCCATTTATGAAAGGTTGGTGGAGTGTAGCTTCTAAACGTTTTAACATTCCGGTACAGTCAACACAGCATGCACAAATGCTTTGTACAAGAGGAGTGGCTAACCTGCAAGCACTCCGGCATCATTCTGGGACAGCCTTTGGTGGCAGGCCTCATTGAAGTATCCGTAGTGTTTCTTTTGAAACACTACATATACCTTGCCCTCTTTCTCCATGACCTCTAGAGTAGCAAAGCAGTGTTTGCCGATTTCGCAGCTTCCTTGCCCCTTTTCCTGCCTTTGGCGCTGTTCTATAGGAAGCTCTTCATACGAGCCGGAACGGTGGCAGTGCAGGTAACGTTTAAAAACCCTTGGTGCACATTCCTTCTTTCCTGTAGAAGCTACAAAATGGCAGCAAGTTTTGCTTTCTTCTCCATCTTTCCAGGCGCAAAATTTTGAAACGGAAAGACTGTAAACATAACTAAGCACTCCACATAGTATTAGTTAATTATTAGTGTGAAAGCACAATTCCGAACGGTAAACCCCGAGCAAGATCCTGCGATGTATGTGGGTTTGTGCCAAGAGCATAGCAACAGCGACACAGCAACCACAGCCTCACAGCAGAATTGTAACATAGTTATGACACGATGCCAACATATGATGTTAAGTCCATGACCACTCATGACTAAAGCTTATGCACCAATAAATCCAACACAACAACAACTCATGACTAATATGAAATTTTTAAAAATTGAGGCGTGAACAAAGGTGGGCTCCATTTTGATAAAAACGTGTACACAATGATAGCAGATGAATAACGGCATAAGGCATCCTTAGAAAGCCAACAGTAAAGTAACAAGACAAGGCAATGTTCATGAAATTCTGCTTTTGCACGTTTATAAAATTTCGGCAAAACTTCTCTGTCAATTTTTTGTGTATCACACTACTTTCATTTTTTGAAAAGCAAGGCCAAATTAAAGTTTGTACTTTTTACATACACTAATGAAAAATGCATGTGCTATGGAGTGGGCACATATGCAGTACTCTCGCACTACTACTGGCGCTCTGCCAAGTGCGCATGACAATCACAGATTTAGCTTCACATTTTTAGCCTTTTGCCTGCAGTGCAGAACTGCATTTCCCAGCTTTTTTATTGTTAAAAATTTATCAGTCATTCGCTTACTGTTTTTTCCTGCTATAGCGCATGGGGAACAATTTTTGGAGAAAATTATCAAGTTCAGGTTAAGTTATTACACGGACTGTTACATGGAAGTATTTCAATTTTACTACACCCTGCAAAAACTCATTCCTGCACAGCAACCTTTTACATGGCCCTGTCCTTTGACCACAAATTCAGGTCAGCGCTGTTGACTTCTAAAGGCAGAACAATGCTGGGCATTCTTCCTACACACTTCTGCGTGTTGCGATTGCCATGGCTTCAGCGCTGCTAAGCTGGTGCATGCCGCGACAATGTTGTGTGTCCTGTCGAGACATTGCAGGTGCCTGCAACAAAGCATAAGCAAGGCCTGTAGCAGCGAGTATGCTCCAAGGACCAGTTTTTTTGCTGCAGTTTTTTTCCACTATAAATATGAAAGAGAGTGCACTGTTTGTCACTTTGCTTATGGAGGAGCTAGGACACCAAAAAAAAAATTCTGCAGACACACATAAGACTGCTTACCAGCGAGAATGCCAAAGCACTAAAGTGCACAGTCATGCTATGTTGCAGAATGATGAGTCATGAGTGCAAGGCATGACTACGCAACTTTGTACAAACTCTGCACACCTTATGTTACTAGTAAAGTGCTGAGTCATGCTACACTTCAGAATGATTAGGAGTCAAAACTATGACTACCTAAACTTTGTACAAACCATACCTTACATTACAAATAAGTGCAAAATGACTATGACAAGTCATGGCTTTCAAAGGTTATAGTACCTTACGTTTCACATTTCACTCGAATGCCCGCAAAGGTTACCTCTGCAGATCTGTCGCACTAGACTAAGCCCATTGAAATCTTCATGGTTCCTTTAAAAACGTGCATGTCATCGCTAATTTTGCGTGCACAAAACCACGTGCAAGTTTCCCCAGGTGAGTGTAAGCCCGTCAATAAAAAAAAAGAACGCGCTTTGTGTTTACAAACTTAAAATGCGCGCACTCGAAAAGTCAATAAACTGCAACTTTTCAATCGGTAATCTAAGCGCGCGACTGCATCCCGCTTTGGCCCTTTATTGCTTTCAGTGCACGTTAAAGAACCCCAGGTGGTCGAAATTTCCGCAGCCCTCCACTAGGGCGTCTCTCATAGCCTTAGTCGCTTTGGGACGTTAAACTCCATAAACCAAACCAACCCCTTTATTGCTTTGATCACTGCGTGCGTGCATGCAACAGTATAGACTTCGTTTCTTACCTTTATTATTAGAGTCGAAGACTAGATTCTCCACCTCTTCCTCGAAGTTGTGGTGCCGTCGCAGGTCACGAAGGGCGACAAAATGCTTCGGACGTAAGTCGCACAAGAACGGCCGTGCCTTACTACATGTTGTTGTTGTGACTGGGAGAAGGATGAAAAGGAAATTGCATGGGCCTGCCTACTGGCTGGATCCGAGCCACCACCGCTGCCGCGTGCAGATAGAGGAGAGATCAGAGGAAAGAGAAAAAGAAAAGACGCGTCGCAGCAACAACCGCGTCCTTCCCCAAGAATATCCTTGATGGGTGTTTTTAAATTACTAGTATTGAAGAACGCCTTGTCGCAAACCGCTGAAGCAACGCCATCGCACGTGTCCGTCTCCATGCTCAAGGCAAAAAAATACGCAAGCGAGCAAGAAATGCACCTTGGGATACCTCGGGATATTGAGCAAGGATTTTCACGAAGAGTTGAGATTTTCCCTGTCGGTTGAAGCGCAGTGTTCCCCAAAAGTCCCCACAGAGTGACCTAGAGTAGAGCTGTGACGTCTTTTCTCGGTTGGCCAATCGCAACGAGGATCACCTTCCTCTGATTACGCCCTCCGCAGGAGCAGCTACCGACAGCTCAGTGGCTTAGCGCCGGCCCATGATTCATTGCGTTTCACAACTTGCTGCAAGTGCCGTTAATGCATTTGGAACAGTTTCGCGGTTGTAGTGCTTTCATTCCGCGCTGTTATGACTCAAATACATATGTGAAGGTCAATGTAAGGGCGCTACGTGTATCGGTGCACTCATTTTCCTGTGTTCAAAGGTTTAACTACAGCTGTGGCTTTCTTTGACAGATTAGTTGCCTTGGAGTGAACAAAGTTTCTTCATATTGGTGTCGGCAATTCGCAGCTTGCACGACCTAAGCACATTTTGATTCTAGAAATAGTAAGGGAATCACTTCCGTTTTAGAGCATGTTTATTCATTTACGTCGTGGTTTGTGTTCGGCTGCAGTCATGCCACTCCAACACTGATTACACCATGCATAACTTTATAGCCTTTCCGTGCACGATCGCAAACTATAGATACACGAAACGCAAGCTAAGGCAGCGAACCGACTTGCGCTAAGGGGGCGCCAAGGTGGCGAGAAAGTGTTTAATGTAGGGCAGCATCACAAACTCCGCTGTGTAACATGCCGTGCCTTTCAAAATGTTCAGATCAAATCGCATACGCTTTCTTGCTTAGTCAAATGTTTAGGGGAAACCCCGAAGGTGGAGTAAATTTGTAATAAGGGAGTAATTACTCATTGGCATCCACCCAAGCGCAGCCATACGGCTACAAAGGAAAGCTATATAGCTTTCTCAGAAACTTCGTAGTTAAAGAAAAATTCGTCCTGGACCTCGGTCCAGGACGAATTTGCTTAGCAGCATAAGCGACGTTTACTGCACCGGTACCCACTAAGCACGAAAAGAAACATTAAGCTTAGAAAACAAATTTTCCCTCGCATTTTCACTGTTATTGAAAAATATCTAAAATATTTCAAACAAGTGAGAATAATTTCAGTAAAACTGCAGAAGTCTTAATTCTCTGGGAGCATATTTCTGAACGTTCCCAGACCCAGGTGTCTGCAAGAGTTGAGACAGTGACACAGAGATGATACTGTACATGGCAACAATTTTATTTCAACATTGTGAATGTAAAACATAATGGCAGCTGTCGAATGAACGCCTGCCAAGATGAGTGCACGACTTGGCATTGCCAGCATGATCACAACCATACCTGTGACTCGTAAACAACATGCACTCAAACTTTTGATGAAGTTTGTGTACCTGAGTGCAAGAATGGGGTTTTAGCTTCACAGAGCTCAACATGGGAAAAAAGAAATGGCTGGGAAGAACTTTTGAGGTCTTGTTGCCACACACAAAAGAATCGACAACAATAATGGAATGCAAAACTGTGACGTGTTAAATATGCTGATGCAATGTTTCATTTTGGCACCTGAGTGCATCAGCTGCCTCTCGCAGTGAGCTTTCGCCAACCTCAGTGCTGCATGGTCTGTACATTACTAACTCGCCAAAGCCCGCATGCCAACAAGGCAAAATGAGAATGTTATATTAGCTTTCCTTGTAAACAGCATTCAATATATTACAGCTAGATCTTGCACACATGGAAGCAGGGCAAGAGTGCATGAAAAATAAGCAAATGACATACAAACTGAGAAGCCAACAAGCTACAAGAAGAATAAATTACTTCGCAAACAACAAGAATAATGCAGAATACGTTTAACAAATGGAGAAAGTGACATGACCCATGAAAAGCCACTAAGGCCAAATGCAGCACAGGCATTGCACTTGGTTATGTACATCCCCTTTCACAGTTTGAGGGAAACTGGAAGCGCTGCTGCTGACAACTGGAGATAATGGGCGGCACATGCGCGGATAAAGCAGCCCGCCGGACTTATTGCACATGCGCCTTTACAGTCTGCTCTCGCCGGCTGTCAGCAGTAGCGTTTTGCAAAGTTCGGTCGTCACGTGCTTCCTCTAAGGGGCTGTACACGTACAAAAAAGAAACGTGCTGCATACACCGGCACGAGCATAGCATGTCTCTATCTCAAGGAAAAGCTGCCCTTTCATGCCCCACTTCAAATACGAAGTGTTTCACTAACCTTAGTGCGATGAAGTGCCTTTCAGTAGAGTAGCGTAAAAAATGCGACCACTTGTCATTCTTAGCCACGAAGATAGTTTTAGTGGTTTATTTTTGCTGCTGTACCAAAGAAGTGAACCATTTTCACGAGAATTCCAATTTGTGAAACTCCATTTTCACAACCCATTTCTGCATAGATTCCGATAAACAGCACCAAGCTAGAAGTCAAAAGCTACTCCTTAAGAGAGAAGCATTCATACCATCTCTGCCAAAATCATGAGAACTGCTTTCTGTTCTGGACACTGGCGTGGCTCTAATAGAAGAGAATGTGTTGCAATTTCGGCAGGCATTCGGTTCCAATCTCAACAATTGATGCCCCGCCATTTTACAGTTGGACTTCATGTCTAAAACCATGCAACATGGTTTCATGGTCTCATGAAACTTTCACAACAAAATCCTGCAAACCTAACACACAGCCTGCACCATAGTTCAGTTATGCAAATAAAAAGCAACAGGACGTGAATGACTGTGAACAACCTTGCATTTGGTCAAACACTGCAGTTGCTATTCCCAAATTTTACTGACAAATATATTTTTACTTCTCCACACACACCTTGTTTTGACCAAGATGCCTTTGAAAAAAAATGAAAGATACAGTCGTGCTAAAACAGAGGTAACATGCATTTGCTTCATTTCCCCACAGCCAATTAGACAAGTGCAATGCCACTTTTCACTTTAGACCACACATATGCATCAGCATGCGTACAGCATGAAACTTTGCTGTCCAAAGCCATTTCAAACATTTATATCTTGCACTTCACATAGCAATGATCCGGGATATGCCCTAAAACAAGAACAAAAAGGCAGTGTGGACGAGGTCAATGGGAAAAATGAAGCTAAACCTAAGCTGTGCCACTCTTCCTGGCACATCACAAATCTTCTTTAGCTCAATCTCTTATACATAGAAAAACTGGCAAATAAAACGAGGCACTGAATCCTACCGACAACTAAGCAACCTCACCAAGGAATATGAGTACGAGGCATCTATTGGATTCAAACTCCATCGTAAACATCACTGTGAACTGCGACATTCTGGGGCTGAGTAACAGTAAAAAAACGGAGTTAAAAAAAAAAGTTAAAAAAAAAATAACGTGAATGCACGAGGCAGAAAAACAATAAATAGAGCAAACGAAACATAAAAATTCCTCTGTCTAGTGCACTATCAGATCACTTGAACACCAAGATTCTGAAAGATTATTTACAGAGTACGCATTTACAAGCACCAGTGTTTGGTCTGTATGTACTAAGTAAAGGGCAATGGCAGGTGCATCATCTGGAGGGGGTGCATTTAAAACGCCTCAAGATTCATTAAGATTGTGACCACTATGTACAGGGAGGGCTCTATGTTACACAGACTTGGTTTCTTGGTATAACCCTGAAGTCCTTCTACACGAAAAACACTCGCTTTTCAAGCTCCTTATTGCTCCCATCTTCACATTTCACGTGGAAGAATAGAACAGAGAGCACACACTGTGCTTGGAGTCTGCATTAAATGCAATGTGAAGTCACACGTGGGAGGGAGGGAGGGAGAGAGAGAGAGAGAAAACAAAGCTGGAGGCACTACTATCGTATTCACCAGTGAGTAGTAGTAGTGCAGGCTGCTTCAGCGCGGGACACACATCATTATGAAAATTCACATCACTGAAAAAATTTGCTGGAGTGTTAGCTGTTAGTGACTGTGTTGCTATATATGAACAGTACAGGTGGCCTTATCCATACATACAAAACGAGCGGTAAAATTTGCGCTACCAATGCAATGCAAGCACTATACAATATTATGAGCCATTAATCTTAATTTCAAGTAGTTTGAGCTTATGAGCGTATCCCACAGATTATTTCTGTGTTTAAACACGGGGATCCACTTAAAAACTTGAATGATGTCGATATGGGCAGGTTGTAATTGTGGTGCCACCTAGCTAACACAAGGTAGTTATCGCAACCAAACAACCTAAGCTAAAGTAATGCTTCACAAAGTTGGGGTACAATTTAAACGCCATAGAGATGGATGACGCTCATTTCCGATTGAAAATAAACACAGATGCTTTTCACATATCCCATGGCAATTCACTGCCACATACAAAACTTGAGCTCGTAGGCTGACAGACGTAATTCACAGTCTTGTACAATTTAGACTGGTGCCACTTTTACGTCATAAGACACCTTGGCAGTACTGCCTTACTAATACAATCGCCAGCCGATTTTCTGGACTCAAAGATAATCCAAACATAAAAAAAAGCACACAAAAAATCCCTACAACCGCCAAGCAGCTAAAAATGGTGGGCAGAATCTTGGAAAGCATCGTGATGCCATAGCACGTGAACGACACACCATGGAGACTCCTTTCAAGAGAACAGCGTTTCATGGCTGCAAGTGGCAATGGCCAGGGAAAGTAAAGGGGAGCAGCTGGGCTTGGTTGGCTGACTGTTGAGCAGCCAATAACCACCATCACAGTACACTGCCCCAAAGCTGATAAAGGCCAAACTAAAACTAAGCAATTCTGGACCCCGCTTGCCGCTGTGCACATGTCAAGGGTATGGCATAGGCGACATTGCAGCACGCAGTTCAGGTTTGAGTAAGCTTATTTTGACGACTGCTTGCCGTGCCATTCATGCCCGCATGTGGCCTCCAGAAGAGAGAGCGTTTCAATTAAAAGGTGTGAGACCTGTACCGCACTAATTAGAATTACACGTATGTGGCCATTTGCAAGGACCATGGCGACAGCTCTGATTTTCCAGATTCCCAAATTAAAGAGACTATGCAACAAATCAAAAGTCACTTGTAAATGTTTTCAGTGCTTAGAAATGATGCTAAGAAGCATTCACACCAAGTATGAGTCTTCAGAACTGAACCAGCAATTTATTATGAATTTTTAAAAACCGTGTTCTTTAAAATTCGCGGGCTGATTGGTGTCTTCGTAGTGAGCAATCTTGAAACTAAAATTGAGAAAATAGACATCACTGGTCCTGTGACGTCGGCAGGCCACCACACGCTGTTATTCGCTGGAGCCACGGCAGCCACGACGTCACGGGCACACTTCCGGTAGCCGTGAAAATCGTCTGCTCGTGCCGTCGCGCGACCCCTTTGGGTAAGCGCGAGCCAGGGCATTGCCTTCGCGCATATGGTTTCAATTTACCTCTGCCGCCTCTTTCTGTTGGGAGTTCGGGAGCCACTCGCAGTGCCTTTGTCGCAGTGACAAGCAAAGAAATCTGGCGCGCGCTGTAATCCAGGAAGGCGAAGAGAGACCGGAGAGACGCTGCCGACGCAGCTGCTGGGGTGCCGAGTGCAACAACCGGAAGTCACAAACCGAACGTCAGTAAATAACGTAATCATGGGCAGGGACCAGTCCCAGAGCTGTTTTCTTTACTTTTTTTCTGGTGCCCCGCGTGTATAAGTTGGGGGGGAGAGGGGAAGCGTAATTTTTAATCGTCTATAACTTCCTTGTTATTAATGCTAGCTCAAAAATTCTTGCGCCGGGATGACCAGTGATGGAATGCCTATCTCCCGTCTACTTTACGTAATTTCAATTAATTTATTGCATAGTCCCTTTAACGGGGTCAAATTAATGAGCATTTACTGTACTGTATGCTTCCCAAGTGCATTGCTGCAAAGCCACTGCACATTTTCTTGCTCTGCAGACACATTCAAACCACCCCTTCTCAAATTCCAGCTTGAGACTGTTGTATTTTGTGGACCCCAGCTTCTTTGCACACGCTTGAAAGCTCCCAAAAAGTATGTCAGAGCTATCCTGGCTTCGTAACACCAGATTTCATGCTCCGTTAAAGATGTTCGCCTCAGACAATTAGGGTTAACATAAAGTTCGGCAAACCTCAACGACCATAGTGAGACCATGAGCAGGGCTCGTTCATACACATGCAGTGCAGTCACCATGAGTCGAGCAGAACCGAACCTCGACTCAACCACTTTCAGGTGGTTCTCTTCAGTTGAGATTCTGCCTTGATCGAGCACTCTTTACAACAAATGAAACTGCTTCAAGAATACAGGCTCCAGTGAGTATGAGAAATCAAGCAATGAGTTGCAACATGTCTGAAGCTTCATTAGCAGTTACACATTTACACTGTGGGACACATGCTGCTGCCAAACAAACACTGAAAAAAAAAAAAAAAAATCGAGCACAAATGAAATTTTAGCAATTGTAAAAGCCTGGCTCATTTTTGATCCCATCTCACAAGAATCAACAAAGTTCTGCAGTTTTGCATCCAACAGCTTTCAGCAACGTTCTGTGTGCTTTCTGCTTCCAGAAAGGCGGCAAAGTGTTACTATCCAAGCCAGGCATTACAGGGTGCAAACACAGGCCATTTAACAGAATGCATAGGTTCAAACTAATGCATGGCTGCTTGAAACACAACAGTGGAGCTGACTTCTCCACAAGGGCTGCCCAAGCTGCAGATCATTCCTGGCAAGTAAGAGCAGCAGTCCTAGCCACACACAAGCGCACCCAATTGGCAGCACTAGGCTAATACAGAGCACAAAACACTTTTCTAAAAGAAAACTCAGCCTGCCACACATAACAAGCTCCAAAATGGAAACTGAGGGGCAAGACTGAAAGCAGCCGCAACATTCACCAACCTTCCTGTTTTCCCCTAAATGTCCTGTGAGTAGTGCTGCACCACGTCCTGTAAATGTGGGAGAAAAAAGGGACGGGGGAACCTCAAAAGCTCTCAACAAAGCTGCCCGGGAAGAGTCCAGTTTTTCCCGTCCTCTGCAAGGTGCCTTTGAACCAGCCGTCCTCCCGCTTCTTGTGCACATACACCACGTCTCCCTGCTTGAGCTCCAGCTCATACTCGCTGTTTGGAGGGTAAGGCACGATGCAGCGAAACCTGCAAAAACAGACCCTGCACTGAACTGACGCACTCTGCAAATTTCCTAATCTCGGCATGACTCTCTGCTACATTTGCCCCACAGCATGATTCTAAGGGACCAGTGGCCAGAATTTTCAATTACCACAGCATCAACACACTTTGCCCTGGACAGAAAATTCTAAAGCTATCGCTGTAAAAGAAAAGAACTAAGGGGGCTAGTGCAGCCCAAGCCAAGACAGAGAAAAGCACACACCTTTCCCTGACAAGAGGAGCAGGCTGCTTGGGCCTCGCCTTGAGGCTGTCGTTTCCATCCAGAGAGCTGGTCTTCTTGTGCAGTGCTTGTTGGCTGCCTAGCACCTCGCTTGGGCACGAGCCTGACCTGCACAGGGGCCAGCCAATGCACTGCTCAACAAGGGCCGCTTGCAAGCTCCGTACTGTAACCATGCATCGCTCAATTACAGGCAGTGGACTACAGTCGAGCCCACTAATAACGGTCCCACTTTAACGAGCAGTCACCATGTACAAGGAAAAGTGACATGATCATCACAATGCAAATTAGGGCCACTGCAATTAGGCCCAGATAGACCAAACATCTATGGACACAGAGGCATCAAAACCTCGCATGTGGGGATGTGCTGCACGGCTGCGGCTTTTACTGCCGACGTGGACAAACATCAATACACCAGTAGCTATCACTTCCCGTGCCAGCAATGTAAAAGGACTTAGGCCGAGTGAATGAGAAAAAAAAAGAAAGTGCCATGTGAGCATTGGCATCACTCTGGCGTACGCATGCTTCATGGTTAAGGGGGGGACTTGGCAAACGAAATGGCACATTCTTCTATTTCTCAATAATTTTTTGTAACCCTCGAGGCTTCATCTCTCTTGTGATGCAAAATTATAGCGAAATATGTAGTACAAAATTAGAAAATTAAGTTTTTTACTTATGGCTGTCAGAAATTGTGAGCAAACTGCGCTTCTGATGGTCCCAGTGCACTGCGAATTCCGCTGGTTTCTGACGACTGAGCACTACCATGATAAAAACAAAAACAACAACGAAAATTTTAATTTTTCAACAGCGGTGTACTTGGGTTCAATACACTTCAAAGCGGGGGTTCTCAAGCCAGGTTTTATGGGCTGGTTTAGTGGTTTCTGCGAGCACTCAAACTGATCTGTACCCCCTTTCTGGTACACTTCTGGAAGGCGTGCCCGAAGCAGACACAGTGCCTGGCTTTTTCCTCTCGTGTCATCTGCAGCACAGACCTTGGCAGCACGACAAGATGCTGCATGCCAGTAACGGCGCCACATGTTTATGTTTTGGCTGGCTGCAGTGGCACACCCAGCGAAGTTGGCAGCGTGCCAAGACACTGCTGCGTCCAGCTGTGCCAGCAATCATATGTTTAGAACGCTGGCAAAGATTGTGTGAAAGGGGCGTGGTGCACAAGGTAACAAACAGGTGTTGGGCGCATGGCGACTGAAAGTGCAGGCCGCACCGCTGAACTGAGGTTTCATTGGGTGCTTTTCAGGGGGGATTCAATGGCATCGGCAGAACTGGAGGTGAAGTTTTTCCGACGGCGAGCCTGTTATCGGAAGGGCAGTGTCTGTTGAAATTCGTTGGGGGAAAAAAAAAAAGCTGTCATCGCGCTGATCGCTAAGCGCCAATGAAAACCGGACGAGGCGTCAAGTGATTCTACGTGGAGCCCAGCCACTCACGAGTGTGCGAATGCGGGCGAACGTTCGTCCTGTGACTTTCTGCGTTCTTGTCTTGGGGTTAGAGGTCTGAGCACAAGCTAGAGATGGGCACTGAATAAAAAACTGATTGCTGAAAGCAAGAAAACAGACGAACACTTACAAAAGTGAACAAAAAAATAAACATGGAGGGTCTATTCACAAGCAACACTGACCAGTGTGGTGGACTGTGATGGGAGGGGGGAAGAAAAAGGGGGGGGGGGGGGTTCCCTGGCGCATCTTGAAGTCTGCTGGGGTTCCTGATAGTGGTAAAAACTTTACTGGATGCACTGGGGTGGGTATTAGGGGAGGGTGGAGGGTTTCTCCGCTCCCTCGCATGGGTGCTAGTCCTTATTCCGGGACACCATTGGTGGCATCTGCTGCCCATTTTTTTTGAACCAGAGCCCTCTGGGACTTCAGGTCCAAGCAGGCGGACAGGGTCACCTCCCAGTACTCTCTCATTGTCCGATTTATTCTCTTTATTCCCCGATTTTTCTGGAAGGCCCATACCATATGATATGCATCTGCCCACGTATCACGAAACTTACAGTACCCCAAAAAATTCGGATCTACGTGTTTTAAAATCGCGGGGCTTAGAAGTAACCCCATTTTCAGCCTTCTGAGGGCCGTTTCACATGCACGCGATTCTCGCCTGCGACGCTGCGAATTCTGTCGGTCTGCGACTGGGGAGGGCCGTCGGTCTAGCCGCAGACGGCCTGCGACCAAGTTCCGTCCGGTTGGAATCCAGTCGCAGCGTCGGTGTGTTCGCTCTGCGACTGACCAATGGGCAGCGCCGAGACGGCACGTGACATGACGTCACGCGGGAGCAGCTGCCGCGGCCACGACCGGTCTCCAGGCGCGCGAGCGAGAGCGCACGTGCGTCGAGACCGGCTGCGGCAACAGCTCGCACGAGACGTGACGTCACGCGCCGTCTCGGCGTGGGGTTACGTGGGAGCTGTTCTCGCGGCGTAAGCAAAACTGTTTATTCTAATCAAAACATACGCAATATTGCCTTGCATCTAAAAACACGCTGGTCATAACATCGTCAACACATTCCGTGCAGAGTTTCTGTCGCATTTAATCGTGGGTTGCCTATGCGAACATCGAGCAACCTTGCGTGTCCCTCCAACCGAATTCGCTGGGTACGCGTTGCATGTGAAAGCACTGTGCGAAAATCGCACTGCGGCGTCACCGACTAGGCGGACTATTTTCGTTCTAGTCGCAGCATGTGAAACGGCCCTGAGGTGTCGTTCCTCAGTTCTATCCAGGCTCTCGGCGGGCTCTGGGAACGTCTGCCTACTGAGGCGCAGATATGCTGTGATGTCCGCATAAGTTGTAAGCAGATTCGGTACAGGAGCCCCGACAGGATCTGGGAATTCAGTGGAACTCTGGGGGAGAGAAGCATGGGTGGCTGTGTGCACAGCTTCGTTTCCTTCTATTCCCTAGTGTCTGGGCACCCATAACAAGTGTTCTGTTCTCTGGATTGAGCTACATTGCGCATTTGCTCAAATTTTGCTGGCAAGCGGTGCTATTCTTCCCCTTCGAATTTCGACAGGCATGTTGAGAA
Organism: Amblyomma mixtum; assembly: GCF_055824585.1. Taxonomy (NCBI): domain Eukaryota; kingdom Metazoa; phylum Arthropoda; class Arachnida; order Ixodida; family Ixodidae; genus Amblyomma; species Amblyomma mixtum. The sequence goes on along the minus strand of NC_143012.1, from coordinate 273,161,622 downwards.
TGAGAAATATAATCCCTCCGGCATATCGTAATGAATAGTCGCAGAACAATTCTGTTTTTTGCGCATTAATCCCAGGATGTTGAGGAGTGCAATAGAGCTCTCGATTTTTTCCATGTAAACTGCCGAGCTTAACTTCTATTTCTACGGGTACTGGGAACATGAAAAATCAAATAACTTTATTGCACAGAATGCGGCTTTGTGAACATGCAGACATAAAAACTTGTGCACTTTCTCATTACTTATTTACTCTGAGGATGACTTTATGAAGGTGCTAATTGTAAATACTCTATAGCTTAAAATAAAGTGCAGATATGGCTACATTTCATGCTTAGATAATGAAAAATGCAGGGGGGCACTTTGTTGACCTAAAGTGCGATGAGGCGAAAGCCTTAAGCGTGGTGTTGCTGCTTGTGTCACTGATGTGTGGTTAAGATGTTAAGCTTCCCCTCTAAGAGCGGAATGCGACAGCGTCTTGCAAGGCTGCAACGAAGTCCACAGAACGCTATCGCCCATTCAGCTGTACGCCTTGCTCGTTGGTAAAATGGTTTTTGAGGAAAGGAAATGTATCTGTCTCCCATATCTCAGACACCTGAAAAGGCGTGTCTAGTGAATATGGTGTCTTCATTCACTCCCATCTTCCTCCCTTCCCTTACTGTGAGGTTCAGGTGTCCACCTGAACCTCACAGTAAGGGAAGGGAGGCAGATGGGAGTGAACGAAGACACCATAATCACTAGATGCGCCTTTGTTCATTCCAAACTATCGAGCTGGCATGGCGGAGTGGTTAGCGTACTCGTCTTGCACTCCAGAGACCCTGTTTCGATTCCTCAACTCGACCAATTTCCCACTAGGTTTTATTTATTTTTTTCTGGTCTGACTAGAAAAGTGTGACACCTCTGCTGACAACCTTCTGTCGACAACGATGAGGCATTAAAAGGCTTTCGCATTAAAATATTTTTAATTGCCACAACCCCATATGCGTATGCTACCTCCACTTCTCTCCTTGGCTAAAGGTGATTGAAGAAACTGCATCATGTATGCCTTGATTCAATCACAGGAACTGATGCATCTCGTCCCGTGCTCGTTATGCTGCTTCATGCCTGCACTGTGGGCACTAATCTCTTGACTCCTTTAAGCCAAAGGAAACACTGGCAACAAGCTCATGAAGCTACTTCATCAAATCTGTGCAACTGCACAGCTACTGGCCTAGAGGCATGAGACAGAGATGTGCAATTTACATGACTGCAGCAAGTTAAACCGGTAAAGTCGTTTCACAACATTCTACAGCAACCCAACAAAGAGGTCAACTCCACCTGTGGTGGTGCACACCAAAAGCTCTCACCTGATGTGCACAACAGGCACGGCACTGGGCTGTGGCAGAGGCTGCTGGCCCGATGCTGCTGAACTGTCCACGAAACTCGGGTTGTCACAGGAAAAATTGGGTGGAGGGGGTGAGCGTGAACGGCGCTTGGCTGTGAGCCGCTTCATCAGGCTGATCTTCTCCTTCTCCTTGCGCTCCTTCTGCTGAAATAACAGCGTTAAAGAAACAACGAGGCCATTATCAATGCTGCACTCTCAACATTGTTATTACTGAAACCAGGTATTTTAGAGGCTAGAAAAGGCCACAGAAATGAAATATCTTGACTATCGAAAAAAAAAAGACAAATATGGGCAAATTTATTTACTGATACTAGAAAAAGTGCTCCGGTGTTCCCTGAACACGTTTCGTGAATGTGGACTTCAAGATCGCGGCCTCGATGTCGTCCAACTGCAAACCAAAGTTCTGGCCAAGCTCAGAACTCCCAAGGTACATCCGTAAAGTGTCAAGCACTGTGATGGCCGCTGCCGAGGTCACGAGCTTAAAGGTGCAGTGAAGAAGAATTTGAACTCGTCTTTTTGCCGCGGGAACTCGATCTACACGTTCTGAGCATTCTCAGAAACTTCTATTTATTGCCCTGTGTGGCTGATTTTTCTAATTAAATCGAATTAACGTCCGGATCCCGCCATTTTTTTTTAATTCTCCCTCGTACTGTGGGCGGAGTCGACCAACGCGTGGAGTGCCTTGCAGCCAGCTCCGTGGAGGCTTTGCTTTCGCTTTATTTTGTTTTTTAGGTTTCCGTGAATAAATAGTTTAATTCACAGATAATATAGCCGCAAAATAAGCCCGCAGAAATAAAAATACGCGCGGACTATTTGCTACTACGGACTAATACGTATTACTCCGCCGATGGCAGAGCGGCAAGCCGCCGCGGGACTCGCTGAAAGGCACTCCACGCGTTGGTCGACTCCGCCCACTGTACGAGGGAGAATTAAAAAAAGAAAGGCGGCAGCCAGACGTTAATTCGATTGAATTAGGAAAATTAGCCACACAGGGCAATAAATCAAAGTTTCTAATACCCCTGTCACACGGGCATTTCGAAGGCCCTCGAATCGATAGTCTATCGACTCGAAGGCGATCGAGCGCTGCTACACGGCCAGTTTGAATGGCCATCGAGTCAATAGTCTATCGAGTCGACGGAGCAGCCTGGAACTCTATCGAGATTTCGAGGGCCTTCGAGCGTTGCCCAAGGTTGCTAGCATTGCTTCGAACGACAACAAACATGGCGCCGCCCTTCAAAGCCGGACCCCTCGCTTCGGACTGAATTCTCGTTGTTGCTGCCTTTGTCTGTCCGTTCACTGGTCACAAATGGGGCACCGGTCTTTCGCTTCGTCTCATCTTGCCTACAAGAAAACGTATAAGTGAAAAATTTGCTTTATTTTATATTTAGAGTGACAATTCTGCCGCCGCTAGGCCTAAGAGAGTCGGTTTGTTGACAGCAATGGTTCCCGTTTTGACAACCAGATAGCGCCACTAGAGGCTGAGTTTATTTTTGCGTCTCTGCTAGCATACGCTGAACTAAATGTGGGAATGCGCCTGCGTTTAGCGTACGTAAGCGTGCATACGCTCGTGGTACGTAGACAGCATAAATTTATGCTCTTTTCTCACTGTATCTGTGTACGCCGCGAGCGTGAAGTGGTGCGCACAGCGAGAAGCAGCAGCGGCGCGGCCGTTCCAACTCGCCCGGGCGTCAACAGATGAGAACAGGTCCTAGTTTTTGCGGCGAGCGAATCCGCTTCGCTTGCCGGATTTTTTAACAAGTGTGTACGCGCCTTATGACTGCAAAAAAGTGTATTTCAACATTTAGTTAAGTTTCGTCAATATATTTTTGTTATTTGCGCGAAACCGAACATAGCGATTGTGGCGCCACACGAGCTTGGCGTAAGACGCGAGAACGATTTCAATGGCCATTGAGATTTGCCGTGTAGCAGCACCACAACTCCCTCGAGTTCGATGGCGATCGAAAATCTCGAAGGCCCTCGACTCGATGGCCATTGAAACTGGCCGTGTGACAGGGGTATAAGAATGCTCGGAACGTGCAGATTGAGTTCCCGCGGCAAAAAGACGAGTTCAGATTCCTCTTCAGTGCACCTTTAAGGGCAAAACCAGCCTTGTTGCAATCGCTGCTGTCGGAAGTGCTGCCCATCGTGATCGCTTCCATGGTAGACCAAGCAATCTCGTCAGTCGTCAAGTCCTCTGCGGCATCAAGGTTGCCGCTGGTGAAAACGAAGTCCATGTGGCCCACACTCGGCGGCGCAGGGACCTAGCCAACTCCCACAGCTGCTCCAAGCAGGCCGTCAAGGCAGCACCATCAGCTGTTGCGACAATGTCAACCGCGGCAGCTTCGACCCCGCCAAGCACAGCGTCCGTGCTGCTGCTTTGGGAGAAGCCGGCTTTCTCGAAGCAGTAGGCGATGGTCAGCCGCTTCAAGTCCCGGCTCTGCTTGCGAAGATCGCCTTAACTAAAGGGACCTTCACGTCAGCCATGTTGTCAGCAGTGCAAACATCGATCAAGAGGTGCTCGATCACTCAGTGCCAGTAGTGGACTTTAAATTGGCAATAACCCCTTGGTGCATGAGCTGCAGCTTGGCACTAGTTGTTGGGGGCAGGAACAAAACCTCAACAGTGCAAGTGCGTGTTAACATGATATGCAGTGCAGTTGTCAAGCAACATCAGCACCTTGCGGTTCCTTCGGACCATCTCTTTGTTGAAGTCAGTGAGCCACCTGCCAAACATGTCGTGAGTCATTCAGGCCTTCTTGTCGCTCACCTACGTCACTGGTACAGAGAACACCTTGGCGAAGCCGTGCGGTTTCTTGGATTTGCCAATGAGCAACAAGCCTCACTTTTCCAAATCAACCATGTTCGCACAGATTAGCATTGTGATCCGGTTTTGTAGCGAAAGCTGCATTAGGCAAGCAGAAGCACATTTCGCGGTGCCTGCGGCGTTACCAGGGCAACCAGTACCATGGCAACCATGGCACCGCAGCCGCTGCGCTGCACAGAGTAGCGCACCATGGCAGAAGGAAAGCGACCGTGCTCGTCACGGCAGCAGTACAGGCTGTGTAAGTTGACTCTTCAGATCCATAAGTCGTTGCATGGTACTAGGCCGGCCGGCAGCGTGAAAACGAGGCAACAAAGGCTAAGCGAGCGGCCGAGACGCCCGAAGAACAAGAGGAACGCCTCGCGAAGAGACGTCGCTAAGCTGCTGAATGACAATGACAGCGTGTCGCTACGTATATCCTGGCCTAGCAGGGCTAAGCCACTGCCAATTCTTTTCCTGGCTTTTCCTCCAAGCATTTGTCCGTCTTGGCCGCGAGAGTCTTTAATGGCAACAGTTAATGAACAGTCCTGTTTCATCTGCGTTGTAGATGTCTTTGTTGGAACACGCAAAAATTCGAACACATTCTTGGCCATCCAGTGCTCAAGCAAGCCCTCGTCAACGAACACGGCCTCCTCAACGATGTTTTTACATGTAATGTTGTGCCTCTCCTTGAACTGCTGGAGCCGCCCATTTCCTGGCTGGAAGTCTTCATGAACGAGAGCAAAGCCTCAGTAAGTCCTTGGCTTTCACCAGCTTGATGGGTCCAACAAGCAGAATGCCCTTTGATCGCGCATCCAAGAACAACTCGTAAAGTGTGGCTTTTGTGCCACGCCGGATCCTCTTCCGGTCCACGCTGCCAAGGTCATCGTCGAGAATGGCATCAATCTAGCTTCCGTTCTTTATTATCGTTGAAAGTGTGGACTGTGCAATATCACTCATTTTGACGTTTCGGTGCACTTCATCCAGAATGGTGCACATCGTCTTCAAAGCCAACACCTTTCTCTTCCCTGTCAAAGTGCTGAGACTCGCGAGACTCGACAAAACCGAGAAATCGAGGATCAACAGTGACTGGTCAGGGTCGGTTCCGAGAAAGGGGATAGTGGAGCAGGTCTGTTGTCTAAATATTGTCCAGGCGAAGTACGGGTCACGAGATATCAAAGGTAAGAAGCAACACTAGGCAGGAAGGTGCAAAGGCGTCAGAAAAGTGACAATGAAGTCATGCACGATCACGCGTTGTAGCACTCGGTGAGCTGAGAACCAAGATCACAGAAATTCAAGAACCGTAATTGGTCAAGTCGACTGCTCTCGGTGATGTCACAAAAAAAAAAAAGAAAAAAAGAAAAAAGAAAAGAAAAATATCTTTCTTTTCTTTACTTATTTTTCCTTTTGCTGCATGCTCGAAGCAGTTGAAGGACGGCACCGTGTGATGACGCAACATGAGGGCAGCAAGCAAAGCGATGCAGTGAAGCAACCTTTTGCTTCGCAAAAGAGCAGACGGCGCTGCGCAGGCTGACGTCAGTCGAGCACAAAAATTTGCCTCAAAGGCATAAAAATGCTCTGATTGACCGATTATTTTTCGGTTGTTAAGAAATCTCTTCGTTATATCCGCCGAAGCGATTTTATTTATTTCGTTAAGATCCAAATTACATTAAGAACGCAAAAATGGAAATGGTAAATTGAAATCGCTTCGTTACGACTACTATTTTGCTGTAAGTGGCTTCGCTATAACTCAGCTAGACTGAACAAGTACTGCTGCCGCAAGCTATTTTCACAAGCAACTGCGATAACGTCGCATGCCCCTTTCGTTTGACGACCACCGACTGCACCACCTGCCCTACCGCTGCAGTGAGTGGCTCACCTTCTCCAAGCGCAGAGCTGAAGCAGATGGAGCCAGGGCAGTGGAGGAGGAGGAGGCGGATGAGGTGGAGCAGCCGGGAGTGTTTGGCGCTCCGCCGGCACCTGCCTGGGTGGTGCTGGCAGAGGTGACAGCGGGACTGCGGGTGGGCGTGGCGCACGCAGGCACCCACGTGTTGGGTGAGCCACCCCCGTAGGGGCCTGAGGCAGGCGGCCATGCAAGCAGCCAGTGGCCTCCACCTGCCGAAGCCTGCGAGGCTGGGCTCCCTGTGACTGCCACTGCCTTGGCCACGCCCAGCTGCTGCACTTGCAGGGGCATCGAGCCGTGGCTCACCTGCAAGCCCCACCCAGGCACTGCAGTCTCCAGACACGGCGCTGGAGTCTACATGAATGCTTTCCAAGCCATGTCTGGTGAAGCTTTTGCTTCTGTTCCACTAAACAAACAAACTGATGGACAGCAGCAGCTGCACTCTCAAGTATCGTTTTGACTGCTTTTGGTTTCAGGGTGTTTAACATCCCTAAGTGACTCAGGCTATAAGGGAGGGCTCTGCATAATTTCAACCCCCTGGGGTTAAACGTGCACTGACATAACACAGCACAAGGGCCTCTAGCATTTCGCCTCCGCCGAAATGCGAGTGGCGCAGCCAGCATTGAGTCCATGTATTTCGGGTCAACAGCCGAGTAGCATATCCACTAAGCTACTGTGGCGGTTACAGTCGCCGACCGATTACAGTCGCTGACCCACCACCCCGAGATCACAGCGCCATCTGTGGCGGCAACTACTCATCACGTTTTGAGATTTCATAGGGTCTGCTACCACCCCGAGAACACAGCGCCACCTGTGGCAGCAACTACTCGTCACGTTTCGAGAGTTCGTGGGGTATGCTCCCACCCTGGAATAACAGCGCCATCTGTAGCAGCAACTAGAAAACAGCACATCTCGAAATTGAGACTTGTAGCGCCATCTACAGCAGCATTGCAGAAACAACCACCTGCCCCGTGCCAATGAAGACATCAAGGTCCAATATGGTGAATTCTAGTAAACCAAGCAGCTAACGCTCATTACTTCGTCTTCCAGACGGTGCCGGCCCCTTTTTGTCATTTCCACAATTAGCCTCGCTGCCACCTTTCTTGAAACACCATTCTAACACCTATCCCTAAAAAGAGAGCACAAAAATATGGGGCACATCTGGTACAGCCGGGAGATACTGCGACAATCAGGAAGAAATATGGATGGGTGCACAAAACGGTGGTGTCCTACCGGTGGTTTGTGCCCCAGTGGGCTTGGGGTTGTGGTGAGTGGTGCCCTCTGTGGGGGAGCAGCCAGGGCCCACTCGGCAAGCAGAGGGCTGGAGCCCCCCTGCCCCGCAAGAAAGGGAGGTGGTCCCCCCGCAACGACGCTCACTTGCTGTGGGGGGGCACACAGCCGTGGACGCGGCGAGCTGGGTGCAGGAATCCGCGTGCCCATCGGGGGCTGCTGCTGCTGCTGCTGCACGGGCAGCAGTCCTGAAGCGAACCCACCACCGGGGGACCTACAAGGGCACAGAGGTGATGCAATCCTGTACTTCATTCCTAGGCCATGCCAATGCACCACTGTTGTCTCCACCTGTCACTCATCGTGGCACCACTTAACCACGAGTCAGAAGTGAAAATATTAGCTGTTTCCTTTATTAAAATTATTTTTTTTTTACACCAGTTTGTTTCCACGTTAGCACAATAAAGGAGCTTCACCTTGTCACGAACCAACCAGCCAGGGAACTTGGAAGTTTCTTTAAATCTTATGGATTCTTGAGATGAAACATGCTAACTATTCTGGCCAAAATGAAAATCAAAGACAAACAGTCTCTGTGCAGAATAGACAGTTAATTTCACTATCTCATTCTTTTAGGCCTGTGCAGGCAAAAAATCTGCATGTGCTTGATGGAAAAGGAACATACAGTCTGCATGAACCACGATCGTGCCCAGACGCAAATCAGACAACGGGATCACCACTGGCCACTGCTGCTACTACTGCTGCCATCTGTTCAAACACGCTGTCATTCTGTGCCTCTAATGTGAAAACAGAACAGAAAACACTGCATGAGAGGGGCCTATTGTTGTTTACAGTGTCATAATGGTATTACCACAAGAATAATGAGCAGCCTTAAATTCAAGCCTGTCAACTGTCGACACATTCTATTCACTGCCCCTGCATATACAACAAACGCACACCTGCTTTAAAAAGACATGTTTTTTGTTTTTTTTTAATAGCTGATCAAGATTAGAGGTACCTGGCACATGGCTACACCAAGACTGTGAAGACTGTGACAAGGGTGATGTCCCTGCAGCTTAAAAAAAAAGTCACTCCTGACAATATGTGCCATAGTACTAGTGACTTTTTCATCTTTCAGTGCGACACCAATAAAAACTAGCGTTCCATTTTTCATATGGCTTCAGTCACAAAATGTGAACCATGCAGTATCACCAATTCTGAGACTGGTGTTCAGTTTCGAACACCCTAAAGCCTGGTGCAGGTGGTGTTCACAGTTTTGGGCCCTCTGCATGATTGGTGCAGTGTACCTTCCAACATACCATATAAATGCGTGTAAGAGCCGCACTTTTTTTTTGTCTTTTTCAGATTCAAGGGTCAATTTTCGGGGTGTGGCTCATGCACGCGATGTGCAAATTTTTTATTTTTTTTTAAGTAATACACACGAATCAGGTAATGAGCAGAATTTATTCTACGTTCAATTGCCACTTGCGGAGACTTCAGACTCTGAGCTGGTGTTGTGCTCTGGTGCATGCTCATCCCATAAGAAGTCGCGCAGCATGTCCGCTGTCAATGAGTAGCCATTGTTCCGCACTTCCATCACATACCAGAGCAGCACTTCTTCCAATTCGGGAAACTTGCACGGATCGTCTCCAAAAGCGCGCTTTTTGCACTTGTGTTCTTCAATGCATCCATTTGGTTGCACCATCGTCAGACGCACTTCCCGGCCACGCCGAATTTCCTGCCCACCACATGCTTGCCCATCATGCTGAAATTGCAATGCTTGGCGGCAGCACATGAAAGCCACAACTGCGGCGAACTAACACCCTAACATGCTACCGCAACTCCCGTGCCTTTGACAGCCACAAAAAGCTGGAGCTGGTGATACTGATGCCGGTATGGATAGTGGGAGCTCACGGCGAGAGAAAAAGTTGACGATGACGATGAGATTTTTTAAAAAAATATTTCCTTCGTGAAAACAGGGTGCAGCCCATACATGGGTGCGGCCCTAACACGCATTTATATGGTAATGCATTTACTTTTGCACCTAGGCTTTGTTCTACAATATATGCTTGTCAGCAACTTGCCGATGATGGTGCAGGTGTTAACTTATAAAATCAGCCACTGTGTTGTATGTGTACACATTTAGCATGGCACTGAAGTATATGAAGCGATATAAAGATGGAGAAGCATCACAGCATATGGAAAACCAAAGGCTACTTCTTTCAGCGTCGTAGCAATTATGAGTTAAAACGAACTAAAAACTGATTATTTCTTTGACGTGATTTAGTTCTTTCAAATATTTGAACAGCTCTCATCTATTCCTATGAACCTGCTCGCCATCACACCACTGAGTGAGAAAAATTGGTCAGCGACTGCATACTTTCTGGGAGGGCATCCATCGAGGACCTAAGTGAAGCTCGTAATAAATTCACGACACCCCTTGCAGGCGTGGTATGGTGTTTTGGAAGTGATGGGAGGAAGGTAAGTAGAAAACCAGCGAAAAGGATGCGTTCACAAGGAAGAGAAGTACACAGGACAATGCTTCTCCTCCTTGTAAACGCATCCTTTTCGCTGGTTTTCTACTTACCATGCACCAACTGGCCCAACAAGCTAAGCTTCTTCAATGATGGGAGGAAGGTAGTTTGCAGCGTCGGTTCTTTGCTTCACAGCTTGACCAAAGCTGGGTATTATGGCCCGGCAGCCCAGTGTGCTTGGATTCAGTATCTGGCGCTGCGGTGTGCTGAGCAAGAGTTATTCTCGATGGTATGTGTGTGGCGGGCAGCACAGCAACGAGAATGTCACAAGGCTACTACTGTGTTTCGAGATTTACGCAGCATTACATAAACATGTAGTGATGATTTCCTTCGGTCTAATCATGCAAGCAATGGTAGGGTTAGGGGTTCAAACCCAAGACAAAAAATAACAATTTCTGGCTCTGTGATTTGCCTTTAAATAATGCATGTCATGCCACGATGAATGGGCCATGGGCTCACTTGGCAGGCTGGACGTAGTTGCCAGGAAAGACTCCCGAGAGGCCCGTCCTCAGCGAGGTGCCCTTGAACCAGCCATCCTGGCACTTTTCGGTCACCGAGTACAACTCGTTTTTGCGCAGCTCCAGCTCGTCTTCCTTTTGAGGCTTGTAGCTGTACAGGGCCACATAGCTGCAGAAAGGAACACCACTGCATAATTTGGAACCTCGGCATAAATGAGGAGACTTACTAACTACCGCAAAAACCGGAATATAAGTCGAACTTTTTTTTCAAAAAACCATGGCAAAAAGCCGACTGCCGTCTTATATACCGGTCACTGGCGGAAAAACTAAGGAAGTCTTGCAACAATGGGTGGCTGAAGTCAACAGCCCTCATCACCATCGCCATCAGCAGCAGTGCGGTATGGCGACGTTGTGGCACCGGCAATTTGCGTTTCCGTTGTCACTAAGTTGTTTTGGTTTGTGGCTGGGTGTCGTCGGCGTGGAAATCTCTTCCCGCAGAGATGGTACGCAAGTATTTTAGAAAATGCAGCATAAGCAATGCGCTAGACAGCACAAAGAATGATGCTCTATGGGAAGTGGGCAGCGAGAAGCAACTGTCATCCAACTCGAGTTCGGACGACTCTGATGACTTGGAGTAGCGCTTGTGCACTTTGTGCCCTTCTTTGCACTGTACACCCAGCCAAGTCTTTAACAGTATCGCGCGACCATTGCCTCACGTGTTTGTCAGCACCTTATCACGAAGCGGCAAAAGAAACGAGAATAAGAGCATGTGTACACACATGTACGTATCTTGTTTGTTTCGCCGCTCAGCGCCGTTAATAAGGCGCTGACAAGCATGCGGGTAGATGGTCGCGCGATAGTGTTATAGAATTGGCCGGGTGCACATATGAGCAGCATCTAAATGAAAATAAGTACTGTCACCATTGTGCAGTGCAGCCGGTTGAATCGGATTTGTTTCAAGGTAAGGGTGTCTTTCGGTACTTTAGCCATTGAAAAAGATTTTTTTCATTTTTAGAATTAGTTGAGGGGTCGACCTATATTCTGGTCCGACCTATATTCTGGCTTTTACGGTGGGAACTTTACCTCTGCCTAGTACAGTTAAACCTGAATACAGTAAAAGCTTATTAATTTGAACTTCAAGGGACGGGAAATATTTGAATGATCGAGTGATCCCGAAAAAGCTAATAAGAACCGCTTTAATCAATGTAAATTTCTTTGTTGAAAGACTGGGCAATGGTTGCTTGCTTTTGAGATGAAAACGGCACGACAACGGACATTTTTAGTGGTGGAGCTCCACCGTTACTGTGTTGCAGACCTCACAAGTCTCGGCATTGCGTGCGAAGAGGTTTCACAGCATGAAATGGGAATGGCTCATGAAGTAGGTATGTGCAGTTTTGGCAAGCTGCAAGAACGAAAGAGCCACGCGGTCAAATATAAGGCATGGGTACAACTGTACACAGCTAAAACTGTTAATTCTGGAGTGGGGTGGAACGTCTAGCAGCTTCCCTCTTTCTTTAACCAGTGCTTGCTCACATCAAAAAACATTTCAAAGTAGTTCCCCCTTTTGGCACTGGCCCTGAGGAACTGGTATGAAGAGTGCGCAGCAGAGAGAGGCCATGCCAGTGAGCAAGCACGATGGCTTACAAAGATGCGATGGCGGCAGGCTGCTGCTGAGCCAAAGGTGCCAGTAGGGTCGCTGGCTGCTCTGGTGGCGGCAGGGGAATCCCTGGTGGATTGAGAGACGATGTGTCTCGCTCCTTGCGCCCACTATGCCGACGCACTACCCGTGCTGACAAGGGCTCTCCTCCCTGAGAGGTCCCCTGAGAAGTCCCCTGAGAGGTCCCCTGAGAGGTCCCTTGAGAGGTCCCCTGAGAGGTCCCCTGAGAGGTCCCCAAGGCAGGCTGGACAAATGAAATAAAGCAGATTAACCCAACCACAAAATGTACGGCTCTATCTTGGGAGCAATTCCACAAAGGGACATTTCGATGAACGTTAACTCGATGAGTATTGAGATTGCCCGAGTTAGAGATGTATAAGAAACCAAATGGCATTCCTTGAACTGCAGAGACAGCGCACACCTCAAAAGGAGTTCACTGTACAAACAAAAATATGGTTACCAGAGAATGTCACAGCCCTCGCAAAAACCCCCAGAATTCAACTGTTTATCCGCGGTAAAGAAAAGATAACAGAGAGCCATTACAGCCAATACAGGAGAAATGTGAATGTGCAAAACAGCACAAAAAGTTACCATGTACAATCAAATCCATACACAAAACAATCATTAATGCACTGTCAGCTGATATTTTCAAGAAGGGCATGACATGTAACCAGAGAAGTGTTCACACAACTTATTGTACGCCTGAAGAGACTCCAATCAAGTCTCACCTTCGATGATGCTGTTGGAATCCTGCTGGGGGAAGCAGCCTGCCCGTGGGGCGGAGAGTTTGGCTGGGATGACGACGTGGCCTCGGAGCCAGTGCTCAGCACCTCCATGGAGTGCCGATGGGGTGCTTGAGGCTGTAAGTGAGACTGGCTGGGTAAATTTGTAATTAAAGTATGCAGCAATTAAAGCTATTTTGGCTATAAAACCATGGAAATGTGGAATAATTCCTTCGATTTGTTGCACATCAGTCTCTGAGCACGTGTGATGTAGCCATTTTAGCAACGCGTCATTTAGTCGGAATGTTACTCGTTTTACTATTCCCGGAAAAAAAAAAAAAGGTAGGGTTTTAAAATAGTTAAACCAAGCAGACGTGCGAAAGCATGCGTTTAGCCTGATTGGCTCATGGTTTTGCTTTGCTGGTTCATGGTACATCTGGCGACGATGATACAGGTAATATGCAGCCCTGGTCAGACGACGAATATCTGGGCAATCACTTGTACAATAGGCCATACCTCGACACTGTGCCACTTTGGGAGCCCATCCAAATTAACCAACGTATGAATAAACAAGCTTCTGATGTCATAGTTAAGGCCCAACTCCAATCACACGTCCGAGACGTCGCGCCACACGCTGGCACGTGGTGAGAGGTAGCCAAGAGTCGTGAGAGGTAGAAATTAGCGTAATAAAGTGATTTTAAAATCTGTGGAATGTATGTGGTGCACAAATAATTAATCACACCTTTTCACTGTGATCCTGTATCTCGACACTTGCAAAACCCACAGCGCCATCAACACTAGTTCACTCTGTGCTTGCATGCAAGCGCGCGCGCGCCAAATATCTGACAGTGCCGGGGCTAGCGCTGCTCGCGTCTGGCGTAGCGCGCATGCGCAGACTGGTATGGCATGCACCGAAGAGAAAGAAAGGCTCACCTCAGCTCCACACACACAGTTACGTGCAACCACTCAGGGAAGCAGAGTCACAGGCCCGGCCCGCAATTAGAAAGAACAATTTGCACCACTCACATTGCTTCCGTTGCCTGGCGCTGGAGGATTCAGAGTGGAGAGTGAGTGGCGCTTTTCCCGAGGCTGGCAAGCTGGCAGTGGAGGCGATGTGGATGGCGGTGTGCCGGGGCTCGGGGATGAGGATGCTGGCGATGTCGTACTTGACTGAGACTCACCAGCTGCAATGGCAGCAAACCATGGGAGTCAGGCAGCGAAGGTAGGAAGGTCACCAGTGCAAAAAGAACAAGGAAAAACTAGGAAGAAGATAACCACGCTACCTTTCTGCACTCAAATGTGAACATCAACTGGGAGTTTTTTAGAGTTTTGCAACATTGCACAGACTGAAACAATACATTAGAACCTCGTTCATTCAAAGTCATTGGGACCAAGACAAGTATTCGAATTAAACCTTTACGCGAAAGCAGGACACGTGTTCCACTTGCTTCAAGTGCCGGCAAATGGAAAACGAAGCATCTGTGTACAATATTTTTATGTGCTGAATAGGCCTCCTAGGTGCTCTGTGTGTTTTTACAAGCACGAGTGCACAGTTGGACGAGACACATTCTGGCGGGAAAAAACGAATTTTGAAAAATTGTTGACCTTTTGAGCCTTATCAGTCAACTGCTTCGTAATACTTCTTAAAGCAATTTTCAATTCTAATCCAAGTTGTGTTCTGCATCCAAAAAGTCTGAGGTATAGATACATGTGTAACTGTGTACCTCGCTTTTCTACAAAACTAGTGGTTGAAACAGCTTGACATTCCTAGAGACATCATAACTGCAATTTTACCATTTGTATGCATGCGAGACATGCACAGAGCTTGTGCCTTAATCAGGCACAATTTACCGAATTCAGCCAAATAATGGTACCCAGGCAAAAAATTTCGGGAGTGTGCTTCCTTTACTGGACAAACTTTGCGGTTATCATACACTGACATGTAAAAGTCTACTGTCCAGCTCATAGCCCTTCGTGGTCAAAAAGAAAGTTTGCTCCTCGTATAAGCTGATGCATAATCATAGATGTGTAGGCCAGTTGGTGAGACAACAGGAGGCTATACACTGCAGCAGACACAGGACGTTCTGTCGTCGCCTACCTCTGTCCTGTGTCTACTGCGGTGTATAGCCGCCCGATGACGCATACTCTCTTTGCCCCTTCCTGCCCCCGAAGCTTCGCTCATCTGTCACATTTTGTTTTGTAGTTTCCCATGGGATGGCATCGCAGTGTGCACACCTCTCAAAGCAACAAGTGCAATCACAAGAGAGAGCCAATGGAGATCAAAAGCAAGAAGCGGCGTTCCACCCTCCCTCCGCATTCGTGTGTGGCCTGACTGACAAGCGCCAAACCAAACTGCAAATGAACCGGTAGCTTCGAATTCCAGTGCAGTGCACACCCTGGTGATAATCCAAAGTCCTCACGCTACCTACCGCTTATTCAAGGAAGCAACATCCAGCGCGAACGAGCCGCGTAAATGGCACGCAATTGAAATTTTTTTCAGTGGAACCAACTTTCATACAAATTAACAACTTTTTTTTAAATGCATGAAGCTTATAAGGTAGTTATGGATGAATGGCAGGCAGTACGTGCCCCATGCCGGTGCCGGGAACAGCACCGGCATGGGGCACGTACTGCCTGCCATTCATCCATAACTACCTTAGACGTCACAAATACCTAGGTTGGCTGGCAAAGGACTGGCAAAGGACAGGGTTAATTAGAGAGACGTAGGACAGGCCATAGTCATGGTGAGAAAATGAGGAAAGACACAGAGATTAGGAGATATAAATGCCAAATATTAATTGGAATTAAAACTATTACTTCGTCCAACAAGAGAAAACATTATAGGCAGAACATGGGCTGCAGATTTCAAAAATGCTGTATCTGAAAAACGGATTTTTTTCACAATTTTTTGACCCAAGAGATCCTTGTCCCCCCCCCCCCTTTAGGAAGGGGACACTGGTCTTTGAGACCAAAAAATGACCAAGAAATTGATTTTCAAAGAATGACATTTGTGGAGTCTACAGCCATTATTTTAGAACTGTACTAATTTTTTCCTGCAGGAAATCAGCATTTTGATCATAATATTAAATTCAGATCATCATGTGGGCTGCATTTATGGAGAAGCAGACAATTTAACGGCATGAAAATTTTGGAGATCTGGCTGTCTTAGTACGTCAATATCTCAACGTCTCGGACAAAAAGAGATGTCATATTATTTGCTAAGGGAAGCTGAAGGCACAGTGTGTGCACTTATCGAAGCACTATTGCTCAACTGCACTTCAAAAATTTATAATTTTGCGAAGTTTATCAACGCACTACATCCACACCTTGAATATGGATATTCCAAGTACTGCAACATTACTAATGAGGGTAAAATGACAAAATGGTTTTGATTATTGCACTCATTACTCATCATACTATGTAGCCATGGATTAAAAATAATGTTTCATTGGGCAATTTTTTTTTGCACAGAGGTACTAATAAATGACTCATCAAAATTAATTATCTTGGGAACCAAATAATTTATGAGAAAGGTGATTTCATTGTTGAAATCAGTATAAAAAACTGAGCAAGGTGGTACAGTTTCATTAGGATTAGACTGAAGATAAGCAAAATAGGTCTAAGACTAGTGTCCCCCTTTTAATTAATTACAGACGCAACCGAGTAACAGAGCAAAGTTCAATCTTCCAACTCTTCTTCAAGAAAAATGAACACTTCTCATTAGCACTTGCAGGCAGCAGCTGACACTCCACACTGCTACTGCCTGTGATAGTTTAGGAAACAGGACACACACAAGGTGAAATCATCCCTGCATGATTAATGCTGAACGCTTCAAGTATGCATTGTAAAGTGCCTCTAGAGGAGCCAGTATGTCTTCTGAGAGAGTTGCCCCCCCCCCCCCCCCCCCCCAATTTCAAGCATGAACATGCCTGCCCAAGTGCTGCTCTGCACCACTTCTACCGAACAACAAGTGAGCCAGCAGAAAGGACGATCGTCAGCCCACCAATGCAACTAGACTCACTGATGATACAGGTCAGCAATTATTGGCTTTGCGGCCCTCCTTCGCAGTTCCTCTTTCGTTTTAAGAGGCAGGTTCAGCTACTGAACAGCTTGTTCTCAAGGTTGACCAGCTGAGATTTCATAACCGTCACGATCTACACACCACATTTACCAGCACTTTTTTCCTATCAATTAAGGCGTCAAAAAGAGGGTGCACAAAATCCGTGAAATTTTTGTGAACGCGTCCTGAAAAACTTGACAAAGATCATAACTCACAATATACGCTGTATACTGTGGCCTATACTTCAACCTCTCCAACTGGCGCAACACGCTGACAAAAAAAAAAAAACTGTGACCTTAATTACAAGACACATACCCCCACCTGCCCTACCTCATGGTGTGTGTGCACCTGAAAACAATAAATGCACAACGGTACAACAGCAAAGCTAGCCGTCAGAAGCAAATGAAGTCAAAGGCAATAAAACAGCGCCCTCACGTGCGACTAGCGGCAAACCGAACAGCAAACTGCCCCATAGTCTTGGATTCTGGCACGCAAGAAAGCAACTGCCAGTGCAAGCGAGCCGGCTAAATGGAAAGCCATTCCTTCCCCTGCCACTCCTGCTTTTTGCAGCCGGAGATGGCAACGTGACCACGCCAATCTTCCCAAGCCTGCCTTACGCACACACGTGCATGCTAGTAGTCTGGCGCAGTAGGGAATGTAAAATGTGCCAGTATTGAAGATTTTTATTTTTATTTTTTTATAAACCAGGATAATAAGGTGCGCAAATTACATACGGTAGATACGGTATCAACAGGAGAGAACTTGCCTGACGGAGTGCTGCCAGCTGGAATGACTGTTTGGCTCGGCGCTTCGGAATTCGGCGTTGGGGGTGCAACTCTCGAAGGTCCCACTTGGACACTGTCAGAGGAGCAAGCCAAGGTCAGGGACAATGATGCATCAAGAGAGTCACAAAGACCACAATGACAACTTACTTGTTAGAAAGCTTCATTAGTGCCTTTCCTGCAACGTTCATCTGCGCAAATAAACACACAAGAAGAGAGGCATCAAATTTTACACAAGAACACTCAATGACGGCTAACTACAAGTTCTAGCTTCAATGCAGTCAAGCACCTATAGTGCCACCAGTCAGCTAACACTGAACAGCCTCGTCAAACGCCTCACCAGATTGGTGGTTAATGAAAACCTCACTTTACCCCCCTGAAAAACATAGAATGAAAGCCCAACACAGACTGTCACAAAAGCTATTTAAATTTGCAGTTTTCTGCGGCACTCCTCCAGCTTAGAGAATATTTATTGCCCTTTTGCCACATTTTCCTATGCCTCTGTTTTTTTTTTAAAACATCTGCTCAAGGGAGCAAGGGTACTGGCATATATATGTGGCTGTATTAGCAATCACTGCCTTTACATTGACCACTTGTTACCTTTCAAAGCAAAATGACTTGGCTGGTTAGTAAGCAGTTTTATAAATTATCCTTGAATGGTACACCAGCAAGCTCTTATGAGAAAAAAGCAAAAAAAAAAGGAATAACACATGGAACAAATCTGGACCACCAAAAAGAGAGCATCTGCTCATGCAGAGTTTGCTTACATGAACACAGCTGAAACAATACATCCAACAACTGAGTGCATGCATGAACACAACAACCATTATGATGAGCCCTATGCCACAACTCACCTCAACAAATGATATTGGGAAGATTCCAATTCTTTCTCCCAGCTTTCCCTCCGCCCAATTTTCATCAACCCTCCGGATGACCGTGATCACATCACCCTGGAATGCGATTAAAAAGCATTAAGCTGCCAACACTCTCTTCCCTGCAAACATAAGTTTTGCATTTTGGTCACTTCCTTTTCGTTCACCCTGAAAAATATCTGATGCTGGGGGCGACGTTGCTGAACAAGGCAAGATACTAGTAGTGCATGAAGGTCATTATGCCCATCAAACAGTACACATGTAACAAACAAACCTCTTTCTTTTCTTCCAACATTTATTGCATAATTAAATGACACAAGTACGGAACCACCATTATCATGCAAGTAAACGTCAAGCACAGTGGGGCAGGAAAAGACAGCACCAGTGCCTCCTTTAGTGCAACCCGTTAGGGCTAAGCCTGATGAAGAATCGTGCACTATCCCTTCAAATTTCAGCACTACTGCCAAGTGAGAATGTACAAGTGCAGACCAAATAACGTCCCTTCTCCATCCAAAACTTATTTTCTTCTTCAATGGTGTGCTTGCGAACACCCTGGTTTCTCTAACTCGAAAACTTACCAATTGAGAAAATTCAGTTTAATAGACTTCACACACGTAACTATGGTTACATGTTTTCTTCTTTGAAATGATTTGTAAGACATCAGAATACATGGATCACAGTGCGGTGTTTGCCTATGACCGCTAAATAATTTATATTCAATTTCTTCTCTCATGCTGTTTCAGTTTTATCAACCAAACAATGCCTGTGACATATACGTGACACTAAGGTCACCTGAGGCACTAAACAAAACTGCAATATAAAAGCTAATACATAGTTTTAATTCACTGCAACACCTAAACCAGCCTGCTTCAAGAGCTGACAACAAATGTATCAGCAGTTATACTGCCGTTCATTTTTCCCGCCTCACGTGACCTAGGTGCAAACTACACATCACAGCCATTGGTTGGTAGATGAAGCAGAAACCGAAACCAAAACAGCGTCAAGAAGAAATAACAATTTTTTTATTATAAATAATTTTTAATTAATTAAAAATTATTTAGGGCTCGTAGGTGAACACCACGCGGTGATCCATGTATTCCATTCTCTAAAGCATCATTCGAAAGAAGAAAACATGCAAGCAAAAATTTGGTGACTATAGTCCTTTACGCAGCAGAGAGAGCCATCACCCCTTAAAAAAAAGAAAAAAGAAAGTGGCCACAAGGGATGTTGAGGGATTGTAAAAAAGCAGACACAACAGCGTCCCACAACGCATTAAAACGAGGCAGAGCTCAGCCAGAGGAGCGGAATCCTGACCTTTAGGAACGTAAGGCAGTCCTTTTCATCGTTGTCGCCCATGCGGAAGTCGTAGAGTGCCTTGCACTGGGGGATATGCGATGGCAGGGGAACCACCACCTGGACGTAGCTGGCCGGCACAAAGCCTTGCTTGCTGCCCAGTTCCCCATGGAACCAGTTCTGGTCCACTCGCTTGCGCAACACAATTATGTCCCCCTTGCGGAATGCCAGGTCCCTGCATACCACAACATTTCCAGTGACATGATATGCTCATGGTATTTTGGAGCAGGCAAAATGAAGAAGAAGAAACCCACAAACGGTTACACTGTGTGATGGCGACAGCTGTTTGTGGTAGTGAATATATACTATTGCTTACTTATTATTATTCATTTTCTTCTCTGGTAAAGTACGTGTGCTGAAACTATGCTGCCACTCGTGGCATCCCTGGTCAGACTGGTACACTGCCATGGTGTATTGCTGTGAGGTCATGTGTAACACCACTGCCAATCAGTGTGGTGCTGTGTTAAGCCAACAGCAACACTGTAGCAAGCGCCCTTAACACCTGCTGCTGTAAAAGTGCGTCTTGGAGCACCGAAACAGCGTTTTGGAGCAGGTGCTCGCAAATGTGCATGCCAACCACAAAACAGAGCCCTCTCTCAGTGATATACAAAATGACTCACAAATAAAGCTGCCAAAGAACCTGCTTACAGTTTTTAATGGAACTATATAGCCCGCTTGTCTCGCAAAAAGTAATTTTAGTGCAATTCTATTTTTACTTCTGAACTCAGTGCTTGCATAATTTGTGGAATACACATGCCACTTAGAGTGGGACGGGGAGGCACCCTCCCATCTCCCCCTGCTCCCTAGACAATGCAGCACTGCGCCAGCCTCTTAGGGAAGGACACATTCCAAAGCTTGTTGAGCAACCGATTGCTCCTCACTGGGCAATACCTGAGGGGCTAAAAACAGATGCTTGCGGCAGAAAAACTCTCTTTTGCCTGTGACCTGCCGAGACACGAGGGATCTCTTCCTAAGAGCATCTAATCCCTGGCTTACCTATAAGCTTAAACCCCTTATAGAGGGCACAGCTGCAAGAGATAAGAAATTTCTTGTACACTTTGTTAGCCACCCTTTCTCTCCCATTAAACGAACCTCTTCAACAACAGACATCAGGTGCATAAGTCATTCAGTAATAAAGGACCAGCTATCTCTGAATTTTTAACACTAATCTGGCATCATGTGTGTGCTCAAGGGAAATGGCAAGACGAACACTATGGTAATATTTTTTACAACTGCAACTAATACACAGCAGGCTGGCCAGCTGTAACACATCGACAAAGGGCTCCTTAAATGCGAGAGCTGCATAAAGAAATACCTCCAACCTCTCAGTGAGCCACTATTGGGAGCGTAGGGGCCTCTACCCGCATATATCGAGAATGAAGACTCGATGTGCTGGGCTTTCCTGCTCACACCACACTCGCGATCAAGTCTGAAGGAACTGACATCAGCCAGCTGTTTGGACGACCAGCAAGTCAAGCTTCTTCACATGTATTCCCTCATTCCCTCTCTCGGTCTGCCAGTCGCTGTTGCCTCAGGAAACACTCTTCGCCTTGCGTCACTGGCCGCTCTCCACCGTAACTGCTTCACAGTACCGACGCGCAAGGGCTATCGGTGCTGGAATCACGCAAGCAAACGTGCAGCGGCGATGGGCGCGTACTACTTGTGCTGTTTCGTTTTTGCTATGCCCAAACATTTTTCGCTCCTTTTGAGCATTAACTGTTGTAGTGCCACATAGTATGGTGTTCCAAAAGCGAAAGCAACGGAGATGCGCCAACGGTGCTGGCACATAACGCGTTGCCTCAACTGCCGTCGCTCGTTGCGATCATTGACATTCCTCTCATGTCAGTTCGTGTTTATCGTTTTTAAACTTTTCTAATTTCGTAGCTCGGCACAAGCTAAGAGATAGCTGGCTTAGTGAGTTCGTTATATCAAGGTCAACCGCTGCTACCCGTTCGTTACATGGAGGTCTCAAATACACGTGCTTCAATGGGGGTGGCGTTGGGGGAATTAAAAAACTTCATTATATTGACGAATTCGCTATATGGAGGTTCGTTACATCCAGGTTTAACTGTAGAAGCAAACAGCTGCTTTTGTGGCTAATAAACCTGCGCAACTCGCAGTCACTTGGTACCATCAAAATAAGGGCTGATCAACAAGTAATGAAAACACAGAATGCTGCTTATCACAGACATCTCATGCAACAAACAAAAACGCCTTTCCAGTATATGTCTCACAAAGGGGTTCTACTGTAGGGCATTCAATACGGCCAGGAGCTGTGTGGAGGTGTTTGGAGGAGTCATGTCATCCGCAACTGATGTAAATACTTTTGCTGGTCCTACTGTAGTCCATAGAGCAGGTGTTTTTGCACCTGTGGGTACCCTATGGAAAGGTCTATACTCTACTCTCAACAGCAACCCTCTTGGTGAAACAACAGTTTATGCAGAAGATGCAGGCAAGTGCTACTCACCCAGGGTCCTTGGCATCGTAGGAGTAGAGGGCTTTGGCACATGGCATCTGGGGCACCAGCTGCTTGACAAGGGTGCGCACCCCCTCCCCTCGGGTGGAGGGCACATCCCCCCGTGGCCCCACCGAAGAGGTATGGCTAGTCAGCAGGGGCCTGGCATGGCCGATGAGAGAGGAGCCACCCAGAAGGGGAGCGCCCGATGGGGACCGACTGCCGCCGCTGCCACCGAGTCGAGGGTTGTTTTTGATGCCTTCCAGCAGACGCACCAGCAGGATGTTGAGCGGAAGCTCGTCCACCGAGCACTCCACCTGCATCACGCAATCCTTAGATGCCGTGGCTCATGCTTAGTACTTCTTTTAAAGGGAGACAAAAGGCAACTCCACCCAACTTTTGGTCTTAGCAAAAATCCAATTCTATGGATCTTGCTGGGTGTACCGATGTTTTTCCAAAAGCAAAAAGACATTTATTACCAAGGAATTTGGATTTAATAATTTTCCTGCCGTTTGATTCACCATAACCCCTGTTTGGAAATGAATGGCAGTTTACTTTGGCCTGAGGAATTTGTGTGCAAAAAAAAAGTGTCTTCAAGCAACACATAATCTCCTCGATTTGGCTGCACTTTCTGCACTAGTTCACAAAAGTGCCATGCCAGTGCAGTGACAGTTCCTGCAGCACGAATATAGCCTGACACTAGTGCTCTCGGTGCAGCAGCCAAATCGAGTGCAAAAGTGCAGAAACATTCGTCTCCTGCAACGCATGTTGGTGTTTGTCGCGTGGTTTTTACATATGCACGGGTTTGTGCTAGCTGTATTGAACGCTGTGCACTTGTTTGAAGTGGCGCATCTCATGGAGTGGCCATGAAATTTGCTAATTACAGAAGTGGTGGAGAATTTGACACCGTCCTTTCCTTTGCCTTCTGCAAAGTGGCACAGGCTGACCTTCCCTGAGTAAACGGGTACTTTGAATGAATTCGAGAGGCTATTCAGACTTCCGCTCCGCACGACCTTTGACAGTTCATACACGTGATTCAGGCTGTTGCTGTTCTATCGAAAAGTGTCTGCAGTTGTTCGCCAATTAAAGCAGAACAGTTATCTGATAACTCGGTCTATATTTGAACTCAACAACTCGCGTTCACTGTTGGCAGTGGAGTGGCTATTGGAGACAGACTGGCAAGCAAAGGCGTGGGCTGACGGCAACTTCAAAGCCAGTCACTTCTGTACGTGGAGGTGTGGATGATGCTGCTGTGAGTCATCAGTAATGTTGCGATCACCCACGTATTAAAAAACATCTTATCTGCTTCTTATACAAACACTCCATTGTGCTCCGTGTAACCGTATTTGCACACAAAAGAGAATTGATGTTCAGCAACTTGCGAGGCTAGACAGAAAGGCACCTGCCGACCAGTCGCTTACGCGTGCATACACAGGCACGCACACATAGCCATTTCAGCTGTTTGGTGAATGCACGGTGAAGATGCCACGTCTAGCATGGGTATGCAGCCGTTTCAACCACGGTCTCAATGCTGCTCACTAAAACAAGCATGGCCACAGAGCCGTCTGCTACGAAGCGCGCCAAGCACCTTGCCCTACTTGCACGAGAAAAGAACTCGCCAGGAAGCTGGTGCAGAAGAACTTGTGCAGCACGAAGTCATATTGAGTGCCAAAGTGCAGGTGGCACCAGCTGCACTGTCACATCGAGTGCGAGAGTGTTGCACCTCCAGGACTGGTGCAGAAAGTGCACCCAAATCGAGGAGACCTACACTTTCCTTACAAATATGGTCAATGATGGCGACAGCTGCATTTTATTTTCTAACATTTGTAGCTAGTACAAGATCCATTTCCAGTGAATGTAGCATCTTTGTCGTTACAGTGCAGTAATCTATCAACACAGGCCAACAAAGCCTCCACCAGTGGCCCTTCCTCCCTCTTCATTTCATGCACAGGGATCGCATGTGTTCTTTTCAAAGGATATCCCATGATTCTCAGATGCCAGCACGTGTGGTACAGCACGCCATGTGTGCCAAAAGCAGCTTACCTAGGCTGCAAAAGTTAAGGCCACAAAACCCAGTCCAACCCATTCTAAGCGCAGCAATGAGCTAGGTGGCCCCCTCCCCCTAAGAAGTCCTGGCTTTCGGGGGCATACAATGAGCAGATGTCATACATGTCGTGTCATACATTTGCCTCGTCTCTTTTTATGTATTTTTTTGCCCCTCTTGCTTGGACCCATCTTAGGGTCGGCAGTATTCTATAAATAAATAGTTGGTTAGTTTACTGGGGTTTAACATCCCAAAGTGACTCAGGCTATGGGGGACGCCCTTAGTGAAGGGCTCCGGAAATTTTGACCACCTGGGGTTCTTTAACATGCACTGACATCGCACAGTACACGGGCCTCTAGAATTTTGCCTCCATCGAAATTCAATCGCCGCGGCCAGAATCGAACCCGCGTCTTTCGGGTCAGCAGCCTAGCACCATAATTACTGAGCCAGTGCAGCGGCGTTAAATAAATAAATGTGTTCATCTGCAGGCAACACTGCAGACAGAGATTTTGGTTGTGGTACAGTAGCAGGTTGAGCTGCAGGGCAGAGGCATTGTGGTGGCCATCAATTACTAGCACCATGCAACATGTGTTCTCACTGCAACCAGTGAAACTCAGCAGGCTCTGCCTTGAATCGAATGGCTGTGGCTAAAGAAAATGACTAAACTAAACCACTGACCTTTTGACAACAAATAATGCAAATAGAAACACGACTGCACAAGGTTTTCTGTTGAGTGTGAATTTGTTTTGTTGCAGGCATATTGCTACAACCAATATAGGCTGCACCTTACTACGACGACAGAACTTCGGTTCGTAATCACAATCAACATCTCAGCACTCTTGTTTTTATATTGACAAAGTTTCTCAATAGGAATGCAATGCCTGTCACAAATGAACAAAGGCCATGACACAGGTGAACTACGCATTCAAGCAACACATGTAAAGATATGCTTTGCATTGATCAAGATGCCACATGTCACTTCAGTCATTCTTCCCCATTCAAGCAACATTATGCTGCAACAGTTTCCAAAGGCCATCGTTATTCTGACATAGTACTGTATACATGAATGTGAAGTCAGATGTTGCTACCTGTGCAAAAGTTTCACAAAATTCTGTAGATTCGTCCTCAACTCTGTTGTACCAGCAAGATAAGAATCCAAACCACATTATAATATGTTGCATACACTAAACGGCCGACACGGGAAGCAGATCCGAAACGATTGCAAGAGGTTCACAGTAGGCTCACCAGTATCCGGCATTCTGGACAGCGAAGCTCCTTATGAGAATGGACAATTTCGTCGAGGCAACGCCTGCAGAAAGTGTGCTGACAGGGAAGAACCTTGCTTGTGCTGTCCAGCTGCTCAAGACACACAGAGCACTCTAGAAGATCCGTCAAGAAGGCCTCATCCATACCGGCGTTTCACCACACCTGGCCTGTGATGAGGACACACAGAAATATCGCCATCGCTACAGGCAAAGGTCGCGATAGCAAAACGACTGAAAGGCGAACAGTAGTTGGCACTTTTGCAGAAAGGCTCCTGCCGCTCCCGTTTGGTCAGCTTTGCTGAACTGTTGATATAGACGGGATCATGAATGCAGCTGGACATAAGCTAGCCGATATGCGTGTCTGTAAACAAAACCCCGTGCGCTCGTTATCCTCTTTCAAAAGGACGAGCGTACGGTCCTGCCGACTGTCACATCGGAAGTGACAGCTTCCGGATGGCAAGCAAGCTAAGTTACACCAAGCAAAGTTATACCGCCCCGTATTTGCATAATTGGTCGCATTCTTTGCCAACAGTGTGCGGTCAGACAACTGCCATTTATGTTACTGACGCGAATTGGTACCGAGGGAGGGTGTCGCGGCATTTCACAACGCCTGCGGCGTCAAATAAACACAGAGATCATAAGTAGTAGCCTCAAGCGCGCATAAACTTTCAGCCACAAATTACAGGTAGGCCTATCGGGAGCCGCAGGTGCGATCAATAAACCCAACAAAAAGAGTGCAGCAGCTCCATTCTCTACCGATCACTGCACTGTTACGTAGCAATGAAATCATTTAAAATTCTGACAGTGGGGCACCGACGGTAGAAAGGGAATTTTAAAGCACCCACTCACCTTTAAACATGATCACGCTCTTTGACTGCAGCAGTGGGGCTATCTCCATCCTTTTCTCTCTCTCTCTCTATCTCTCTCTCACATACTGCGATCAATGCAGCAGCACGACTTCGACGATGTGTAAAGACGGCATCACTGGCATCGCAAGGATGATGAATCTCACAGGGGCTTGCACTACTCTACATAGGAAAAAAATAACGCGACAGAGGCAGGAACTAGCCCAGCCATCCAGACCTCTGCCCACATTACGGACACACTCAACAGAGACCTCACACGACCTCGCACACCACAACAGTGAGGCGGATGCTAAAGTCAACGGCAGTAGTCCCAGCAGGAAAAGAAAAAAAATAAAGCGGCAGGAAATATCACTCGTCGCAGCAAATGATGCCAGATGTCCGTAATAGCGCAATTTTCAGACAAGCGAATGACAAACGCACAAGCGGATGTGATGTCTACGGAGCGCGGGCGCGCGGGGGTGGCGAGGGTAGATTATTTCCGGCTCCTGGTTTATCATGGCCAGTCATGGCGTACCACCCGTGATGGGTGTACGTTACTGAATTCATTCAGTTTGTACCGCACCAGTTTTATTTTTTTCGATATACTTAAGCGGATGTCACTAGAAACGGACAGACCATGTAACGATACTCAGCTGATATTGCACTTCAACCGTGCTGTCTGCTTGTAAGCTTGGCCCATTATTTTTCTCAAATATGGTCCAGTCTATCGGTGTCCCAGTCTCGGGTGTTTGTTGGGACGGTTTCGTTTGCAAAGACGTGTCGTGAAATCGCTGTGTGCCCTTATCATTCGAATTGTTACTGCTTGAAGGGCACGCAGGAATGCTGTAGCTTTCATCTCGGCCTTTAAATGCTCTTACACTTGCGCACTTGAGCGCATCATTTCTCTGAAGAATTGCCTGCACAGGTGTGAGCATGTCAATTCTTTCACAGCTGAGCTAAACTGAGGCCCACCTGAAGAGCTATCAGGTTACAGCAGCCGACAGGGCTCTCGCTGTGCGAAACGCCTGGGACTGATGGTTGAGGTGACACGAAACTGAAGGATGCACGTTTTTGTTGGTGCAGCTTCGTGAAGCGCCGTGATGAGCAGCTGGTTGCGAGCGAGCCTGCGTCGAAGCAGGGCGCCGATACTTCGCAATGTGGCGCCCGAGACTGTCATCGAGGCCTTCAGGATGCATTGGCTACGGGCCTTGGAAGTCATCGAGAAGTCGAGGTAGGTCACCACAAACGTCGAGGGTAGAGTCTTTGCTTTCACGCCATGTTTCGCTTTGAAAATTGTCCACAATTATTTTTGCTGTTAAGAACCCCTGGGCTCCCCCCTTTTGTGCTGATAGTCACCTAGCTGTTAAAGCCGTCAGGCGTCCTGGCGCAACATTTGTGGGTGCTCCGTGCAGTTGTGCTGGCTAGTTCTGATTGCCAGCCCGTCTTGGTTGAAAGCTGTGATGCCACAAATATTTCAAGTTGTTTTCACAGTAACAAGGTAATGCCGCGTTGTGGCTGGTATACGGTAAACATATTGACTAATTGCTGCTTGATTGGAAGTTGCCCTCAGTGTATTAACCTCAAAATAAGTATTCCGAAAATGACAGTGCAAACTGCTGTTATCTGGAAGCCACTCACTGTAAATTGGAGCATCTGCCTGTTAGAAATGAAAAGTTCTGCGTGACTTCTGTGGTAGATTATAATTAAATCATTTAGTAGTAGCGGATAGCTGTCTCAGCAATTCCAAACAGTCTGCGACATGTGCCATACGTAAGTCAGTTCTGCAAGATTTCAAATATCTCTCGCATGGAGTCTGCTGGATCAAGAGACATTGAATAAAACAGGCTATAAAAAGCAAGGAATATTTGCAATACGAGCTGTGACATTTCCTCGTTGTATGAATATAGACTAACCATGGTTAGTTCATCGTAGAGTATAAAGAAAAATGCTGAAAAGTTACAGAACTTGTGAAGTAAGGGCAGACTTTTAAGTTGGGATTGTTTGCATGAGCAGATATTTTTTGGGACGTTTTTGTCTTGTGGTATAGCGAATGACTCATTCTGATGAGCTGGTAGCAGAAATGACAAGACCTGGAATATCGTTTTTTTAACCTTTGTAAAATATCAGACCGTTCATTTACTTTTGTCTTTTCCATAGTTTGTACAAATAATTGTAGTAAGTTGTCAACTTTTTTTTGCTTTTCTTCGTAAATACCTTATCATCCTCATCGTTTGCTGTTGGTTATTTGGTAACAGTATGCTGAATGTCCTATCCAAATGCGGCTGGGATTTGAGACATGCTGATCAGTTAATGTCATTGAAACTGTTGTGTTGCGATAGCGTGAGTATTCACACTTATTATAATATGAATCCAATTATTTGTAACTACTTGGCATCTTGTTACTGGGGGTGACTGGGAAAGCTTGCATAAAAACATGCAGAATGTCAATGACATGGAAACAAACAAATGAGTTTGTATTTAGTTTGAATTCTTCGTTCTGGGATGTCACAGAAATTGTGGCTTTCAGGTATTTGTAATGTGAATGCGCAGTTTGAAAATGCTGTATCTGGTGGCACTGTACACTATTCGCTGCCGTTAGTGCAGTTATGTAGGTACATATAGCCTTGGTCACATGTACTCAGCGTTAGTTGCTACATTCATGTGTTTTCAGCATAATTGCATTGTTATCCATTTGCCTGCACAACATTTAATATGCAAGAATCAGTGTTAATATGCAAGGATCAATAATATCAGTAATCCCTGTTGATTAGTCAGCTACAAAATAAAAAAATGCTTCTGCTCAAGTTAAACAATATTTGCCGACAGTACAGTTCCTGTAAGAAGCGCTTCTAGTATTGTCTAGCAGTATCTGCTGACAATTTAGTTCCTTATTTGCACAACGCATTAATGCTACAATCATAGCTTGGTCAGACACTCTGCATATTGCATGTACATATTGCCTTAGCGAAAACTACTCGACAGCTGCTGAAAGTGTGAATGAATGCAAAAGTTATGTTTGCCTGTTACGTCACAAGCATTAGAACAGCACTCTCTTAATTTAGGCTCAGAAGAATGGAAGTTCTCATGGCTGTTTGCATTGAAGTCATTTGCCTCAGTGTGTTTAATGCATAGTAAATGTAATGCACGGTAAACACAGGGATGTAATAAAGATGACGGACAAGCGCTTTCTTTCTTATGACCTTGTGTTTGCCACAGTTTACGTTTACTATGGATCACCAACTAGTCCGTATTAAAGCCAGCCACATATGGGTAGCACGATGGCTCTGGCAGGACTGTGTCTTCGATCAGTAGTTTATCAAGTGAAGTTGTATTCCTCCTCCATGTTGGGTCCAAGGGCCCATTTTGATATGCAATATCCAGCACCTGTAGTGGGCAACTGAGTCATATGAAATGAAGTGCATGTATGCAACTATTTGGCCTTGAAGGGCCCCACTATCTCTCAAGGAGCTGTTGTTTCTCACTCCTTGGTAAGCGTGCAGTAGAAAATGCGGGGGTCAGCTCTTAAGTTGTGTGTCCACACTCACTGGATCAAGTGGCCGCAAGTGGTTCATTACACAGGAATAAAATTTAGAGTAGGGCAGGCATTGGTGCAAGATTTTCTTCAACATCTGCAGTAGAGGAGAATAGGATGTGTGCATTAATTTGTGCACTCACGGAACCCAAGAAAGCCCTCTGTAGAACTTCTGCTTTGTGAGGAACCCATTCAGGGCTCCTCTTTGTGAGGAACCTTGGCCCTGCCTTAGGCCAAGGATAGGTGCTCTGAAATGCATTTCCTCTTCTTTATCTTTCTGCAGCGGTGGCACTGTGAAGCCAACTGCCGACGACATCTCTGGTGTGCTCAATCATTTGGACCAGATGGTCAACTTCCTCATTGATGAGGCCACAAGTGCGGAAGCATCCATACCCAATGGAGGAATGTCCCCGTCATCAGTGGGGCCCATATTGGACTACATGCTCATGGAAGGTGTTCTAGACCGGTTGTTCCAATGGTCCCTCTACACGGGCGAGTTCCTTTCCAACCTCAAGCTGGAGCAGCTGCGAATATACGAGGTGCAGCCTTTTTTTTTTGTCCGACAGTCTTAAAGGGCAACTGTAGAGCTCTTTTGACATCCATGTATTTTGCTGAAAGTTTTTCGGGAAGTTCTCCTCAGTCTTTGAGAGCAAATGTATTGTTAACTTGTTTCGTGGCCTGAGTTGAGGTGATCCCTTACAAGTGAATTCAAACTCGCTCATGATGTCAGTGACAAAGAGGGTGTGGGATCACTGTTTCGAAGTGAATGGTGGTGTAGCCTTGCAAGCATGGCAGTTTTCTTATGTCGCGGCGGCAGTACCAATACTAGTTCATTTTTTTATCTTTTCTAGCTCGTGAAAGCAGCATTTCCAGTGCTAGGACCTGTCGATACAGGCGAACTTGAGCGCATTCTCAGTGTGCCTTTTACAGACAATCTTGGAGGCTTGTGTGAGCGAAAGACTGCAAGGCGCATTCTGTGGGGCACCTCTGGGCCAAGCATCCCCGTGATGTATGTGTGCAGGTTCTTGTGAGCCACTCGCACCACGAGCTGCTACTTCAGCAGCCCTTCCTGCGGCCCCTGCTACACCTGCTGGCGTCGTGCGCAGACTGCGCTCCACTCGAAGTGGAGAAGCGCCTGGTGGTGCTGCTTAACACACTGTGCGTCAGCCTGTCCCAGCATCCGGACCTCCTCGAGGTCTTCTTCAGTGCCAGCTCCAACCAAGGCCCTGCCAGGTATGCATTACCCGCAGCAAGCTCTTACCTAGGCGACCTTACAGTCTCCACCATAGCCTACCCAGGAATCACCAGCACTCATACAGGACGAGAGAGGAATGTTGCAGAGCCATGCACGTCAACCTTTTGCTCTCTGTTTCCAACTGTCTGGGTGCTGTTATATGATTAAGGGGCCCTGAACCACCTGTCATTACATCTGCCACCTCTCAGTCTCTTTGGGATTCCATCTTGCTGGTGAACTAAAAGATGGGGGGTCCAGGTGTGCTGGACTGGAACCACATTCAAGGATCACGCGCAAAAGCTCACTTGTGAATGTGCTCTCTGTTCTTCTTGTACAACAAAACTGGAGGGGACACTTCAGCTCTGCCTTAAAGGGACACTGAGGAGAAATTGAAGTTGGCTTGTATCGACAGAATACCAGCTCCTGATTACAAAAATGCCACTCATACTGACAACAAAGTTCTTGTAACGTAGAAAAGAGCAAGAACCAAAATACAGGTATCGCCGCCACAGGCCAAACTCGCAAGTACAAGCGTGATGACGTCATAGGACAAAGCAGTGTTGCTAGAACCAATGGTTCTAGCAACTCTAGGACCCGAGAAGCCACAAATCACTGAGGCGCAGCCAATGCATGTGCAAATCTCCTTGACGTCGCCAGATGGCGCCACGTGCCCGGCAGCTACGCGCGCGCCTGAAGCATCGGGACCAACCAGCGTCTGCTCACCGGCGTTAGGGCGGCTCCCGGTATTCCGCTAGCGTTAACAAGGTAAATGGTATGCTAAAGGCACTATACTAACGGTGTCTATTTGCGAGAACTTCGTTGACGACTTCGAGAGCGGGATCCATCGTAACGCTGGCAAAAGGCCGGTGCGAACGTAAACGAAGTGACGGTAGCGACGGCCGCAATAGCCGATAGATGCCTTCAACGTGCGGCCGGCGGTAGCTTTCTTTTCGGCTGCTGCTAGGCTGCACTGCTGGCCGCCAGAAATCACGGAGTCTGCGTCACGTCATGTTTCACGTCACTTAGTCCTGTGTCGTCATAGGAGAATCCCAAGTTTGAATCAGAGCGGCGGGAAAAACTTTTTCAACTTAGAATCCAAATTTCTTAGAAATAAATGCATCTTTCGCTGCCGGCCAAGTGGCAACAAAGCCATGACATGCCGAACTATCGGATTTTGCTATAAAAAAAATATTAATACTGCTCTCCTCACTGTCCCTTTAAGGGTATGACGCAATATAGTGTTAATGGATTAATGCCCGTAAATGCATAATTGGTCATTC
Source organism: Amblyomma mixtum (assembly GCF_055824585.1). Taxonomy (NCBI): domain Eukaryota; kingdom Metazoa; phylum Arthropoda; class Arachnida; order Ixodida; family Ixodidae; genus Amblyomma; species Amblyomma mixtum. The sequence goes on along the minus strand of NC_143012.1, from coordinate 273,129,225 downwards.
TCTACTTAAAAAATTCCTGCGAATCCTTGTACCACCCCCGGTGCAGTGGTGCAGCGGTTAAGCGATGCTCCACTGCCCTGGGATGGCAAGCTCTGCCACTGGTGGGGCTTGTGAGACCCAGGTTGCTCCTCTCGAGCAGCCTCTCATGACCAGCCACTAATTGAACGGTGGGCGGTCTGCTCACAATCCTGTGGGCAGGCTGTGATGATGTCACAAGGTCACATGACCTAGGTGACTATCTTCCACCTGGTCGAGCCGCTCTAACCAGGCCCATTTTAGTGCGAAAGCACTACTTAACGGGGCCAAAGCCAAACAAGAATCTTGTGTGAAGCCTCGGATAAGCTCGGGTTATTTCGGAGGAGCATTGGACCAGCTGCAGCCAATGGGGGAAGCTCGGGTAAGTTCGTTGGAGTGTTGCACCAGCTGTAGCCAATGGGAGGAGGGCGGGTGTGCAGGTGAGGAGCGAGAAACGCGGTTGCATGCACATGCAGACACCAGAAAGCAGAATGAACACATGCACTCAGTTGAACTATGCTAAAACCCTGTGCTGTTCTGATTTTCTGCAAAAATGGCCATCGGAAATTGGGACCTCCAAGCTACGCGTGGTACCAACCTATCTGTGGAGTCCGAGACCTCTATACGGGGCCTTCAGCTGCTGCTCTTATTTATTTTATTAATTTATTTCAAGAATACTGCCAACTGTCATTTGGTAGTCATTGGAGGAGTGGTGCGAGGTACAAAAGTACAAAAAATGACAAGAAAAAAAAGGGGAGGGTGGTTGAGGTGAGGTGGAACAGCTGTTTACAATGAACCAAAAGTGTAAGTGCGAAGTGAATACAAGCAAATGATACAACGTCAAGCAGATAAGGAGAACAACAGCAAGAAAAGTACACTGGACACTAGACGCACTAATGCGACACATATGAAGATATAGCGGACAGAAAAGATTCCTGCGGTAAAATGTTGCTAATGTCACATGGCAGGCGGTTCCACTCTGAAATGCTGCGAGGAAAGAATGAAAATGAAAATTGATAGGCTTTAGTCCTGAATTTTGGCATCGAAATTGTCCTTTCATGTTTGTTTCGGGTGGTGTGGCGCGTTCTGTTATATTGCATGTAGCTATAAAACTTCAGTTTTGTTTTATTTTGTATTATTTTTTAGCCTGTGCACTTTGCGACGCGGTTCTAGGGTGGCAAGCCCAGATTGTTTGAGCAGACCAGTTACCGAAATATGCCTCCCATATGCATGGTAAACAAACCGCTGTGATTTCCTTTGGACGCTTTTAAGTGTGTTAATATCTATTTTAGTGTGCGGGTCCCAGACAACATCAGTGTATTTGAGCAGTGGCCGTATGAGAGATGTGTATGCTGACAATTTCATCTTGCTCGTGCAGTGCTTTTGGCGACCCTTTAATAACCAGAGCTTTTTGAACATTGCCGAAACAATGGAATTTGTATGTATGCTCCAGTTCAAGTTTGACATTATCATTACACCGAGGTATTCTATTAGATCAACTGTGCCAGTTGGAAAGCTGTTAATTTGGTATATGCATTGAAGCGGTTCTTCCTTTCACGTTGTGGTCATATTGCTGCATTTGGAGCGGTTTATTCTCGTTTTCCGAGGGGTACACCAGTTGGAAATCGCTGTTACATTATGCTTAAATGTGACTGATTTTCGGCAGATGTAATGCTCAGGTATATATAACACAGTCATTAGCAATGAATCGACAGGGCACCCATGAATTGTAGGACAGGTCGTTCGAATAAATAAAGGAGAGAAGCAGCCCAAGGACAGAGCCCTGGGGGACTTCTGAAAGTATTGGAGCTGATGTGGAATTGGAATCGGATATCTGAACAAACTGGTGTCATTTTGTAATTTAGGAGTCTAGCCAATGGGTGACTTGCTGGTAGTTCAATAACATCCTTCTTTTTAACAACAGGTTACAATGGGATACCCAATCAAAGGCTTTTTCTAAGTCAATGGAAATTATGTCTATCTGTCCATGTCCAATGTTTATCAGGCACAAGCACCTGACAACGCGTATGGACAATTTTTCCAGTTGTTCTCGCAAGTGTACTTTGAATCTTTTCCGTTAGTTACTCTTATAAAGCATACGAAAGCACGTAAGCTGTGGATATCTAGTGAATGCCTTAGAATGATTATAAAGGAAGAAAAGCTATTTAACAGATTCAATAAGATGCGTGACCAGGCTGAGTGGCAGGTATTTAAGAAACACCGAAATAAAGCTAATGCATTTCTTCGACGTGTGAAACAAAACTATCTGTTTCGCTTCTTTGAACTTGGCTGCCATAAAAAGCCAGACGTCATTTGGAGAAAAATAAATGAGCTGCTAAACCATGTGCCTACTAGCACAAATACAAAATAAATAATGCTTGACAAAAAAAAAAAGTGCATGGAAAGGACCTTGCTAAAATGTTCAATTTCAATCATCATTCCGTAGGTCTTGTTACCAGTTCACATTATCCAGAAGCTGCGCAAGTAGGAATGAAAGCAGCTCTTTTCTGGCCCATACTAGTGAAAGTGAAATCATTCATGCATTTAGTTCATTTAGCAGCGGTGCAACGTGTGACATAAATATAATGTCGAGATCAGACCAGTTAAGCATATATATGCAACCTTGCCCTATCAACCGGCCAATTTCCTATAAAGATGCAGGTATCTCGAGTTACAGTGATCTTCTTTAAAGGTGGAAGCAAAAATTGTTTATCGAACTACCGTTCTATATCTATCCTGCCCGTCTCTTCAAAAGGATCAGAGAAGATTATGCACACTAGAATAACGAACCTTGCTGTTATGCTTGAGCTTATCAGTCCAGCCCAATTCAGATTCAGAAAACATAGGTCAATAGAGCTTGCGCTCCTTGCCCAGAAGGAATTTATTCTGAAAGCTTTTGAAGAAAAACTATTACAGTCTGATACAGCTTAAGCCTTCAGTGAAGCTTCGTCCACATTCGGGACTGCCGCTCAGAATTCTTCCATAACAAAAAAGTAGCCTATTGTTAAAACTACTGTTGTTACCTAAACACCTAAGAACACCTAATGTAACCTAAACACCCAAGAAGCTAATCATAAAAAAAAATAAGCTCTAAAATTTTGGTACCTGGCTTGTTCAGTAGAGTCAAATATTAAAAAGCTGGTTTCACTTGCCGTTATGATTGGCTAGCGGAGTAATACAAGACACTGCAGACCATGGCCCAGTGTTACCAACTACTGCTTATTTAAATTGTTTGCTACTATAGTGACTGGCATATACACAGGCTTCCCGAAAGTCTTTGACAGATTAAACCATGGTTGAGCCCCTGCATCCATGCTGCTTGAGTTGAGGAATAAGACCTGCTTTGAGCACCCTTGTCCAAGACATGTTGGTGATGATGGTAATGATGCACCCGCATTATCGTGATACCCATCTTTGTTCAAATGCTTGGGGATGAAAAGAAAAAATTCTGCACTGTTCCTAAGGCAAAAGGTGTAATTTGTGGCTAGACGTGGAAACCAGTGTACGGCTGAGGGAGCGGCAAAGGAAGGTGGAGGCTAGGGCAGTGAATTTGTGGGCACACATAAAGGGGACATTGAGGGGAAAATAAGGTTGGTATCGATGGGGGACTGCATTGTAATCAGAGAGAGGCCACTTGCACTGAAAACAGCTTTTATGAATTAGAAGAAGGATGGTGAAGTAGAACATGTTGTCGGGCTAGTTGGTGAATTACTTTTGACATGGTAAAGTTGCATGAAAAGAAAGCACAGAAGACGGAGTACAGGACAAGCGCGAACTGACAACTAATTTTATTCGTACCATGTTCTACGAATAGAATTAGCTGTCACTTTGCGCTCGTCCTGTATCCTGTCTCATGTACGTGTTTTTTTTTTTTTTTTCACGCAACTTCACTGTGTCAGAACGAAAGAATGAAACGCGACTGCAAGTAGAATGTGTGCGTCGACATCGATTTTTCAGCACGAATCCCAGAGGCTACATTACTCCTACATTCTTTTCAAAACAGTGGCAGCCTTTCTCTGCTTCTTTTGCTACCAGCCAAATGTTGGCATAGAAGACCCAAAAAAACAATTTTCACCAAGAACAATAATTACGTGCACTTATTCTCAGTGTCTGTTTAAACCTGGAGTGATGTACTGTGGGTTGTGATGACCTTGATCAATTCAAACTAACCATAGTACTCATATTTACAATTATGCTTTGAAGCTTGTGGCTGTCTACAATATAATCCCTCCGCACATGGTGCCAGTGCATTGCCCAAGAGTGGCCTTCCTTGTGGCGTGTGAAGAGTGGTCTTGCCATGCTCATGTGCCCTCACTCCAAGTGAATTAGCAGTGTTCACAGTACACATATTTATTACGCACACGACTGTGATACAAAAACAAGCATGTATTACACTCCCTACGCATCTGGCGTCCACCGCAGCCCAACAGTGTGTCGCAGCAGATTGGCACGGTAGTTACTTGGTGGGTTGCACCGGGTGCTCGCAGGTTCCACAAGAACATGCCGTGAGGCCCTCGGCACACAATGCTGGGGACAAAACAGGGCCTGTTGACAAAGGGACAGTGAATAACGGTCACTTCCATACCTTCTTGCTTGTACCCGGCCCCGTGTCCCGCACCCATTGCTCGCCTGTCTTGAACCCTCCGCGGCCCAGTCAGAGGACCACGCAGCATGGCACCATGAAGCGTGACCAGGATGCTAGTGTGGCCAGGGCCCATTGAGGGGGCAGGCAGTGTCCAGAGCTGCACTGCTTCTCACTTAGCAGACGGGGTTTTGTGGGAGTCGAAAGGGGAAGCACAGGCTACCCTGTAGACAGTACGCATCCCCCCACAAGCTGCAGGGCGTTTTGCGTGTATGCGCAGCAGAGCTGTATTCTGTGCATTTTTCTTTTCTATCATGCTGGGGAGTGTATAGTAATGATGTGACAAGTGTACCATCACTTCCTCCTACTAATGATGGAGTGCAAAACATAATTTTGAGATTACCTTTTCTATGAACTTATTAAGAATGAAGTGATATTTCCAGTGAAATTGTACCCAGATCAATAACTGTATTTTTTTGGGAGGAGGATTTGTCTGACATATGGGATTGAAAAGAATTTTATAAACATTAACAGTATTTGCTCCTTAACATTAAGATAAAACTTTAACAAATGTCGTGAAGTCATTCTCGTTGATGTGCTTTTAGTAAATATAATAACTGTTTTTTTATTTGAATCTTTGAAGAAAATTTTCGCTCTGTTTTACATTGCTGGCAGTTCTATTCAGATTATTCTATAAGGTTTCCTTTCTTTTTGCATGCATGCGTTTTTTTCTTTCATGGTTTCCACCACCGTAGTTCAACTCTGCGATTCCACTTTTGCACGGCCAGCGAGTGTTTTGACAACTTGCCCGCTCCAATGCTCACGGGGACTCCTTCAGGGGGGTAAGGTCGCTCGCCAGTGTTGCTGCAGTGCCGAGCTCCATCTGGAGTGCCTATTGCAAGCGTGTGATTCGGTGCTCCACTGCTTTGTGTGAAGGCTTTCTGTGTGCAGCGGTGTTCTGTTGGGGTATATAATTTGTGCGTAACGGTGCATGTCTGTGGAGGCAGGATATCTTCCTGATGTCGCTCTATAGTCTGTGGTACCTGTATGCTGTGGTGTAATATGTTGTCTTTTCTTTTGGTCTAATTATACTTTTGTGGTTGCTTTGTGGAAATTGATGCTGCAGTTTTCAGAGGGAGCATTCTTTATTCTTGAGCAATATTTTTATAGGGTGTTGTGTTTGTGAAGAAGTAATATTGAATTTATCTATAGTAGTCAAGATTGAATTTAGTGGGAACACATTTCAAGTCACGGGCACTTCTTATGCTTTTTTGACATTGACATTCTTTACATCCTGAATTGTATTGCAACCTCTTTGTAACATTGTATCTGTAACCTCATAATGCCGCTATGGAAAATTATTGCTGTTCAGACACCACTAAAGTCATTAGGGTGTTCTTTGACATTTGTACTATTGTACGCTTGTCTTCTTTCCTCACTGCATAAATGAAAAGAGCATATTGCAGTCTTGCTACTTGAGATAAGCATTGAACAGTAGTCGAGGTCCTCAAGGCTGTTAAGTGTGTGCTACTGTTGCAAGAATATCTTTTAGGGTTCCACTGAGCTCATTTGGAATCATTGCAGGTTCCTCATCTTCTCTCTGCTGATTCCTTTTGTCCATCGAGAAGGTGCGATTGGCCAACAAGCCCGAGATGCACTGCTGCTGTGCATGGCTTTGTCACGGAAAAATGAAAGCATCGGTCTTTACATTGCTGAACATTCGAACTTCTGCCCAGTAAGTGCTTTTAGCCACCTCTTCACAGCAGCATAACACATTTGGAATGCTTTTTATTGTGTGTTTTTTAGTGACTTATCTGTGCTTTGTTTTGTGGGCTTTTCTGGTCCCTGGACAGGACAAGGTCAATGTTTTCAAATTTTTGTCATTAGGATTTGGTAAGGTGGTGTACTGTTTCGAATTGCAGTAGACTCTTGCCTAAGATGAACTCGGTTGAGGTGATCACTCTGATATAACATAGGAAAAAAAAAAAACTGCCAAACTTGAGCTGCTCATGTGTTTCTCAATTAAATAGACTTTTCGGTAACTCTGAACCATGGTGACTTTGCGCAGACTTACTCAGAGTAACTTTGCAGTACTCTCAAAGCAAACAAGAAAGAAGGAAGCTTTACTGTGCCTTGATGGAGTGTACCAGTCATTTGTCACATGTTGCCCATAGCAAAGCAAAAGATGTGTGTGGTATTTGCTCTTGCAACTGTGGAGCTGTGGATTGAGTGGAAAAGCGAAAGAAAGCGCAGTCATGTCTGACTGCAAAGCGTGTACTCTTGTTAGCTGGGCGTCCTTGGAGGGCTGCAGGAAAAACAGAAAAAGCGGGCACTGTGGAGCATCATGCAAATATTGCAGTAGGTCCTCTCTTCATTCTCTGCTAGGCCACTTCAGTCTCTTGGGGCACATCTCGTTGTGTTGGCGCATTCTTTAACGGGCCCTTCTTACAGGGTGAGCTTTTTGTAACAGAAATAATTTTCATAGGCCCTTCAAGCAGATGTTGAAATAGTTCTGTTGTACTACTTAGTAGCCTTTCATAAATTATGCTGGAGGGCTTAGTATACATTGCAATCCATCTTTAACGATGTTGAGAAAACCAGAAAATCCGATCATTATAACCAGTTATTGTTATATCTGGACACCCGCATATTCTTCCCCCATGCATGTAGCCACCCCCACCAGTGCTCCTGTCAGTGGCGCATTGCCTCTTGGCACTCTGCCATGTTTGCTCAGCAAGCCACCTCGCCAGAGCTCACCGTAATTTTATGATTTTATCAGTGCACACTGTCTTGGCATACTGCCAAGGTCTGCGCTATGGATAATGGAGGAACACGCTGAAGAAAGTTAACGCTTTAAGGGAAAAAAAAAAGTAAATTCCCCATCGACAAAAGTGGAGGGTGGGTTCAGGGAGACCGCCATGCGCTTAGTCACTGCCATTTCTACTCAGTTTACAAATGCAGAAACAGGTGGAAACAGCGAAAATTACATTTGCTTGAGAAAGCGTTGCACAGCGGCTGACAAGCAAGCTCTCCCCTGCTTCCTCCAGCGATAGTGACGATAATAGCGCTTGGTTCCCTAGGCCGTACACAATGCTCTCTCACGTATTTCGCCATGACTGTCTCTTCGGGGAGTTCTTACGTCATTCACTTCAGAGTAGTTCTTTTTTTATCAAACTTTCAAATTTTGGTGGCAAACACCTTCTGGGCGGCCAGGATGCTGTTGTTGTATCTGCTGTTTCGCCAATAATTCTATCGCTATATATGGTCTATTTTTATATAGGGGCAATGAGGGAATTGATGAATCTAAAAAATTTGATTGCTATAAGCAATATATAGCGTTATTTCTGGTATTGTTACAGGTGGATTACAGTGTAGTGTTGTTGTCTGATCCCGGATATATTGAGCCCGGATGTGTACAATTATTTTTCATATAGAACAGTTAGAACCTCCCCTCGAAAATGCCATGCAAAAGTATAGCAGTACTGTTCACGCTTATTGGACGCACGTTCAGTGGAACATTCGATATATCGAACAGCGTGCCACGTGCCTGCAAGTGGCACTCCTCCAAACAATGCTCCCACGACCGCTTCTCGCATGTGAAGCCTGATTGGCGATGCGGCCTTGGACACCTGCTGCTGGCAGTGCCAACACTAGAAAACCACGTGACGAGATGAATGTGGGGTGAAGGGTGACCTTTGGTCTCTTGTACTCATTTTTCCCCCCAAGGCCGCTGTCATGTAGGGAAGCCATCCTAGCTGCCTGAAACCTTGCTTGGCTGTTTTAATGAAAGAGTATTCTAACAAGATTCGACGCCTATTATGACGTGGTGGCCAAAGCATTGTCCACTGCAGCTTCTCTGTGAAGCAGGACAGGCTTAGCGACACCTAGCAAGCGGTGTGCTGCCAGTACACCGCCATGTAGTTGCAAGAGGCTAACACAGGTGCACTGTAGTCTTACTTTTAGGTTTCGGAGAAGTTCGCCTTTTGCTGTTTTATGTTTCAAATTATTGACTTCTCGAACCATCTCGCGATCTCCCCCGAGTTCAATACAGTGGGGATCAGCTGTATCTAGAAGCATGAGGGCCTTAATGGCTCATATCTCAAGCACTACATGTGGTCTGTTTGTATCTTAAGTAACTTCCTTTGCAAGCATCTATTTAAATTATGCGCATCAGGACAGACTTTGCGGGTAAGTGGGGAAGAATGGGCAAGGTGTTTTGGAAAAAGTGTGGTCAAAAGAAATATGAAAAACAAGCGTTCAGAGAAAGGAAGCCTGTCTGTGCCAAGAGCTGCATTTGGAGGAATCTGTGTAGAGGCATTAATCCTTTGTAATGGCTGATATGGTGGCAACTGCAGCTTCGATGTTTCCCGACAGTGGCTTTTAGAATTCTGTTCTGCGTGTGCACATTTGTTTTATCTCTGCCCTCACACCTTTCCTGCTGTCTCTTTGTGCAGGTTCTGGCCACAGGGTTAAGCGGCCTGTACTCAGTGTTACCACGAAAGCTGACCATAGTTGCCGATGACTGGTACCGGCTTACACACGAAGACATTCAGGAGATTCCGGAGCTGGCCATGTTTCTCAACTCTCTGGAGTTCTGCAATGCAGTGATTCAGGTGCTCCTCCTCCTCTGAGTCCACTTGGCCTGGTTTTATGGCCTGGTTAATGAACGCGCTGACTTCTTTTTTGAGGAGGGTGCATTGCCTGAGTTGGGGTCAAAGGTCAGGAGTTTTTCCTGGCCTAGTGACTGATTTGTGTTTGTGTCATATTTCGAAGGTATCTCACGCAATGGTTCAAGAGCAGCTTCTGGACTACATCTACCAAGGATTCCTAATACCAGTTGTGGGGCCTGCTCTGCATCAGGTCTGTATTTTGTCCAGAAATGCTGTTGTGAGAACATTCTGCCAGCAGTTTGAATGTCTTCCTGTGTGTTTACAAACCATTTACTTCTGTTGCTGTAGTACCATATTTACTCGCATAATGATCGCACTCGCGTAATGATCGCACCCCCGAATTTTGTTGGCAAAATTCAGTTTTTTTATTCCCCGCGTAATGATCGCACCCCGAACTTGTCGCGGCAATTTGCCGACGATGTCGAATCTAGCCGACGATGATCGTACTTGCTATCTGTCTGACAGATGGCACGTGCAGATTACCATCTTGCTCTATCAGCATTGCAGCGGCAGCCGCCTGTTGGTTGGCCTGCGGTCACACGGGCAGTCTAACTGCGGTTATGCTTAACCGCGGATACCAAACTTAACTGCGGTTACCTCGAATCACGGTTCGCCGTTGTCGCAAGTCTCGCCACCGTTCTGGGTTGCGGTGCAACGAACGAAGTGACGCGGTGATCCGGCTAAACTTTATTGTTGTCGTAAATAATAAGCCCTGGGATACAGGAACATCAAAAATGAATCCTCCTTGAGGATCGCGGGCCTGTACCGAGTTGCTGGTAGGAGTAAAAACTGCTATACAAGCTAGTTTTACGTTCGCAGCCACGTAGCAGCTGCCGCCGTTGCAGCGCGAGTGACCCGATCTGCTTGGCCAACTCCGCTGCGAAGGTGTTGCTGAAATCGATCGTATATATTTATTTTAATATGAAACAATGAGGTTGTCAGTAAGGCAAGAACATTCATTGTAGCGCTGGTCAATTCAAAAGCGCCGTCCACTGTGGCTTCGATACGAAACAAGTTAGGCCTAGCGACGACTAGGGAGTACAGAGCGGCGGCGTCCGCCGCGCTTGTGGGCGGCACCATTGCGGTAAGCGCGAGCAATCCAGTGCTCCGAGCGTTGCGAACGTGTCACCTAAGTACATCAACGATGCGGCAGGGACTGGACATTCTTCGGCGTAACGGCGGTAAAATGCGTAGCTTGAGCGCCGCGGAACAGATAATCCAGGAACAGCCAGGAACAGATAATCAGCTAGGGATGCTGTCAGACTTGAAGTGATAGATGCCAGGGCAGGATGCTGTAGTCACTGCAGCTGATTGCTGCAGGTAATGCGGTGTCGGTGAAAAGGCCAGCAGGGCAGAGAACAGTACATTGGCAGCGATGGTAAAGACTTGTGTGATGATTGCGACAGGGTTAGTGACAGCCCATATGTTTATGGCTTTACGAAAAGGGAAGCAGCTTGAGGCACGAAATTTCCTGGTTTGTAATTGTCAAGTTTCTTTTCTTTTTTTTTACTGTGCCAATGTTGACTGGCCATGCGCTGCCCGAACACAAAGCTTATAGTACTAGTAGCAAATGCTGCATAGGCACTGAAGTGAGAACACTTATACAGGAGAATACTTGACTTGCTGGCCTTTGTTGAGGCTTTGGGCAGTGCCTTCAAAGTGTGCACTTACCATGTGCAGGTTATTCCTGCTCAAAACATGTACATGTGTTTTTCTTGCGGTGTGTTTTTGTGCTGACCTTGCATAGAGTGGTTATCACGCACTGTGAGCTATGGTGGTGCCTGCTGGACAAAGGCACAGATTCTTGCAGCTTGGCGTACAAGTGATATTAGGAAAGTGAAACACTGGTCATTTTTCACTATCTTTCTTCTGCAGCAACGAGTAGCGCTTAAGTTCATCTAAACCGTTCAGGGCAGACCACGACTGAACGACTGCAGTGCCACCTGCACACATGTGCGGAAATGATGTTACATAATGTGCTGACGTGAAGACCGTGCTTTTACTTTGTCATCAGCTGTGGAACTAGGGACTACTGGAACTAGGGCTGCCGAGCCAATTCACTCGTATATTTTCGCTTTGCTTTTCTGTGCCTGCTCAAGGAGTTTTGCTTGTCGGCTAGTTAGGCAGTTTCAGCACCATGCAGTGCAGCAGAGGCATTGCTCACCGCACTCTTCATGCCCGCTCAATGCACCATTAGTGCAACATGTTGATGGTGCTCTCACATGTTCTTGTTGACGGAGTAGTACCACCACATACATACCTAGCTGGAGCTTACCTGGAATCAAAAGCACATTTTGGGTGAACCAGGCTAGCAGTGTCTTTTATTGGTTTGGTTTGGTTTGTGGGGTTTAACGTCCCAAAGCGACTAAGGCTATGAGAGACGCCGTAGTGGAGGGCTCCGGAAATTTCGACCACCTGGGGTTCTTTAACGTGCACTGACATCGCACAGTACACGGGCCTCTAGAATTTCTCCTCCAAAGAAATTCTAGCCGCCGCGGCCGGGATCGAACCCGCAAACCGAACTTTATGAAACTTTATGAGTGTCTTTTATGAAACACAATCTAGGAGGGAATTTAATCTGTGCTTTAGACAGGAGAGGACCTGTCTGTCTGTGCTAGTGTACGGTTATTGGTTGTAGAGACTTGGTTTTTGGCTGCATGGAGCAACCTGCATACAACTAATTGAAGCAATTTTCATTTTTGAGCAAACTGAGGACGTGCAGCCTGCTTGGAGTTTGTCTTGCTTCACCCGCATTTCTTTGTGTGTTTTTGCACCTGTATCTTTGGTTGGTGTTGGCTTGGTGTGAAAAAGCTTCCCTAGCAAAAATTGTTTTTCTACAAGCTGTGCAGTGTGTTTCTGCGCATTTCTGAGAGTTCAGTCATTGCATGCTGGAGCTTGGATCCATATAGTACCAGTTTCCTTGAAAGGGCAATAATGAGTGAGTAACTTATTTACTAGAGGGTGCACAAATGCCGGTAATATTTTGAGCCTCTGTACATGTCTTGTCACATTAAAGCATGAGGCTCAAAGAAACATCCTTTGTGTGCACTCATGACTGAATATTTTTTTAATACATGGTGGAGCAAAGTTCAGAATCATTCTTCTCAGGAGTGATGAGTGCGAAGGCAGTGTGCAGCAGTTGCAGGTATCTGCTGTGTTTGGTGGCAATGGTGGTGGTGATGAACAGTTGATTATTTAACCATGCACTGTTCTGCTAATCTGATTGGTGGCCCGTTTCTTCCTTCTCTTCTTCACTTTTGTTCTTTTTTTCTCCTCTTTGTCGACTCTCTGTTGCCCCCCCCACCTGCAACGCAAAAATTGGCATGGATGCTCAGGATACTGCGGATATAGATGTTGACACTCTTGAGGGCTGCACCATATTTGCGGTCAGTACCCTGTTGGGCAATCATATGTGTCTCCTCAGAGGAGTGCAGGCATGCTGTGCGTAACCGTTTTAAAGCAAATGACCTCTCGTTCTTTCTTACTTAGTTTATGTTGTTTTCTTCTGGCATGACTTTTGATTAACTCTGCTGGCAGTGGTTGGAGGAAGGCCTGAAAGTTCTTCTTGTCACTGTATATTTGCTAAGCCAGCAGATGATGTTTAGAGGTGAGCATCTTAATTTAATCATGCTGTTGAGCACAAATCACTGTTCAGTCATCCCTTTTTGCACTCGTCTGAGCTTAAATGTGCCTCGGCTGCAGATTACTCCTACTGCTTGTTTTTAAGAAAACGCTTATTGGGAACGCAAGGTGTTTGATTTTTGCCCTTTGCTTGTGTCCAAATTTGGCAGTCTTGGTGCACACCAATCATGGCCTTCAGCACAGCCGAGCTGTTTTCTTTTTTTCTGTTTCTGGCGTCTTGAAGTTATGAATAAAAATCGTTACATAGTTAACACTTCAGAGTAGATTGTTTAATTTGTTTTTCAAATTGGGAAGTTGTTTTTCCAAAGTAGATGTGTGGTTGCGAAATGAACGAATTGTGTCTCAGAATCGCAGCATTCTGCTCCTGTGCAAAATATAGCTTTTTCATACATCATTAATCCATTGTCATGTTGAACATGAATACTTTGTTGACAACTTCTGTGTCAAATAGTACATCACTGTTGGAGACAGGAGCAGATGTTTTTTTTTTCTTTTCTATACTACATTGCTTGCTGGACTGTGCTGAGGCCCTGCACAGAGGTGGCCTTGGGTAGTTGTTCTGTTTGACATTATGTTTGCCTGTGGAATCTGCCTGTCTTCTCAAAAGCAGATTTAAACATGATATTTGTTAGTGTCAGGAAGTGGAGTTTTTCTTTTCAGCATCAAGAAGACATAGTGCCCTTTGGTTTGGTTTATGGGGGTTTAACTTCCCAAAGTGACTCAGGCTATGAGGGATGCTGTAGTGAAGGGCTTCGGAAGTTTCGACCACCTGGAGTTCTTTTAACGTGCATTGGCATCGCACAGTACACAGGCCTCTAAAATTTTGCCTCCATCGAAATTCGACCGCCGCAGCCAGGATTGAACCCGTGTCTTTTGGGACAGCAGGCGAGCGCCTTAACCACTGAGCCACTGCGGCGGCACATAATGCTCTTTGCTGAGTCGGCTGTCCTCCTGTACTTGTGATGGACGGCACTGCTGCTCTTCGTGCTGTCAAGTTGTGCTCCGTAGTGTCACATGACAGTGACGCTACCCAGGCAAAGAGATGTGCCGACACTCTGAAAGGCAGTTTATTTGGGTCAGTCTTTGTTCTAGAATGGGCTCAGAGGCGGTGATGGCGACCTATGCAGTGGTTGGGATCAGAATGCTTGTTGCTTTTAGCCATGCTGTATGTAGAGATGAATGTGAACTTTCAAGATAGTTTGCCTGAAACAGTGTGAAACTTCCTGGACATTGAAGAAGCTGTAGCGCATGACCACAATCATTGTTGTGTGACCATGCTGCGTTTCACGGGGCGAACAAAGTGATGAGGCTGTGTGTTGGCAGTGATAGACGAAGAGAGCAGAAAACAACCATAGCAAAGCTTTGCGGCAGTAGGCATTGTGTCGTTGCAGACCATGGCATGCCTGTATTTATTTTCACAAAGCAGGCAGGTACCACACCATTACGTGGTGTTAAGCTCAGCTGACCAACTAATGCCACCTCTAGCCAGGAAAAGCATTCATGAACTTGGAAGTGGGCAGGTCACTGCCTACAATAAATGCAGCATGGACACAGGTTGTGCAGCAATAGGGAATTCACCTCGGAAGTAGAAGGGGGCAATCAGTCTTGTGATTGTTGGCCAGTTGCTGTGCAGTTGGGAAACTATGCAATGGGAGGGATGATGAGCGAAGGTTTTGACTATGGCAGAGGCCTATAGCACTCCATCTCTTCTAGGAGGCAAGTTTAGTTTTGTTTTTTTGCCAGTCCACGAAATGGTCATACTGGTTACAAGCTGGACTTCCTTTGGTAGAGTGAAATCTGAGCCAGGAAGCATGTGATAAAAGTCTTAGCCCACAGGTTTTAGATTAGCCATGTGTTTGGCTAGTACTGGTAGTAATGTTTCTGAAGTGTCATGTCTGTAGTCTAGTGCAGTCCGCAGCTATGCGCACTCTTTGTTAATCTTGGAGGGTTGAGTTTTGCCCCTGAACCCTGCAAGTACGCTCACTGTACTGCTGGCTGCTGAAGCATTATGCAAGGACCATCATTTATGCTGATATTCCTTTGCTTTTGGGGTGCCTGTCGCAGCTTTTATGTCAAGTATGTGGCCTGCAGATTTACATGCTTTGCCTGTCCTGTCGCTCTCTCTCTTGCTTCTTGCTGCAACAGGGCACATTCATTTGCCAATGCAATTCATTGCCATGCTGAATGAGCCTTGTGAATGCCCAGTTTAGTACATCTGTTAGGACTTACCGTATTTACCTGAGTCTAATGCGCACCTGATTTCTCTGACCAAAAAAAAAACTCCAAGCCCTGCTTCCAACATGCATGGAATTTCCACGGCATGTCTTCAGTGCCGTCCATAGCATTAGAAATTCTGCATTTCTTGATTTCCTTCGCAACCATAACTGATAAAATTCCAAGCCAAGCTTCGGCCACCCACCTGGCCATTTCCTCGGTTAAGGCACACTTCAGCCGATTGTTGGCTGTGAAGGTGTGGCAGCCATTCATTAGCCACTCACTGCGGAGTGCCCGAATGCGGTCTTTCATGGGTTTGTTGATGCACACATCCAGTGGCTGTAGTTGCGAGGTCATTTCACCTGGTATCACCACAAGGTGCGTGTTACAAGCTGCCAGCTTGTCTTTAACACGCTGGTCTAGGTGGCACTTGAAGGCGTCCAGAACAAACATGGAGCGGAACCCCAAGCTAGCGCCTGGCCTCTTGTGCCATACACAGTCTGTTCAGTCAGTGACGAGGTTCGTATCCATCTATCTCTCCTTCTCGTTCGGGCGCACTATAACGCCTAGTAGAAAGTTCACAGACTTGGGGAGTGTCCTGCGCTTGAATACAAGAAAATGAGCCAACTTGCCACCATCTGCTGTACAGCCCAGCATCGCGGTTACCTGCGTCTTCTCATTGCCGGACATAAGCACACGAAGTTGTTTTGCCCCTGTCAACTCTACTGTGGTACTGGTGGGCGGGATATACGTTGCTGTGTCGCAATGATAGAAGGTATCGCTGAAATGAAATCAGCTTCCCGCACACACCATTCCGCCGACAATGCGAAAATCCTTTGTGCTTCATGAATCTTGTGATCCAATTCCGGCTTGCTTTGAACTGGCTTCTTGAGAGGCCTCGATTATTCGCATGCTCAAGGTCCTTCAGCTTGGGCACCTCGGTGGTCACGGGCATGTGATCCACCTGCAGCTGCCTTGTGAAGTGAGCCAGCTCATCATCAAGGTCTGGAAACCTCCCAACTCGCGGACTATGGTGGCCTTTGCTTGATGTATTGCACTCAAAGATTGACTTTTTCAGTCTTTGCCAGTCATGAACACAAGTCTTGGGCATGCCAAAATGACGGGCTGCATCCCCATTGCCACTGTCTTCCGCATGTAGAATAACTTTACGCTTAAAGCTGTTCTCGTGGCTACTGCATTCATTCTTGGACAAGGTGGCCTATGGATAGAACTATGACAGCGCCGCACAGATTGCAAATGGCTCCTGCGACGCAGAAAGTGATAATGGTGGTGGTGATACCACATCACACAATGGCAATGGCAATGGCCAACTATATGGCAGGTTCAGTTTGTACTTGAAAGGCGCTTGCGATTTTAAGACCTATTTTCCCCCAAAAAAGGTGCACGTTGGAACTGGGTAAATACGGTACCTCTTTAGAGTGGTGCCTGAATGTGTTGCCTATGCTTGATCGCAGGAGATGAATGGTTCATTGCTTTGGGCTCTGTGTTCTCCAAGAAATCTACTGCATTGGTGTAAATAAGGGCCGCACTTGGGTGGGAACTATTGGGCCAGAATTAGCGTTAAGACTGTATGGGACAATAAAATAGTTCCACAAGTCTAGAGCTTGAAAATTGAGCTGTAAAATCCTCCTTTCAGGTAAGGCCTAAGAACCAGGCAAATTTGCGAAAAGAAAGTGTGGCCCTTACCCACATGTGTACAAACCCTGTCTCGCATTTCTAACCACGTGGCAGAGAGACTAACTGTGACTTTTGCTTTTGCATGCTGACACTTTTTCTGAATGTCCTATGGCACCTTGTATTGATTACACACTGTTATGTGGGTATAGCCTGGCTCATGAAGTTTGTGGCTCATTTGTGAACTTGTGCCAGAAGTGCTCTGCTTGGTGCATGAATGAGGAGTAAATGAAGCATCAGCGTGAATTTATTGAAGGAAATTTCTCTAGCAGTGCCTTACAAGCAGCATCACCTGTTACTGAGAGCAATGTAAGGGCCCTTTAGTACTTGAACCTGGTTATCAGTGGTATACGCAAGCACACCATGTTCACATCAGTGTAGTGAGGCTTTGATCCGAGGTTGCGATGTGAACAGAACAAGTTGAGGTGCATGGTGTTACGTCTGAAAACACACACGCAGCTTCCTTTTAAACAGTGCAGATGCACGAGTGTTGCTATTGCTGAACGGACTTCTAATTGGTTTCTTTGTGCTACTTGGGCCACAGAACACATTGGACGAAATTGTCACGGCAACGGCATACTTGGACCTCTTTTTGAGGACAGTCTCAGAGCCCCAACTGCTATTGGTGTTCTTCAAGTTCCTGATTACTGAGAGCTACGAAGGCCACAGGATCCTCAACACACTCATCAACCGCATCGGAGGACACTCTCGGGTACGCGATGTGTTTTGGACACTTCAGAAAATTGTGTGGTCACAGTTAGCATTTTCCGTGCACTGTCAAAATCATGTTTTCTTTTTTACATGCAGTATTCATTTTGCATGCAGTCGTTGACCTTACTGATTCCCACTTGCATTATGAAAGGAGAAGTTTTCATGAGTACTAGTGTCTGCTGGTGTTATTTTCTCAGCTAGCTCAGGTGCAGTAAAAGCATGCAGCAAAGCAGCTTTTGCTGGGAATTCATTTGGTTCACAGCCAGCTTAGCATCCCAGCTAGCAGTAATGTTGTTTGTACATGTAGCAGGAAATGCAGCTTTATGAACATTTTATACTTTTTGCAAGCTATGGTGGCATGTATGCTTCAATGTTTTACTCAGTTCACGGCTCTGTGTCATTCTAAATCATTGCTGTCATATTTGTGTGTTGGTTTTTCAGTAAATACTATCCAGCAACCTTGAGACAAGTACTAGTATGGCTGCTGTGTGCTCATGCAGCAACATTTTTGTGCTTTCCAGCTGTGCCTGGTAACAATGGCACTTTTTCGGACTTTGCTTGACTTCAACTGCGAAGACATTATGTTGGAACTTGTGCTCAAGTGAGTCCTTCAGTTTGTTAAAAAGTCAGTTGAGATTTTTCACTGGTGGGGAACACTGCCATTTCTTCTTCCTCCTCCTCCTATCCTTCCAGGTACCTTGTTCCCTGTTCCCATGTGATGGTGAGCCAGAGAAGCCGTGTCTGCGACATTGACCTGTACAGCTGTGCTGCCGAGAAGTTCCTTTCCCTCGTTCCCGCCTGCTGCTGTGGCGCTGGTGCCGAGGAAGCTCAGCTTCCCTTCCTGCGGGAGGGCGACAAAGTGATGCACGGTGGAAGCCTCCAGATCCGCAGTCGCCGCCCCCGTCGCTCTTTCTCTGGGGTTTTGGGCAGCTACGAATCGGGAGACATGCCACGGTCTTACACGGGGGTGCCCAACGGTACCCAGCCTTCCACATTGATGGCACTCGCCGACTACCACCTATACCTTGCAGATGCGCGTCATGGAGTGCGGCTTACCAGGCAGGCATGCTCTAATTGGTCTTCATCCTATGACGAGGCATCGTCGTCGAACCTCAATGGTGCAGCAACTTCCGACACCAAGACTGAAGAGGCCGCAGCCGAGGAAAGCTCAGTGTCTGCTGGGGACTCGGGGATCTTCGTGACTCGGGAGGCGGCTGCTGCCAAGGGTGGCTTTGAGGCATTTGGCAGTCCGAACATTGGCCCATTCCTGAGCATCCTGCTGGCCCGGCTGGAGATGATGCCACAGAACAGTGTCTACATCAACCTGCAGCTGACGGCCCTCATTGCACGGCTAGCCCTCTACCCTCAGCCCTTGCTGCGATCGTTCCTCCTCAGCCATTCTCTTGTGTTTCAGCCAAGTGTCCGCTCACTCTTTCAGGTGAGGCCTTTCATTTGGACATGATTTTGTGTGCACAGCTATCTTGCCTCTGGTAGCCTGCAGTCTTTGAAAGTAGGGAGAGTACAGTGGTTTCTCCAGGTTTGATTATGGTACATTTTTTGCTGCTTCATTTATAAGGCTGTAGACACTATGAGAGGTGGTGGGCATTAAGAAAAGGAAAATATATCAGTCTTACTGTTTGTTTCGTCCGCACTAGTGATGCGTCGTCTTTCTTTTAGTTTTACATTCTTCAAATGCGAAGTCATTCCTCTGCAACTTTTTGATTGTGCAGTTTTCCTTAGTTTTATGGACCCCTGGCAGTTCTTTTTGGATATTCATGCTGCCAGCTATGACCTCGTGTTGCTAGAATGTTGTATGTGAAGGGAAAAGTGCATGCTTAGTTTTTGCACCATTACTGTAAATGCTGTTGTGACTGCCTAAAGCTGAAGCTCGTTTGCATGGCGCCCCTGAGGTCCAGCTTGTGTATGAGGCCAATGCATAGTGTGAAGTTTCTTTTAGCCCAGAGGGATTTTAAGACACATGGAAAATTAAAACCTGGCTTGTATTGATAGATTAGCACATTCCAGTGAGGCTACCGACTGTTGCGTAAATCAGAGAAAATGGAAAAAAAATTCTCTCGGCCTAACCGCACGTTTGTTAGGGTTCAAATGTCGCACAGAGGTTGCATTTGATGGTCAGTTTTGTTTTATACTACATTTAGATGGGGTATTTGCCTGATTCGGTCAGAATTGTTTGGAAATCCCCATCGTCTGCGGCGACAGAGAACCAAAACCGAAAGGCTTCGCAGCACTGGTACCCGTGGCGCCATCTCGCACCCACCGTAGAAACGGGCCCTCTACAGGGCAACTACCGGGGTGGGCGGCTGGTGGCGGCGGGGGAGGAGTTGGACTCGCGTAGCCAAGTCACGGGGGGCATGACCTTCTCTTGATCGCTCTACGACTGCATTTTCGGTGATGTCTTGCGCTGCTTCGCAGCAGAGAGCACCAAGCAAAGATAATTTGCTCACCAACTTAGCACATCTGGGTTTCTCCGGTGGGTGCGAGATGGTGCCACGGGTACCACTGCTGCGAAGCCTTCCGGTTTTGGTTCGCGGTCGCCACAGACGATGGGGATTTCCTAATAATTCTGACCGATTCAGGCAAGTACCCCATCTAAATATAGTATAAAACAAAACTGACCACCAAATGCAACCTCTGGGCGAAATTTGAGCCCGAACAAAAGTGCGGTTAGGCCGAGAGAATTCTTTTTCGACTTTCTCTGATTTACGCAACACGCGATATTTTCACTGAAAACGGAGTAGCTACAAACAGACAAGCTGCAGTACCTACAAGATCATAAGTCTACACTGGTACTGGTTGCTGACAAGACCATGAAGATGGGCCTTCTGTTTTGTATAGTTGCAGTGAAAACTTTTTTAATTTCATGCTAAGTCCGACCAAGGATCCTCACACTTTGCAGGGAGCCTTGTAGTGGCTTGTTGAATATGTTGCATCTTGTCAGTAGGGTCATTCTATGCCTAACGAACCAGAGTTTACGCTCGACCCCCTCTGATCTTTTCCATAAAATTTGTGGCTCTTTATTGAACCATATAATGTAATTCCCTTAATAACTATGTATTTCATGGTCAGGTGACAGCCCTTTGGATTTCTCACACGAGTGCAAAGTTGGTTTCCGTTAAAAATTTACAAAGAATTACACATCTCTCTCTTATGCCCGCTTCTGTCATTTGATGCTGTTCTCACATACCATTGTTTGTGTAAACCCAACGCGAAATTCTGAGCGGTGCCACAGCCGTGTTCTGCAGCGCACTTGGCAGTATGGGCCAACCATCGCTCGAGGTGCGGCGCTGAACTTCAAAAATTTTTTTCTCGCTTAAAACAAAAAAAGGCTTCTATAAAATTTGCTGAGCAAAATTACAATGAAACTAGCTATCAATTGGGCCACATATATCTTTACTAGGAATACCTCTGCATGAAATTTGTAGCCGAAAATGTGGTACAACACACTTTTTTCTAAGTTCGTCATTTTTTTTTTCGAAATGTGTTGTATAATAGTTTAAACAATTAATGTGATAGTACTTGTTATAGACAGCCGCTGAAAAATATGATGGCAATCAGAATGTCACGAAAGTTTTGGAAATTAACAAAAACGATGCTTCGTGGGAGAAAATAACGCATTAAAATAGCACAAAAAAACTTTGTGCTAAAAATCTTTTGCTTTGCAGTAAAGAACCATAACGCATATGCCTTATTTATAAAAACTTTTCAAGCGCAAAAATAAAATATTCGATCTTTTGTAAATTTTTAAGTGAGGCCAACTTTTGCAGTTGTGTGAGAAATTCAAACGCTGTTACATGACGAGGAAATTTTGTTTCCTCAAAGTTATTGAGGGCAATTACTTTAGCTGATTCAACAAAGAGCCACAAATTTTGTGAAAAAGATTGGAGGGGGTCAAGCACGAACTCGTTTGTTTGGCATGGAATGACCCAGTATTAAGTAATTGCCACCTCCAATGTCTTCAGCATTGAAAAAGCAAGGAATTGTTGCTGTTGCAAATGTTAGCACTTATCAGAAAAAGTTTACCTGGTATAGCGCATTGCCTGTAATGTAGCTAACGTTGCAATCATTTAAAAAAAACTTGTAGACACGCAGTAACAGAATGGTATAATTGTTATGGTTTACAGGTTCTTGGCTCTCTGAAGCACAAAGTGGACAGCTATTCCTACACATTGCCCAACTTCGATGAGCTGCTTGCAAGGGCTAGGGTATTTTTTGCAGTCAGAGAGGAAAAGCTGCTGGCGGACACACCTCACAGGTTATACGGAGATCAGACTGCTGTGCGCCGAAGCCATAGCTTTGCTGCAGAGTTTTCAAGAGGTGAGAGCTCAGTGGTGTGATGTCAGTGAATGTTTGACGGTGCATAATTGCATTATTTGCAGGGGAGTCGAAAAGGAGAAGCCTTGGAAGCTTTTTCCGAAGAGCAGGCCTGCCAAAGACAAACCCTGTTCTTGTTGAATCAGGCGGTGCTGAAAAGAGTTACAGGTATGTCTGACAATTCTGTATGTCTGATCAGTTACAAGTACAGTTTCAGATGTCTTTCTTGTAGGCATGTGCGAATATTCAGTAATTTCAATTATTTGGTCGAATAGTAAATTATTTGATGTTTGAATCGATCCAAATGTTTGGTATTCGAAATCTTGGAAGTATTTGTCTCAAGCGAGTAATGTTGTGGAACTGTTGCTGCATGTGGTTTCAGTTTAGCGAACCTCCTCCAGGATGACACCGCAGCAACCAGAACCCTGACTATGTGCCATGTGTCTGTGCTCCTGCGCATATGGCGGAGCTACCCGTCATGCGCACACGCCATAACCGGCACTGGGGCGTGCATCAGTTGAGAGATTTAACATAGGGCAATCCACTTCTGTGCGCTGCCATTATGCAAGCACTTCCAAACGGGGCACGCGTTGCAAACAGTGCTTGGCACCTTGTGACGATCTGCGCATGCGCATTGGCTCCTTGCAGAAGCAGATTGAGCTATGCTGAATCTCTCTAATTGAAGGACGCTCGCTTGACTTCCAAAATGCTTATTGTGCCATTCAGCCCTTCCGTTTTTGTTCCCGAAGTATTCGAATTCTTCGAAGAAAATTAATAATTCACTTTGAACCAAAAACTGCTGTTTGCACATGCCTATTTTCTTGCTTTGCTAGATGCCAGTTATCGATGCAAATTTTTTTTCAGCATTCGAACGCAGCAACATCATTCTTGCAGCTGCTGTTTACTACTGAAGGCCCTAAGACCACATATGCAGAATGCCAGCTCAGCTTGTTAAATTAAGAACAGGTCTTTCGAGTTGCGCCAGCAAATGATACGCCTAAGAAAAGGAACTGCTGGTCACGTTGTATGTTCTCCGGCTTTTCGTAACTGTACCTCTTTGGTACAGTGAAAACCTCATTCGAGTGTTTGCCAATCCCCTATAGCCATATAAATTCCCACTTTGTCCAGAAGTGTGTACTGATGGGGTGTTTGTCACGTGCCCTTAGGTTTATAGCAAGGCCATTCCCAAGCGAGTTTACGGAGGAAGGCACCAGGTTGGAGTCCATCAAGACGCAGAATGCAGTGCTGGCAGCTGTGGTGCTGGAGGAATTTCTTAAAGAGCTTGCTGCCATCAGCCAAGAACATGCCATCCAGCAGCTTGCTTCATGACGTCCTGCAGCAGACCATTGCTTAGGAGGGGTTTCGTCACAATGAGCCAATGCCGAGATTCATATATTATATACATAGCACTTGTGCAAGTCTTTCTGTGTTTGTGTGTGTGTGTATGTGTGTGTGTGTGTGTGTGTGTCTGCATTCTGTACAGTATTGATGCTAGGCTTGTATAGAGTGACTGTTTCGTGGAGTTTAGCTTTGAGGTTGTTTTCTTTGGATGCTCTTTGGCGTGCATCATGGAATCAACAAGAAAGTGGCAGTGCTGATCATTGTTGATTTCACTGGCATGTTTAAAGCATTGCTAGCTTTCCTCATTTGCTGACCATTGGTATCAAGCATGCGTTCTTGCAAGGTAGAGAAAAACTATGAGCCCTGGTGTGGACATTCACTGTATAGCAAACTCTGCTTCACTTGTGCCAGTGGAGTTCATCATGACTTGCATTGCTATGTGAGGATAGGAAGTTTTGGTATCTGTTGCCCTCCCTACAACAGTTCCCAGTTGCATGCAAAGCTCATGTGCATGCGAGTGCTGTCATCTTTCAGTTTTTAGTTCAGCATTTTCTTTTTGGTTGTATGTCATCAACACCATTGTCACTTAGAAATAGTAAGTGTGCACAGTTGACTCAGATTTGTTTTTCCGCAGCTTCGCTTCTTTTTATTTCAATGTCATATGTTGAATTTAGGTGTTTTCCTGGTACGCTTGCTCCAAATGCCTGAAATGCAGCTTATTCTGATATAAAATAGGAGCAGTTGTGTGACAAGTGACCTTTCTGAAGTTTGGTGTCACTCGTGTGTGAGCAACTAAATTAATATGCCTAGTTGTGTATATTGTTGTCCTTAGGGTTCTTGAGACTTTTTTGTTTTTTGCACTGAGCGATGCAGTCAAGATCTCAATAATGTTTCATGCATTGGGATGATTCAGTGCAGTGGCTGCATGTTGAGAACTGTTGGTTCTTTGCAATACTTGGCTCTGGAGCTTCATATGCGTATTACTGCAGTGTGTTCTTTAAAAATGTTTTCAGGCATAATATATACAGGTGTGTGACATGGAGTGAGCAGTTTAAAACTGTCTTCTGCATCTTTGTGTGTCTCGTCCTATTTGAAAGGCCACCTATTTTTTTTTCTTCATTTCGGCGTAAGGATATGGCAAATCGTAACTGTAAATGCTCTTCTGGCCAAGAGTTACTGCAAATGCATTTGTCTTTGCCTCGGAATGTGGACATTGATAATGGCTGTGTGCAGTGAATATTTTATTTTCTGCAGAGGGTTTACACCTCTAGTTTCACCATTTCAGCATGCATAAATTGAAAAAGGCTACAGACTTTCTGCATGCGTATCGGAAAAACAGTGAGGAACCTGTGCTAATTTTTTTAATAAGCTTGAGATGTGATGTGCAGGTTTTGAACTGGTCTTGAAAATTTAAAGGCTTTCGACGGCAAATGTGGCATGCAGTGGGTTTTTCTTTTGGGTGACACGCTAAGTATGTGTTGCGCAGTAACATATATGTACAGAATGGAGCGCACTTAAGAGAAACTTGCAAGTGTATTCTACACAGGTGCAGACAGGGTGCCAATTGTGAAAAGTGCACTTGTGTGCTCCCACTAAATACATCCATCCTGTTCTTGTTTTGTACAGAAAATCAGTGTAGTCAAAAACATGTACTGTGCTAGATTTCAAGCAGGCAGCACTTTACTTGTTCTGCTGTGATGGTCGCCTGTTTCTACAAAAGTATCTGCAAACATAAGTAGCCTAATCTCAGCGCTCATGCTTGTCGAGGCGCAACAGGCGTGTTTACTGCCCACAGTATGAAATATCCAGACATGTAGGTGTAGTGTACATAGAAGAGTTCTTACGGCACCTCAGCTTTCCCTTTACATTCCTAAACATTTACAGCATTGTGATATATTCAAGGTTGAGTTTTGTGAAACGGCAAATTCTGTATCACTGTTCTGACCACCTATTGTTAATATTATAAAGCAGTTTTCTAGTAACACAGCAAGTGCTAGCAGCTATTTATTAAACTGACAGTGGCCATTGCAGACTTTTTTCCGTTATCAAATGAATTGGCTTGTCTTGTTGATGGTGAAAGTTCTGTTGTCTGCACTCTGCCTTATGTTCCCTAGTGGCTCAAGCGCTGAGGGTTGCTGGAGACACCTGCAAAGGCATGCTGCAATGCAGCTTTTTATGTCTCTTTTCAGGATGTGCACTTTTTTTTTGCTGTGGGCAAATATGATACGCGCATCTGACAGTTCAATCGTTTTTACCTCCTTCAGCTCATGGCTTGCGCACCTGCTGGTTATTGCTGTATGCACAGAGATGCAATTATTTTTGTGTTGAATAGCACAAAGCCACAATTCATGAACCAGGTGTAGTTTGTCGCTCCGGTATGCTGATTTGACATGTGGCTAATAAAGGCATGAGAAAGTGAGCAACTTTTTTTTTAGCACAGTCATGTAGAAGGTGACTTGCGAGTCTGCAGTTGGAAGCTTTTCTTAAGTTTCTGAAGCAGTCCTTGCAGTATCCTTCCAATCATAGCAATGTTTGTCAATGTTTGTCTTAGGTACAGTGCTAAGAAAGGGCCATGCATGAATCAAAATTTTTGCCTAAATACAGTGGAATCCCATTAATATGGGCTGATGCTTCGGCTGTATTAAAAAAGCTACCTTTAATTTAATTTGAATGCAATATCATTAAGGAGGCCGTGTCGCAGTATTGCCGTTGGTCACCACGAGTTTGAATCTCGATCCTGGCGGTAAGTTTCTTAAATTCAATTTTCCCAGTGATAAACACATCTTTTGCTGCCTAGCAAACATGAGTGTAGTACCCAGAGAGAGCCAGAGAATCAAGTTATACTGAGAATGTTCACATTGCCTGTGTTAATAGGATACTGCATTCTAATGACAGAGGAGCTGCCTTTAAACTCTCAATTGGGATAGAGAAGAAACATGATGCAATAGCATTAATGGGTTAATGCTAGGCAACTGCGAATATTCAGTTGAATAGAAAGTATTCGATATTCACTTCGATCTGAATGTTTGGTATTTGAAATTCTCGAACAAGTAACGAACTCTTGCTGCGTGTGATTTCGGTTGAACGTATCTTCTCTGGGATGGCACGGCGGCCAGCACGCAACCAGAGCCCCAATCAAAGCCTCGACTGTGCTCTTGCGTGTATGTCATTGCCGGAGCTAGTCTGCTAATGCTCGCAGCAACAGGTGTTGGCGCCCGCACTACCCGTGGTGCACACGCGCCGTAACTGGCACCGCGGCGTGCATCACTAGAGAGATTTCACATAGCGTGGTCCGCTTCTCTGCACTCCCAGTGCGCACGCCCTGACTGGTTCAGACGGAACAGGCGTGCAAACAGCTGGCCGGTGCCTGGCAGCATCCTCGGGGTAATCTGTGTAGTGGCTCCCCGCGGACGCGGGTAGCGCTAGGCTAATTCTCTCTAATCGAAGGACGCTAGCTTGACTTCCATGGAACGAGTCCGAGCTGACTGCCACCATCGCACTTTGTGTGAAATTCGGTAAACAAGCACAATGGCGCGAGCACCACGGCGAGATAGCTCGAGGAAAATGGAGATGGGTGCCCTTTTCAGACACCTGATGGCGCTGGGCATGCAGCGCATAACTAGGGAACTAACCAGTAAGTAACCAGTTAAATACTTATGCAGAAAGAGCGTTGACTCACAGTGGCGGAAAAGAACTGCGAAACTAGCCAATAAGTGTGCTGGACATAAGGACGGAGAAAGAAAGAAAGCATTGAACAACAGGTTAAAAACGCGGAGGATTAATTCGATAGAGAAGAAGCATAGTGCAGAACTATATCAATATTGGAAAAGTCAGATCAGGAAGGAATCGTTCTATGGTAACTCAAGAGGCAGTGCCCTATTCTTTGAAGCTAAGCCAGGGTGTCTTAGAACGCACACTGATACAAAAGAAATTTAACGAAGAAGATGACACGTGTGCTGTGTGTGGTACATCTTTAAAAATAACTGAACACTTCATACTCAAATGTGATGGTATCCATCCAGATGTCGATGCATGCACAGTCACTCTTCCTGAGGCCCTAGGGTTTAGAGATAACAATGGTCATGTGAATAAATCTGTGGTGGAAGTTAGCAAAAAGCGATTGGAAGATTGGTGGCTAGAAAGCAGAGGTGGGGCATATAAGGTTAGAAGTGTGGGAAACCATATTGAAAGAAAATGGGGATTTTAATAATTTACAACAGCTAAACAAAAATAAAGAAAAAAAAGCGGAGCATGGAGGCGACTGCCACCTCCCTGTTTAAAAGAGGATGCTCCTATCTTCTATCCATCCATCCGTACCCCGAGCAGGTGCCTTGGAGTCTATGCTTAAAAGCAACAGCTGCACAACGACGCAATCACAGTTGAGAGTAGCAGGTTAAGCAATGCTTCACTGCCCTGCAAAGGCAGGTGCTGCGATCGGTGAGGCTTGTGTAACCGAGGTTGGCCTTCCCTTGCAAGCAATCAGTAATTTGACTGCCACCTCAGTTTTCTCACAATCCAGTGGGGAAGTTGTGACAACATCACAAGATCTCGTGACCTAGGTAGCCCACCTGCCGTCTAAGTTTCTTCTCTGTAGATTTTAAAGCGAAAGTACTACTAAATACGGCTCTAACCAAAAATCTTGTGTGTAGCTTGAGCTTGACGTTGGCCTACCTGGAGAAATAAGTATTGCTCTGGGTTTCGATCCCACGGTGGCACGCACAGATCAGCTTCACTGGCCACTGCACAAGAGCACTGCAAAACCATGAGCTAACCAGGCTAAACATATGCTTTCGCATGTGTGCTCAGTTTAAACCCATTAAAACTACCACTTTTTTTTTTTTTCATGGATTTCTCACTCACGGCCAATGAGGACAGCTTTTCTGCGACATAGGCTCCTTAATGCTACTGCATTAAAATGCTGCTTCTGTTGCTACTGCCAGCATTGCTTTTCATTTATCCCTAACTGACAACACTGCTGCTGCTGCTTATTCAGGATTTTGTTCACAAAGTGACCTCACGTATCAGCAAAAAACATTAGCCACTGAGGTATGAATACAGTTCAGGCAGGCAATTTTCATATTTAACTTATGGTTCAACTCCAATAGTGATTACTTCTCCTACATGCATAATTCTAAAATGAGGTCGTGCTTAATTATATTTAAAGTATATCCTCTATTGTATAACAGGTTTCAGCAAAAGAGCGCTGATGACAAGTATTTAATGTCCCAAAGCAACTAAGGCTATGAGAGACGCTGTAGTGGAGGGCTCCGGAAATTTCGACCACCTGGGGTTCTTTAATGTGCACTGACATCGCACAGTACACGGGCCTCTAGAATTTCTCCTCCAAAGGAGAAATTCTAGAGGCCCGTGTACTGTGCGATAAAGGAATTGCGTGTATCCACAGGGAACCATACTCAACACGTGTTGCCATCCCCACCAAATTTTGCAGGTAAAATGCACCTGTCAACACAGATTTTTGTCATGAATCACAGAGGCTATGCTGCTTCCCAGAGAGAGCCAGGGAATCGATTTTTACATTAATTGCGTGGTGCTGTCCTTGGTGTTCAAATTGAAGTTGGCCTGTATTGACAAAGGGGCCAAAAACTCATCACTACAGGTATTGCCACCATCGGCCGCTCTCACAAGCAAACTGCAATATAGGCTAGGCTGCACTGCTATTCACTTCGAAACAGTGATCATGGGGGATGGGGTCCATTTTTGGTAGTGATGTTGTGGAAATCAAATTTGTCCACAAAAAGCCAAGAAATCGGTTTTTACTGAATAAAACTTGGATGGAGTTGTCCTCAGTGTCCCAGCTGTTTGACAAAGTAGCTGCACACATATGCTAGGCAAACAGTCGATGAAAAACCAATGAAATGAGGCTTTTTCTTTTTATTCAACAAAACATCAGTATATATTATTACTAAAACAATCATGACTTGATGAACAACACCCGCTCTCACTTGACCAGGCTGCTGCAAACAATGCCCAGGAAGACCAAAAAGCCTATGTGTCGATTGGAAACAAATTTTCGAGCACAGTCACGTGGGTCATCCATGTTGAGAGTGTAGATCTGAGGAATGAAAAAAAAGTGTGATTAACTAAACAATGTTGCTCCTCTTTGCTCCAAAATATTTGACTGGAAATAGAAACTGGGAACACCGTGACTCTCTACACTGACTGAATAGAAAAACAAAAACAAATATGCTAAAAGCATAAATTTTGGAAATGCTAGCAGTGACTTATTTACAGGTAGGTTTAACACATCTCTTCTTGTGAACATTTACTGTGCTGGCAATTTTTTTATACATAACAATGCTGTTCAGATAAGCGATGACACTGCATAGTTGTCGGTTTCATTAGTTTTTATTCAAACCGCAGCGGTGGCCTAGTGGCTTGAGCAACCCACCTCACATGTGGGAGGTGCAGGGTTCGATCCCCAGTGCCACCGGGTACCACCAGTGATACAATGGGTACCACCAGTGATACAATGGGTACCACCAGGGATACAATGGGTACAGGCTTCCCCTGGCCTGTTTCTCAGCTAATTCAGGGCAAAAAACTTGGGAAATGAGTCTTTAACGAAAATAACTTGTGCAATGGCGCTCTTTGGGCGCGGATGCCCTTGCGGCACAAAAATTCACCATCATCATCATCAGTTCCCATTCCAAGAAGTAAAAAGTTTTGTTACAATAGAACCTTTACTTCTTCAAACGAAAGTAACAGAAACTTCTGCCAAATGAAAGCAATATTAATTTCGAGATTCCATCACGATACCATATTTCCACGATTGTAAGTTGACTTATTTTTTTTAATTTGAAAATCCTAAGTTTGAGGGTCAAATTACAATCGAAACCAAGTATTTCCTTTTTTTTTTTACTTTTAACTGTCCACTTAGCACTCATTGGAGTGCCGATAGTTGATGGAAGGGCCACTGTTCCACTGCTACCCCGAACAGCTTCTGGGGAGTGTCGGTAGCTGATGGAAGAGCCAACGCTGCTCACGGATAGTTTTTCTCTGGCTCTGTTTGATGCCTTTGACCTGACTGCCGGCCATGTTTTACCAGTTTTTACTATCATGCTTTGTCAGTTGTCATTAGTGCTCCAGGTCCAGTATGTGTTCAGCGCTCGTTCATGGCGATATTCAAGATGGCTGCAATTCTTTGCGTTGAAGAAACAAAATGCGTGCCAGACCGCAAGTTCGATGTTTCAGACCGGTGATTCAGGTGTGGCGACTGCAGCAAGACAACATTTTCAGCTGATCCACACAGTGGCGTCACTAGGGTCAGCGGCACCGTGGCGGGTCTTAACACCCTGCCCGCATCTCACCGAATCGCCACTTCCTCTATCCTCATGGCTTGCTTTGATGTGGAGTTCATTTTGTACCTGATGACTCTGTGCAAGCAGAGGCATTTATTTCTATCTCTTTTTTAAGAACTCCAGATAACGAACATGTCCCACAACTAATAATTCAGCAAAATATTACATAAAAAGCATATATTTACATTCCGATTTCCGAAACAGCCAGAAAAACAAACTCATGTAGTATTTTTTTTTCTTCAAGAAATGTGCACCTGTGAAGAAATAAAGAGAACAAGTGGTTTCGGGCAGATAAAATTACAGATCGAGACCATAAAAATAAAGGAGCCGCTTGAACTATGAGAAATGTAAACACTGAGCATCTAGAAACACTTGTGCCCATATGCACACGCGTATCTAATAAGCGGTAAAGAGGCTAATGCCTTAAGGACTGTAACAACGTGGGAATTCTGGCTATTTCGTATACCTTTTGCATAGTGAAACCAACGAAGAAAACGTGAGAGCAAATAGAAGCACCTTCCTGTGTCTTACTTAAGTTCATGTTTCTTTCACTGAGTCCATAAACTCGGCGTAAGGATTATTTTACGTTTTGAAGATGCGCAGAAGAACTGTATTTAAAGCTGCAAGAATTACTAAGAATAAAGGAATGAACCTAAACAAACAATGTTAGGCCACGCACAAAATCAAGTATGCAGGGATATGCGTAGGAATGACAAGTGACAACTAAAGAGGCAAACAGCCAAAGGGCAACCTGAGCACATGGGAAAGAACTGAAGTCTCAAAACAAGCAAGCAGTCAGTCAAGGCCTTTCATGGACACACTAGAAAACACGAAATTGTAGAAGTGTCAGGGGACAAATAATAACGTCTGCCGCACATATGAAATAAGCATGACTTGTAGTGACCCGCACGGCCGGCAGTGGCGAAATGCCGAAGAGGACAAAGAGTAGCCGGCACGTGCTAGTGAATGTCATGGGACCTTGGCCCCGGCTGGATGCTGCCGCTGCCGCTCCACTGTTATCTCCTCTCCGACAGCCCTCTAATAAATGTGACCGCGGTTGCCTCCTTGGCAACGATACATCCGTTAAACGATGATGCAGCAGTTAAGGGATCCATCACTGCCCTGCTATGGCAGGTGCCGCCACTGATGATGCAGCAGTTAAGGGATCCATCACTGCCCTGCTATGGCAGGTGCCGCCACTGATGATGCAGCAGTTAAGGGATCCATCACTGCCCTGCTATGGAAGGTGCCGCCACTGATGATGCAGCAGTTAAGGGATCCATCACTGCCCTGCTATGGCAGGTGCCGCCACTGATGATGCAGCAGTTAAGGGATCCATAACTGCCCTGCTATGGCAGGTGCTGCCACTGGTGGGTATTGAGCAACCTAAGTTGCTCTTCCCGAGCAGCCTCTTGGGATCAACCATTAATTTAACTGCCACCTGCCAGTGTGGTTAGTTTGCTCACAATACGGGGGGTAGGTTGTGACGACCCCACAAGGTCACGTGACCTGGGCTGCCCACCTAGGCTGCTTCTCCAGGGATGGCTGCCTGACCCATCCTATTTATCACTCACAACACCGACAATGCCGACGCTGGATTTTCTGCGTAATGGGTTTTTAATGATATCGCATTAAAGGTGGGAAAACTTAGAAACCACCTTAATTCATGCAAGTTATAACAAAATATGATGCTTCTTTTAAAAGATGATATTCACACAGAGTGCAAAACAAAAATGAAACAACTGCAAAAATCAATATTCTCCTTGATTGTGTCCGTACTGCAAAGTTACAAACGCCCACTGATGCCATACCATCAGAAAATATTTTGGGCGAAAAGGAGCTTTGAAACGGGGGGACAGCAGGTGTCACCAGGCTCGATTTTTAATGAATTCAGTAGTACTTCTCAGTTTAACCTTACTTTGTCTTGTTCATAGAGAGAAAAAGGTAAAATCAACACAATGCAGTACATGAACACCTTACACATTTCCACTCAACTGCACACTCTGAAGCACTCAACCCTGCTAAGGGGCCCCTTGCTACTCATTTCTCGATTTCTGTTTTTTGTAGTCAGCACGTAGTAATCACAGGCTTGCTACTCTTCCACTAAGCTACAGGCATTCCTCGCCTTTTCATGCTTTTAACGTTTGAGGTGGCTGTGGGCTGGGCCGTGGACCGAGAGAGGCAGAAGCAATTAATAAAATCTTTTATTTACGCATATTGCAAGCATCCGGTAGACTTCTAGAGCATGCTGTTCTAGAGCATGATGCTTGTAGAGCATGAATGTGCCCACGGGCATGCCCCCCCCCTCCACCCCTTTTCCTTGACATGCGATATTGGGGGGGGGGGGGGGCTGACTTACATTCAAGTCCACTTACAATCGTGTAAATACAGTAAAGTGACCAAAGCAATGGGGAAATGCTAGAAACCCACTTTTACATACACACACATAGCCATGCAAGCATTGTGTAAAGGGTGCATACCCACACAGAAGTTGGGATAGCAAAGTGCTGTAGTCTCTACACAAAACTGACATGAAAACTTGAAAGCATAACGCACCTGGCGAGCAAGGTGAGCTCCTGTTGCTGCTGTAGCCAAATAAAAAGGCCAGCATTGCCCAGAAGCCATGCCAGCAAGGACCAGGTTGCCAACCATACTCGTGGAGAACGCCCATAAGTACCTCTTTGTTTTGCCACCAAACTTGATTGCAGTTGATTTCATTCCAATAATGGCATCATCCACTTTGTCCTGTCGCAGAAAAAGAAGCAGTGTTGTGAGTAAACACGTGGACTCCACTCTGCAAGGTAGGTGCATGACTACAGATCTTGATGAAAAACTGGACACACACGCACACACACACAAAAAAAGAAGCAACACACATCTACACTTGTGCATAGCTACCTCTGTTCCTCTGCATGCGACCAGTGTCGTTGTGCGTAATTTTTTCCATTATGGATCTATACCATTTTTCCTGCTTACAACTCTGCTACACAAAAACATTGCTCATATTGCAGCATCAGAAAGATGCAGAGACCTTGCTAGCAGAGTCTAACAATACCAAAAAGCATTTTTATTCTCTAAGATTTCCTCTAATGATCTGCGCCCTGTGTCACACTACGGTTCATCAATTATACAAGAAACCTCTTACAAGTAACAAATCTTAATTAAAAGACTGTGGCAGCTAGGGCGCCGCCAGAGGTAAGCCCAAGCAATTCTTGGCACTTGTCTGTCACAAACAGGAAGATGGTTCGATTTATATGTAGTCATGAACATCCTCCTACACCAGTGCACGGAATACAAAGTCAAATTGCGAAGTTTTATTTCAGGCATATTTTTCGATGCAAAATGGATGTGTAGTACATTACACCTGCTCCACAAAGCAAAACGATATCTTTGATGTCAAAAGATGAAGTGTACAGGCAGGTGAGAGGAAGGTATTTAAAGTACGTTTATTTCCCTTCCCTGACTACTGAGCAAGGTTCCATGAAAGTCAATGCAAGAAATACTGAAATTTGGAGTACCATCAATTAAAGCCCCTCTACCATCGATATGCCAGAAGAAACCCCATATGTGGTATTGATGCATCTTAGCAACATCACAGTGACAGCCGCTGAGCTTCTGTTTTATGGACTAACTTTGGTAGAAGAAGCACGGTGCTGCAGTGGTTGAGTGTCATGCTAGTGATGAAACGGCACTTTACTATTGTACTGTCTCTTCTTATTGGTTTGTTGAATTCTATCTGACACTGAAAACACTGACCGAAGCATCAACCAGACAGTCGAAATTTATATTTAAATGCAGTGCATTTTGCAAACAACAGCACATGAGATGGTGTGGAGCAAGCCCATGTTTCTCCAGTTCCAACGTGCTAAGGGGGTCTTTTTTGGTCACACGTTCATTTACATGGTAGCCTAGTTTGAATTGACCTTACTCTTGCAGCACACTGGAGAGCTTAACCACCAATAATGCTAACACAATCAAATGAGTTCCAGGACTACATCAGTGACATTGTCGACCATGAACAGGGAGATGTGTACCAAGCATACAGTGGGGATGATTGCAATAGACGATGAGAGCAGGTAGGTGATAACTTTCCAGGGGTCATTTAAAACATTTAAGGCCCCTTACACATCCCATTTAAAATCGTTAAAAAGAGATGGTGATATGAAAGCTAGATCGAGGAAGCTCATTTTTGCTGAGCTAGGGCGACAATATGTGGTTTTTCCCGTATATAAAAGACAGATATTATTTGCGAGAATAAAATCTTCAATTATTTGACCCCTAGAGTCACAGAGTTCGCTTCTTCAAAACAGAGAGTGAGCGTTAAAATTGCCAACTACCAGATATTGCTCCGGCAGTTCATCGATCAGGCCTTCTAAATCTTGGACTATTAATGTGATGTGTGGGGAAAGATATACACAACACATTTGTTATTGTTTTGTACCTGATGACTCTGACCACAACTGCTTCAAGTTCTGTTGATTTCTTGAGCAGGGACGCCGCTTTGAACGACAATTGTGACGCTTCCCGACAGTCTATTTGCCCGCTCACAATCCCGTCGGAAAGTTTTATGATGTCTCACTATATTTTCATGTTGTGGACCGAGATTGGTTCCTTGAAGACATAAAGCTACAGGCAACATTGGCCCTAGAATATGTGTTACGTCACTGTAATTCCTCAGCAGTCCTCTAGAGTTCCACTGTATTAAAAAAGTCATGTTTGTATGTTTTGGGTGGAAATGGAAGAGATTTACTTTGGTTTTGGACCTGTAATCAGGGCTCTTGTATTTTTTCTGCTCAAGAGAGCTGTTTTGCCACTGCAATGCAGATGGACTGGGAGCTGCGTCCATCACCCCCACCAGAGGTGCTGGAGGACCGCAGAGAAGCCGCGGGTGTGTGTTTCAGGCCCTCCCTGAGGGGGAAAGCCCTGCGGGGTGCCAACCTATGGGCCGGCGCTCCCTGTTTTAGAGATGGAAGGGCAGGCCTGCACTGCGTCTGCCAGGGGCGTGGATGACCCTGCCTCAGGCTCACTCTGTGTGGCCTAGGCAGGTGCCGAAGTCCAGTGTATACGTATACCACCTTGTCGCACCACATCGGCGAAATTTGTTCTTGCTGTGAACAGGAATGTGCCTCGTGTCTGTCTGTATCTCTGACGTGCTACGTATACCGCCTTGTCGCACCACATCGGCGAAATTTGTTCTTGCTGTGAACAGGAATGTGCCTCGTGTCTGTCTGTATCGCTGACGTGCTACGTATACTGCCTTGTCGCACCACATCGGCGAAATTTGTTCTTGCTGTGAACAGGAATGTGCCTTGTGTCTGTCTGAATCGCTGACGTGCTTCCTTGAAAGCTAGCTATATTTGCTTTTGGTTTTATGGTTATTATCTCCTTTTCTTTCTTCCAGGTCAGACTTGACCTCGAGTACACGAGGTGATCCCCTTCATAGTTCGCATACTGTAGTGTAGCGTTGCAATTCTCAAATTCATGATCGTGTGGTGCACATTTGACATAGGTTTTGCGGCTGTGACAACTCTGACAGCCATGGTTGAATTTTTTACAGTTGAAGGAGCGTCGAGGATTTGGGGGCAAAGGGTCGTACAGTTACTTTCAGATTTCCTTCTTCTATGGATTCTGGGAGCTGGCTAAAGGCAAAAGTCAAGACTATGTGCTTTGTGGGTATTCCTTATAATCTTTATGAATGTTTATTCAGCGGACTTCAGTGATGTTTTGTTCTTTAAGACCTTCCAATATTTCTTTAGTGAGATTCAAGAAATCGTATTCTGAAATGACAACTTTGACTGTGTTCAGCGATCAATGCACACTAACAGAGACGGCAATGTTTCCAAAGTTTGTTATATTTGTGAGTTTTTAATATTGTGCTTGGTCACGGATCGGGAGTAGTATGCCGCCGCTGGTCAGTTTTATTACCTTGTAGCCAAGGCCCAAGGCTTTAGAAGAGATTTAGAAACTATGAAGGGGGATATTTTCCTGGCTGGCTTTTCTGTTTCTTCACTGTGTATCACCTTCCTTGTGATCACATGATACTTCGGGAACGTTTCTTGTTTATGGGTCATGAATTGAGCCATACTTCGGTCCACAATCTTTTTCGAGGGTGGTTGTTTTGTGGGAGAGGTGGAACCATAGAAAGTATGTGCTTTTCAGCTGCGGTGCCAGCCGCCCACCAAGGAGCCTAACAAGGGGGCGGGGCAGGAACTTGAAAGCAAGCCCTGCCCTCACCAGCTGTACACCCCAACTATAACCCAATATGATGTAACGCAGGGTAGTTCGCCATGCAAGTTTAACCCTCGCCACCTGGAAAAAGGAAAAAGTTAATAAGAGAGGAGAAGACAGGACAGTTGTAGGACAGTTGTGAGGAAGAAGATAGGAAAGTGAAAGATGGAGGGGAGGACAGGAAAAGGCAACTGCTGATTTCCCAGTCAGACCGGAGGTGCTCTCTACAGGAAGCTGAGACCAAAGTGGTGTGTTGCCTCCGAGGAGGGGCCTTAAAGGTCCAAACGCGTGACATTGGCTCAGCCACCAGGATCCCCTTTTCGCCAGACACAGCTGAGCCACGCATGGCTAAGCACAGGTGCTCGGGTCCGTGGTGACGCACTGTTCATCATCATCCCCCTACAGGGATGTCCCTGCAAATGCTCGGGAACGTGTCGCAACTTACCAACATCTGCACGCTGCAGATGCCCCTGCGAGGAGTTCAGCGATATAAGCCAGATGGAATTTTTAGCTGCAATGTCACCAGTGTGACAGCTGTGATAGCTGGTTTTAAATTGGGACCTCGAACTGCCATCCCGCCTATCTGGTTCTGCAGTTCTACAAATGGACCTTATAAATCTGTTACCTGCCAAGCAAGCACGGCAAGCATGGCAGGTGTACACACCGGCACTGAACAGTAGATGTCAAAAAGGCACTGCAGACTAAATAGCAACAGTATGACTTCAAAAATCACCTGATGTGCGTAGATCGTGTCATAGATGAGTGTCCAAGACATAGCTGCAATGTAGAGGGGAAGGACTGCTGACCAGTCGCATGAACCTTTCACTGCTGCCCAGCCCATGAGTGCGCCCCAATTTATTGTCAGACCTGTTGAAGAACAAGCAGAGCACCATTACTAAGATGGACTAAAATTTGAAATGCAGTCTAAATTTAAAATGCTCAATAAAATGTACTTCACGCAATGCTTAACTATGCACTATGCTTAACTTAGTGCACTATGGGCACTATGTGCTAGTATAATGTTTCCAAAAAATTTAATCTGTGCTTAACAAAGAGCATTCAGGGCTATGGACTTAACGCTTAAGTCAGCTGCTGGCCCACTTTTCAAACATCACAACAATCGTGACAGGTCAGCTGGCAGTCACTTTCACTCCAACTACAAAGCAATACATGCTGAACACTGGTCATGTACTCTTACGCTATGTTTAAATTTACTCCAGTTTTAAGAAAGCTGTAAATAAATGCTGCCTCTTCTTAAAGGTTACCGCCTAGCTCTGTGAAGAGCACAGGTTAGAAACTACAGATGTGAATATAGACCTTTCCAACCTATGCCACACCATATTGCTCGCTGGACTACTTTTTGCACCTGGTGCTACCAGTGCAACAGCACAGCAGCTTAGTGCACAGTCAGGAGATGACCTGGTACTCTTGGGAGCGCAAAAAGCAGTCCAGAGAGCAATACGGCCCCACACAGGTTGCAAAGGTCTATATTTAACTAGGGTTTCCAGTTTTTGGTTTAAATCGGAAAAGGTCAGAAGTGTGCCACGCCTTGCTCATTATCGAGCTTCACAAGTGAGAATTAACCGAGCGCAGAAGCCAGTGAGGCAACAGAATCGCTGGATGCATTTTGAGGCACTGCTCTGCTGCTTTAGACACAACAGGTGCAAACCTTGTCAAGCTTGGTTCAATGCCTGCCAGCATTGCACAGTGCCTTGTACTGCACCATCATCCTTGTTATAGAATTACTTTATCACATGTACAAACACTGACAACGTTTGTAACTGTAGCAAGCCACCGCTAACGTAAAACCACGCACAAGCGTCTCCGAAAGGTGCCATGCTCTGGCTTCTGCACTGGTTCAGTGGCACTTCCATCGCTGCTGTCATCCTGCAGACTACCTCCTCTCTGACTTCTGCTGTGGTCACCTTTTCTTTGTTTCCAATAGCCCGTGATCAGGGCTGACAGTATAAATAAATGACATGAAATGAAGCTCAGTTCTTGTGAAGTGTTTGCTGCTTTCACAGTTCATTTCACAAGTGAAGGAATGAGCAGTGTGTCACAAGCATGAAATACACATGCATTTTTCACAACCACCTAAACTATTCCCTTATGAAGGTGGCCAGCCAATCTAGCTTCTACTTCCGTAAGCGAGACCAGCCTAATGCTGATGCTTGTATTTTTTCTCATTGATCTGGATTTAGTTCAACCTAGTTTTGGACAAAAACATCTCTTTAGGTTTTATCTTACAACCCGATCACTTAACTCCTACATGGTTACTTTTTCTTATGGTGATAGCATTCCATATTCAGGCCACTGCTATAAACCGGACCATTTGGGCATTAATTATTGGTACATTGACTGACGTTGCTAATAAACAACTACAAATGGCACTGGAGTACCAAAATATCGCTGAAAGAAACTGGAAATTTTTCCTTGGGAAATAATCATAAAAAAAAAACTGAAAATGGTATATCAAAATAAACACTTAAGTCTGCTGAATTTGAAAAAAATAAAAACCGGCAAGTCCAAACTCTCTATATAAGCCAGCAACATTGCAGACATAGCATCACTTCGTTAAACAGCTTTTCCACTAGAAATTTCAAAAGAAAGTGGGGAAAAAATAGGATCTGGATGCGGAACTGTATCGCCCTTACCCAACATCACTTGTGGCCAGTATGTAAACCTCTTCATGACCGGATACAAGGTGACCAGAGTGACAGAACTTGCTCCAAGGACTATTCTACAAGGACATTAAAGAAGTATAATCACAAAGGCGCCAACATGTCCATTTGTTTGGTTTGGTTTCTGGGGTTTAACGTCCTAAAATGACTCGGGCTATGAGGGACGCTGTAGTGGAGGGCTCTGGATAATTTTGACCACCTGAGGTTCTGTAACGTGCACTGACATCGCACAGTACATGGGCCTCTAACATTTCACCTCCATCAAAAAGCGAACGTCGCGGCCAGGATCGAACTCTCGTCTTTCGGGTCAGCAGCCGAGCACCATAACCACTGAGCCAATGCAGCTGCTTGGAGAGGCGCTAGTGAAACTTGAGCTTCTTGACTATACCTCGAGTTGACGTGGCTATGCTCCACTCTGATTCGTTGATAAAAGGCACCTTCATAAAATGCAACATGGCA
Source organism: Amblyomma mixtum (assembly GCF_055824585.1). Classification (NCBI taxonomy): domain Eukaryota; kingdom Metazoa; phylum Arthropoda; class Arachnida; order Ixodida; family Ixodidae; genus Amblyomma; species Amblyomma mixtum. The sequence continues at coordinate 273,089,336 of NC_143012.1, read as the reverse complement.
ACATGCTTGTGTGCTCCTGTAGAGAGGCTTTTTACAGGCAGAGAGAGAGAAAAAACTTTTGTTATCAGCAAAGCTATCAGGTCGGCCAGGGAAGGCGGGGAAAATTGTTAGTCTAGATTTGGCCCCACGAGGCCTTTGCTTAAAGCACGGCCCATCGCGGGTTTCCTTCGGACTGGTGGGAGGAAATGCATTTACTTACTACCGTTAAGTAAAAAAAAACATCTAACAAGCAAAATATTTGCAAGATTTATTTTGCTTAATAAAAACTTTTAGCTCTTTTATTCTTTGTTGTTTTCCTTCTAGTCTTTGACAAAAAACATTCAACTTCAAACATCTGGTAAACAGGGAATAACATTTTGGCTTTCCCAAGCACAAGCAGCTTGCACCTTTTAGCACAGGAAAAAGGCTCAGGCAACCTGGTAAATGCTGCAGTAACAAACTAAGAGCATGAAAAGCAGCTGCATGGTTGCTTTGGTTTATGGGATTTAATGTCCCAAAGTGACTCAGGCTATGAGGGACGCCGTAGTGAAGGACTCCGCAAATTTCGACCACCTGGGGTTTTTCAATGTGCACTGACATCGCACAGTATAAGAGCAGCAGCAAATTTATTTTTTATGAAGTGAAATGCTCAGAGACCCGTTCGTATGAAGAACATTAGCTTTAAAAGAGATTTTGCTAGGCTGCTTATGGAAATGATCATTTCAACGTCACGATGGCTTCATTGCCATGCTAATGTTTTAACGAAGCCAGCTGCATCGACAGTGGAGCCTAAACAAATCCACGCGGCTGGATTTGTTTAAACCCACCAAAAATTCCAGAAGTCATGGAGAAATTTCCTAACAAATCATATCACCAGCTTTATTAATATTAGTGATTAAAATGTTGCATCAAATAATTGGCGATACAATATACAATGTCGGTATAGGAAATCAATTTTGGTTCAGTATCTTGCATCGGTATTGGAAACACAAATTCTTACGGTATCGGGTATGGAAGATACTTTTTTCAAGTATCACGCTCAGCGCAGCTAAGTGCTCTGCAACAAAACATTATTTCAGAAATCTTTACTCAGGACAAAAGGTTTGATTTTATGGGGTTTAATGGCCCAAAGCAACTAAGGTTATAAGGACGCTGTAGTGGAGGGCTCTAGGTAATTTTGACCACCTGGGGTTCTTTAATGTGTACTGACATCCACAATAAACGAGCCTGTAGCATTTCGCCTCCATCGAAATGCGACCTTGGTACATCCTTGGCGCATCTACCATTAAGAGGAGACTGCAATAGCATAGCTACTCACACAAGAAACTTTACAACCTCATTTGCACTCATCTAATGACCATGCAGAAACAATGCCACAAGTAACCATTTCTCACCATTACCAAGCAGAGCACGAATTAAACAGCACTACTACCGTGCAAATGCCAAAACGAACAAATAATGGGTGTGACACTGCTTAGAACATGAAATCAAGCGCGGAAGTCTACGTACGTGTACCAGTTTAGCTGTAGCAGTATGAGCGTAGACAGTGCCAGTTGGCCGCCAGTGAAAACAAGAGCGTCAAACATTGTCAGTTCACCACAAGCAAGAGGCCGATTTTTCGTTCGTTCCACCTGAAAACAGGGGCAATCTCTGTGAGAAAATTCAAATCAAAATCACCAAGTATACTGTCACCGCAAAGTGAACTGCACCTTTTTGTCTATATCCCGGTCCCACATGTCATTTATGGTGCAGCCAGCGCCTCTCATTAAAACTGCTCCAGCGGCGTACATTGCAAGAAGCTTGAGATCAGGCAGACAACCTGGCTCTGCTGCTAAGGCGATGCTCCAGGCGCCAGGTAACATTACCAGCCAAGTTCCTGACGACGGAAAAAATCAAGGCACAGGTAGATTACAACTCGCGATCCCACGTGAGCATTTTCCCTCTAAAGCCAAAAGCTACGCAAATTACGGTATTTTCGCGTACCAGTTTGTAAGTTAAGGGCTTACCGATCGGTTTGTCCAAGCGCATGAGTCGCAAGTAAGGCTGAAGCTTTTCCGGTGCCGACTGGACGAGTCGCTCGGGCAACGTGCGGTGAACAGTTACAGCTTGGTGTGCACGCAAATACTCCGGCGCATCTCGCCTACTGGAAGACTTGCACCTTGCACCAAAACGGTCCGTTGATGTAAAACCCAACTGATTTGGAACCACGCACAACACCGACGTCGCCGACTTGAGTTGAGCATGGGCCCTCAGCAGACTCCTGAGCGAGCTGCTCTTTCTAAACATCGCAATGAACATGACAGTCACTTTCACCCGCACCAAACGGCAATACTTGCACCATATGCCCCGGAAGACGCACTAACACTAGAGCGGGGCACACAAAACGTGCGGTCGTCGACACAACGCTTTTGCGGCTAAACGTCCGGTCTCCATAAAATAGGTTCAAGCGGAACCGTTCCGCTCACCGCAGCACCGCTTTGTGCTCTCGCACAGTGCCGGTGTAGGACACGAACGACCAACGCGGCAATAGCCGCCCTAATTGCCCGCAGCACGTCGGTTGAACGCCGTCGAGACACCGTTGGCGCACGAGTTTTCCTCTTGGCTTGCGTTATGTATTACCGTACGACAGTGCATGTATTATGAAGCGAAGAGTCTCCGTCATATCCATCACCAACGCGACACAGCAGAATGAGGAGATGCGTAGGATACGTGCCGCGCAGCCGCTGAATGGACGTTGGAACCCATTTGCAACCCTTGGCCCTTGCAGTCTTCGACGAACAGCAAAAGCATGGCATGAAAGCGAAACTGTCGTTATTGTTGTCATACCAACAAGCCAATGCAAGCCAAGACAATTGATCTCGCTTGCATTACATAGCAGGAAAGCTAACGTTATCTATTAATTATAATAAAAACCAAATAGCGCGAGTGCACGTCGTTCTTTTATAAAGCATGGGAGAAAAAATGCTGGTTGATTAGCATTGCTAAGCCCGAAGTATTCGCGTGTTCCACAGACTGACGCGCCGCAGTGCGGCGAAAGGCGTCCCAATCTCCGTGATGATCAGTGGCAGCGGCGGCGGGAAGCCCAAGGCACTTGCGGTAGTTGCATATGACGTCAGTGAACCGTTTCGCGTGTTGTGCGCTTATTTCACCGATTGATCTTTCAAGAATGCATTTCCCTCAGAAACCTTTTCGCAGCAATGGCTAGTCTTTAACAACAAATGAGTGAAGCGCTGCAACCTCATCCAAGCGAGTGTTTGATGCCATAAATTGCACCAGTGAATGGTCAGTCTTCCTTTCAATGATCTCATCTAGAACATTCCGCTATGTCGGCCTTGTCCATGCAGGTCCAACGCCGACGTTGGATCCGCCTGCAAGAAGTCCTGCAGGATTTCGTTCTGAGTAGACTCGTCCAGCTTCACTGTTTCTAATGTTTCCCCGTGATAGAATTTTTTTACCTCCTTTGGATCGTAGAAGTTTATCGCCGAACGCCGGCCCCATTGTTGCTGAAGATCTGTATTTATTTATTTTTATTTATTTCAAGTACCCCCATGACACTGCGGGCATTATTGAGAGCAAAAACTTCCAAGTTTTTGAGGCCATATTTTGAGGATTATTAGCACACAACACATGTACCATATGTTATCATAACTAGTAATTTCAATAAGTTATAAGCTCCGGACTCATATTCCAAGTCACATGATGCGTATATAAATGTAACTCATTTAGTATAATTGCTATCTCACTAATTAGCACATCACTAAACTCCACGTTCGCGGACACAAACTTCTCACGGGTACACTTAATTACACTAATTATGGTCTCAGTAATTAGCATAATCTAATCCATTCCACTGAACAGCACATTACTGCGCCGCACATTAAGCCAACAACACATACTACATCTACTCCACCGTGGACAGTGGCCTGTCAACGTGGCCAGTGGGAACATGGACTCGTTCGTTAAGTAATTTAAGTCATTTAAGACATGCGCCGCCCTTTAACTCACGCTGAGGTTCTCTTTCTATCAATTTCATTGCAGACATGGACGCGTGACGCCACTCGGAGTTTTGCGAGACGCCGGATTTTCCGCTGAACGAGACACATATTAATGCTGTCGATTAAAAAAGCCTTCTCACAAGTCGGACATCAGGCTCAGCTGCGAGCAGACACGTTTTTGTCGCGCAGGGCTGCACTAGCTCTGGGAAAGCCGCGGGGAAAGTTAAAGCGAGGGCGCGGACGGATACTGAAGGCTTTGTGGACAGGCCACAATTTTTACTATAATTTTTGTCGACAAAACTATCAATTAGCGCCCGACTCTATGCGCTACAAGATATGACTGAATGAACCAAATACATTGCAAAACGATTAAATATATCTCAGCTTAATTACCAAAGCTAAGACGAACGCGATCAAACGAAATACGCTGTACTTAATGCCACTTGTCATTCACTTGACTTAATTGGCGACTTACCGATTTACATGCAGTTGCGTCGCTATCACATGCTTGCGATAACTGGACCGTCCGGCTTTACAAGACCACTTGGAGCTGTAAAACGAAACTGCGCAACTCAGCATTTCTTCTGCTTTATTCACCTTTATGTCACCGTTATCCAGTTCCATTTGAATTTCATGCGGTGGTCCTTTCAACTTTGCTCGTTTGCTGACACAAATTGACTACTTCCACAACTTGGTCTGAACATCGACGGCGCGGCTGCAGCACGCAAGACGCACGGCGTCCAGTACTGCTTCGCCTTCCTTTAGGCAGCGCTTGCGATCGACGTAAGAAAACACTGACGCTATGGAAAGAATATCCGGAGGTGCCATGCCGTCAAGACAAACGTGAGATTCGGCGCCAGTATATTAACTCTATGTCCACCACTGATTTCCACTAGGGGGCTGGATGGCGCATCGGGCGCTGAACACCTTTCTGTACAGTGTTCTAGAAGGCTTTGCTGTGGAATAGCGAAGCGGGTTTCGATGCAGAGTTTCTTACTGTTACCTAGAGTGAAAGCCGGCGCGTCATTCTCGCCCACCTGAGCGAGACTGACTGCGGCACTAACACTTTCAATTATATTAAACACTTTCTCACGGATCGGCAGGCCTTCGTCCGCATCCAGGACGAAGAGCACGGCCCGTACAGTATGGGCAGCAGGGATACACCACAAGGCGCTGTACTGTCCCCTCTGCTCTTTAACTTAGCAATGCTTCACCTACCCTCTAAATTGGCTGATGTCGAAGGCATCCAGCATGCGCTGTATGCCGACGACATCACTATTTGGGCCACCCAAGGTAACGTGGGTCACATGGAGGAATGCCTGCAAGCAGCCGCTGACATAGTAGACAACTATGCGGCGTACTGCGGCCTCCAGTGCTCCCCACAGAAATCAGAATTCGTGCATATTCGGCCATCGCCGAAGTGTGCAATCCCCATTTCCCTCTCCCTCGCCAGCGGCCCCCTCCGTGAGGCATCGGAGATCAGAGTTCTCGGACTCTTTATTAGTAGAACACGTCGCGCAGACACAACACTGGCCAAGCTGCGTAAGGTTGGAGACCAGGTGGGCCGCATGGTCCGTCGGGTCTCCAACTAAACGCGGAGGTCTACGAAGCACACATGCGTTGCGACTCGCACATGCTTTCGTTACGAGTCGAATACTCTATTCGACCCCCTACCTTCACTTACGCAAGCAGGACGAAGATGTCTTGGAGGTTACCCTCCGTAAGATCATCAAAAGGGCGCTCGACCTTCCGATCTCCACCTCCAACGCGAGGCTCCTCGCGCTGGGAGTGGTGAACACCTATCGGGAGCGGCAAGAAGCGCACCTCACCAACCAATACACGCGTCTTGCCCAGACCGTGTCCGGTCGTCGCCTTTTGGACCGACTACACATTCAACACAACCATCACACAGAGGAAAGGGTACGAGTGCCCGAAGTGTGGAGATGCGCCATCCACGTTCGACCCCTTCCTACGAAAATGTCCAAAGAATACCATAATGGTCGGCGGCAGGCGGATGCCCTCCACCGCCATTATGGCAACAAATACGGTGTATTTTATACGGACGTGGCCGGCCCGCACCGCTCTAGGGGGGGGGGGGGGGGGGGGGGGGGATGGTACACGGCCGCGGCCATACACCAACAAATACAGGTGGACGGGCTCACTTTCAAAGCTCCCAGCGCAACTCACGCTGAGGAGGTAGCCATCGCCCTGGCGGCCTCTCACCCTCAGGCGCAATATATCCTCTCAGACTCGCAAGGAGCTTGTCGAAACTACGAGCTAGGTTGGGTCTCCCTCACAGCTTATCAAATACTTCGGGACGCGGCACGGGACCGAGATCCTACGCTCCGCTACTTAGTCTGGACTCCGGGCCACCAAGGCCTACCAGGTAACGAGGCTGCAGACGCAGCCGCCCGCGCACTCACTTCACGGGCCCCAGGCGATGACCTTACCGATTCGGATCTGGACAACGAACCCCTTTTACAATTTAAAGATATAGTCAATCACTATCAAGACTCCCACCGCAAGTACCCGACCCCCCTCAAGGGGCTGGGAAAAGCAGGTGAGCGTCTTCTCATCAGACTTTTTACAAATACATTGCTGTGCCCGGCAGTCATGAAACATTTCGACCCCTCCTTTTCTGGCCTCTGCCCATACTGTACGGAGGTGGCTGACACCTACCATATGGTGTGGGCATGCCAGAAAAATCCTTCCCTCACCCCCCACCCCAACCCAACCCGAGAGGACTGGGAGGCGGCCCTGCTCGGCTGCCACGACCTTCCGGCCCAACAGGCCATGGTCCGGCGTACCCGAGCGGCGGTAGAGTCAAATGGGGTCCCGGAATAGGGACCCCACCTAGTATTGTGAGGGGGGTGGCGCACTAGGGGCCACCTCCCAAACTACATATGTGTAGTAACCTGTAATAAATGCTTTTCACCACCACCACCCGTCTATGGGAGTTTGCACGGAGCCCCCTCGAGACCACTTCAGCCACCACGGGCGCTCTAAGCATCATGGGCCTCGAGTTACTGTATATGCTACCAAAGGTATGAAGTAACTCTACATGGGCCGGTGCGCTACCGACTGCAGAACTACAACTTTTGGCCAAAAAATAATGCAAAAATAAACGTTGTTCGATAATAAGGAATGCCCTAACATTCAATATCTTGTCTATAAATTACAACAAACGAGCAGAAAAGCATGTAAGTGCAAATATTACCCAAAATAAGAGATGGCTTGCACTCCTATTTGCCAAGTATTGCACTCTACAGAAACTAATATTTCTTGCTTAGCAGGCGCACTTTCAAAATGAAATATGTCTCTAAAAAAATGTTAGTGTTTGCATTTACATGCTTATCTGCTCGTCAGTTGCAATTTATAGACAGGATATTGGATGGACATTCTTTATTATCGAAGAGCGTTTATTTTTGAATATTCTTTTGCCAAAAGTTGTGGTTCTGCAGTTGGTAGCGCACCGGCCCATGATGCAGTGCCCATGGTGGCTGATGTGTAGCTGAAGTGATCTTGTGGAAGCTCCATACAAGCTCCCATAAACGGGGCGCCAGCTTTCCCTTTAGGCATAAAGCTACTATCCTCTAGGTAAGGAATTCCATGATGTTTCGATGGGAACATCGACAGGAGGCGCTGAAGCAAAAGAAGCGGTCAGCCGCGCGAGGCGCTGCTGTCGAATCTGGAGGAGAAAAGCTAGCCACCAGCGTTGCTGAGTCGCTACATTCAGCGATGGAGCTGAAACCGCCACCGCTTGCTAACGGCAACGCCCTAACTCGAGTTAGGGCGTTGCCGTTAGCAAGCGGTGGCGGTTTCAGCTCGTTGGGGTAATAAAAGCTACTAAGAGAGTGCCTTGGAGACAAAAATATGCAAAAAGGTTACAAAACTCGGGGCGAGCGCCTCACACATATAGTACCACTTCACTCCCAGCCGACCACGAACACTTCGCTTGAGCGGGGCACCCTGAGTATGCATTGCCAGGCAAAGGCACAGAGAGAGAGAGCAAAAACATCTGGGTCAGTGAAAGTGCACTGCAGAGCAAGTAGGCGGCCAGCGAACGCGGGCGAAGTTGACAAGCAATTAAGTGATAAGCAGTGAAGTTCAAGAAGGAGGTGTGCGAAGAATGGCTAAAGTAAAGGGAGGTGAAAGTACTCAGCAAAAGCGCGAAACGACGGTAAAGCAAGAGAGAAAAGGTGTGGACGAAGAGCAAAAGGAACGAACGGAGGAGTGGGAAAAGATAAATTGGAATGTTTGGTAACATATCTGACTATTTTCTTTCCAGCAGGAAATGTATTTAAATGCTGTTGACTTCTTTCATCTAGCAGTTTTTGCAAATGCAAGAATTGTACAAAGCATCTTACCTGATTGGCGCTCGTGAGCAGGTCCAAGTGCACTGCTTAAAAATGAAAGGCGAGCGTTGTGGGACAGAGGAGACGTCAAGGCCGCCCTTGTTTCTAAATTGGCTCAGCACGACTTCCTGCGCGATCAGCGCACAAGGCACGCAGACACTCCAAAACAAAACATTACGAGCTGCTGCATAATGTCGTAGCGAGCGTGAAGCCCCTTCGGTCGATCGAGAGCGGAAGGTCACGTATGTCTGAAGGTCGGCGCCAAGAGTCCGTGCGGAGAGTCTGCGATCACCAGCAGTGCGCTGTTCCCTGCAAACGTTTACTGGTGCACGAGGTTGTCATGCACGAGGGCGCAAAAAGACCGATGAAGTCGGCACAAAGTAACCGCAGAGGACACTCCCCGAACCAAGCGGTCAGGTTGTGGCGCGCGTCCCGACTCCCGCGTTTTTTTCCCAGCCATTGGTACACGTGAGCTATAGACGAGGAGAAAAAGCTGCGAACACATCAAAACCGCTTCCGACTCCTTCTGCTTTCTTTGACTCGGAGGTGCAATGCGCTTTTTTCATCTATTTTGCACCGCTCCGACACTCCCGTCAGTGCTGCTCTTTCGCGGTCACGTGAAGGGGAGAGGGAGGTGAGAGAGGCGCAGTGGCGGGACAAGGTGCACTTGTCCCGACCCGGGGTGACGTGACCTAGGTTGCTTATGCGGCGAGTGGCCACCTGGGCCACAATATGGTGGGCAGGTTCTGGTGACGCCACTAGGTGACGTGACCTAGGTTTCTTACGCGGCGAGTGACCACCTCGGCCAACCCACGCCACCCTATTTTTCACTCACAATGCCGACTCCAGATTTTCTGGGAAACGCGGCCTCTAACGCTATCGCGTAAAAAGTCGTAAGCTGTGGCAGCAGTAGAGCGTGAGTATTCGGAGATGATGAATCGAAAAGCACTGCTCTGGAAAGATTCGTTGCTAGGGCGAAGTATAGTTAGCTTGGCCAGGGTCTCAAGTGGCTACAGCTGTTTGTTCGTTATTAGGCCGGCTCAGAGTGGTCTTGGTTCTAACCCTACCGCGGCGGTCGCGTTTCGATGGAGGCGAGACGCAAAAGGCGCCCGTGTGCTGTGCGATGTCAGTGCATGTTAAAGATCACCAAGTGGTCGATATTATTCCGGAGCCCTCCACTACGGCGCCCCTTCTTCTCTCACTCCCTCATTTATTCCTTCCCTTACGGCTCTGTTCAGGTGTCCACCGAGATGTGAGACAGATACTGCGCCATTTCCTGTCCTTTATTTATCTTAAGAAACCTTAATTTATCTTAAGAAACCCCAATTGCGTGCTTGTGTTCCGACTCAAACTACTGCAAGCAAGTTGCAGTCGACCAGGTTGGCCCTGAGTCTGTGGCCTGTGTGTTGCACAGTTTTCGGCCAGTGTCAATCCCGAAGGTTGGGCGAACCTCGGCCGGAAACCATGAGCCGACTGGCATGGTTAACCGCGTATGTCAGTCTTTAGTCCACGGCCAGTACATGGGCCAGTTTCCTGCCAGTGTCAGTCGCCAAGGTTGGGCGAACCTTGGTGGTCGACACTGGGCGGGCCTAAATATGATTGGCCACAGTGAGTTGGTCATACGGAGGGCAACGATTTTTTACGTAAGCTTTATTATTCTCGAGCCACAGACAGATTCGACCTAGTTATTTTTCACTTTAAACATTTCGCACGGAAACTGTGTTAAAAAACACATTTTCAACATGGTCACATCTACACTGACTTAACGTGCAGTCGAAGACCCTGTAGACCTCTCCAACCCGAAGGCAGCGGTATTTCTCGCTGGGCGCCTTCTTGGACCTGGTGCTACGAAGTGCGCCCAGGGTGTTGCCTTATTTTTCGTTAAGCTGCTGCGCGCCGGCGTGGAGGAAAATTGGTAGCTGCAGATGTAGAAAGCACTCCAGCCAGCTATGTGGGGCCCAGGTTGAAATAGTCCATATAACGGTTAGTATTTTGAGGCTTTCACGCACCAAAGTTGGCAGCATACCAATGCTTACCACTCTGAATTTTAATTCATAAGCACAATAAAGTATTTTTCTGCACTGCACAGAAGTGTTTCACTGAACAGCTGCGTGCACTGTGTAATTACAATTACAGGCAGCTGCTATCAGATTTCATGCCTTGGACACATTGAGACCATACAAACAAAATGAAGTTTTACGCTTATATAACATGAACTAGGTTTCTCACAATTTGGTTCAAATCAGCCGAGGTCAAATTTGAGGATGGGCCAAATTTCGAGGGTGGGTGGGCCGAATTTAGTGGCCACTATCGTGTTGGCAGACTCAACTATGGGGGTGTGTATTTTTTCATTTTCGTTTTGTTTTCTGCTTTTTTTCTGTGCTCCCGTGGTGCACATACAAGATACGATTTTGTTCGCGTCTAAACCTCCGGATTAGTGCTTTCTCAAGCCCTATATCAATCCACCGGTAAAACTCAGATGAAAAGAAATATACTTGCCTTGACAGAAGACTCCTGCTGTGCGACAACAGCCCTCAATGCACCAGCAACACCGAGAGATCGGCGAAACCTCTGGAAAGTGTGCGAGTGATGTCACCAGCAGCCGGGAGCTATCCGCAATTTGCCTCCAGAAAGTCATCAGCATCAGCCTGACAACGCCTACTGCAGGGCAGAGGCCTCTCTCATGTCTCTCCAATTAACCCTGTCCTGTGCCAGCTGCGACCTTAAGAAATTATGCATTTCCATCCATAGGTCGGCACACTCACGTGTGTAAGTGTGAGTGAGTTGATGTGAGTGTGGGTGGTCGTTAGTGTGAGTGTGAATGAGTGGTTGTGAGTGAGCGGACGTGAATGCGAGTGAGTGGATGTGAATGGAGATGAGTGTAAGTGCGAGTGAGTAGAGATGCGTGGCGAGTGGACGTGAGTGATGAGTGCTTGTGAGCCGACGTGAGTGGCAGTGAGTGGGTGTGAGTGGCGGTAGGACGCGACATAGAAGTTTGTCGCGTGTGTTTCGTGACGACGGTGTCCGCTTAGCTATTATTGTGGTTACAGCACAAAAGACGAGGGCGAGACGAGTACACGGACACGGCGCTGAACTTACAATTGATCTTTATTGAGGGTTTGCCACTGCTAAATATTGTGGCGAACAATCTCAAATGAAAATACGCACGCATAAAATGACAAGAATGACACCACAAGAGCTCTGCACGTGGAAACAGTGACACATTACCAGCTGAATGCATTTTCCTAACGATCGTTAAGAAATCGCAGTCTTTATCTAACAGAGCTATTGAGGTGATGCTTAGGCATTGGTCTTGACGACTATGAATTTCGTAGGCTTCAGTAATCTCTCGTGGGATTTCTATGCGGCTATCTGTTAAAACTTCCCACTGGCTGAAAATGGGGTAACATGGTTTCTTCTTTCCCTCCTTTATCTTTTCTGTTCAGTCTCTTCAATAATGCCCAGATGACTGGCCACGCTGTTGCTCACGTTGTCATTGTGTTCCCGTAGCCAAGGAGATAGCCGAAATGGTAGTGTTTCATTCTGCTCAACAAGTGATTGTTTCATGGCGATGGTGATGAAACGTTGCGGCGATTTTCATTCTCTGCCCATGCATGCGCTATTCATGAGCCCTGCACATTGCTTCAACAATGCATGTGACGTCTGTCTCACAGTAGGGGTGTTTAAAAGTTACTGGGCATTCGTACGCAAACTGCGCAGCAGCGGTTCGCACTGAGCACCGATGGTGTCACCGGCAGCACCAAAAGTTAGAAATGGCGGTCGTCCTAGTGGCGCCACCCGCCGTGGACAGGGCGAACTGTTCCCTGCAGATGGTGGACACGAACCGGTCAACTGAAATAATGGACTTCTGCCTTTTTGTTCGCTTTTACAGGAAGCTGGGGCTTGCTGCCGGGTGTGTTCTTTCTTTCGCGCTTTTTTCATCCGCGCCTCTCGGTACAGCTCAAGGTGTTTGTCCTCTCCTACCCCGAATATTTCATATACCTTTGTATTATTTATATATTGCTATCTTCACATACTGCAGCACTGCATGAGGATATGACAGGAGAACATAAAAATGCACAAACAAATGATAACAATCAGCAGCCTATGAGAGCTTGTGAAAGCGCTAGGAGACACATAATAAAATTGACCGCCTCTTCAATGGTACGGCCGAATGTCATCAAAAATAATTAATTTTGGTAGAATTTAAAGTTCAGAGTGTCGCCTTTGCTAGCATAAATATCCTCTCAGCTAAAAGTACAATATCGTGTGCTTTGGAGAAGGGAAGCGCCTCGCTAGGCGCTGGCCCGTGCTTTTCTAGCAGCTTTTCTTATCGCAGCGGCGTGCGTCAGCATGTCCTGGCAGGGCTTACCTTTTTGTTCGGTTTGCATCCTCAGTTCAATGCACCCCTCCACACACCTGTATAGAGCGCACCGGGAGCACACTGGCATCACCTAGCACTCAAAACAAGACTTTATCGTGCATGCACATTCAAGTAGATTGATCGTGTTTAACTCCTCGTGTCTTTAAAAAAGTATATCTGGTCTTACCTTTGTTATTTGCTCTCGAATTAATTTTTCATAAAAAATTAGCTAATTTTCTTTTATATCAAACTAGTTTTAAACCATGCTGCTCCAGGCTCGCTCAGTCTTTCGTTTATTATTTCTTTTTTATTCTTCTGAGAGGCGTAATTCAAGGGCTGTGTGGCAACTCCTTCGCTCAGATGTGATGTAAAAGCCGGAGATAACAGACACTGTTGCACATGTTGGACAGCTTTATGTCTTGTACCAGCTCCCAGAATCCATAGGAGTAGGATATCTGAAAATAACTATACGACGTTTTGTCCCAAAACCTCGACGCTGCTTCAACAAAAAATTCGGCTATGGCCATGACTCGCGGCCACAAAGCTTTCGCTGCGTCTGAACGGGGCGCGGATGGCCCTGCCGCAGGCTCACTGTACGTGGCCTGGGCAGGGGCCGAAGCCTGCACCGTCGCACCACATCGGCGAAGTTTGTTCTTGCTGTGAACAGGAATGTGCCTTGTGTCTGTCCGAATCGCTGACGTGCTTCTTTGAAAGCTACATTTAATTTTGACTTTATGGTTATCTGATTTTCTTTCTTCCAGGTCGGACATGGCCTCGAGTACGCGGGGTGTGCCCCTTCACAGTTCGCGCACAGTGGAGCAGCGTTCCAGTTCTCGGGTTCGTGATAATTTGGATATCCCAACTCACATGCCCCACACATTCGCATCCACTTTAACCCAGTTTAACAAGCCATCCGTTTCTCCTATCCACCCGTGTCATTCTAGTCTTCAGATAACGCAACTCTTCGGACAATAACATAAGAGATGCAGTACTAACACATTTATCGCCTTCATTGTGCATATAATGGGCCTCAAAAATTTCCCTGCTATTCTGCTGCCTGAATCTGCGCAGCACACGTGTGTTGCTCAACGCTGGAGTGCATGATGGTCTGATAGGGCTAGGGCACCGTTTTCAATGTTCACAGCCAGGTGGCCACTCTTTGCAAGGGACTCGACTCCTCTGCGATGTTCTCGCAGTCGGTCGTTTAGACACCTGCCCATATGTCCAATGTACCCTGCAGGACGGGGGTCATGTGCAAGACTTGGATAGCTCGCTGCGTTGGCCTTATCTTAAGCTGAGCCCTTTTCGTCAGCCTCCACGTTCCTGCTCCATAGGTGAGTACCGGTAAGATACAGTTGTATACTTTTCTCTAGGGGATATTGGTGAAATGCCACTCATGATCTGAGAGAACCTGCCATATGCGCTCCACCCCATTCTTATTCTTCTAGTTATTTCCCTCTCATGATCAGGATCAGCGGCCACTACCTGCCCTAAATAGACGTATTCCCTCACCACTTCCAGCGCCTCGCTACCAATTGTGAACTGCTGTTCCCTTGCGAGACTGTTGAACATTAGCTTGGTTTTCTGCTTGTTAATTTTATGACCCACAGTTCTGCTCTGCCTGTCTAAAGTCATTTATCAAGCTTTGCAGTTCATCCCCTCACTGACTTAGCAAGGCTGTGTCATCAGCGAATCGCAGATTACTTAACTCTTATCCCCAGCTGTTCCCAATTCAGGCCTCGGAACACCTCCAGTAAACAGGCGGTGAATAGCATTGGCGAGATCGTGTCTCCCTGCCTGACAGCCTTCCTTATCGCAATTTTTTTGCTGACTTTGTGAAGGACTATGATAGCTGTGCAGCCGTTATAGATATCTTCCAGTATTTTCACATAATACTTGTCTACACCCTGATTCCGCAATGCCTGCATGACTACTGAGGTTTCAACTGAGTCAAATGCTTTCTCGTAATCAATGAAGGCTGTATATAGGGGTTGGTTATATTTTGTGCATTTTTCTATCACCTAACTGATAGTGTGAATGTGGCCTATTCTCGAGTGTCCTTTACGAAAGCTGCCTGATCATTTGGTTGATTTCAACTTCACACCAGGTTTTGCTCTTTTTCTCTGCCCTATCTCTTTTCATTTCCACCCGGACCTTTCCCATCACTGTCCTGTTAACCCCACTCCCCGCAACACGACGCAGCGACCATCGCCTCGCTAAGAGAGAGATTAGTGCCGCACCGTGCCCCATTTTCCTCCATCTTCACCAAAAATCTCCCACCAGGCTGCCGCTAAAAGAAGCGCCCGCTCTGCACATTTCACGGGCGGCCAGGATACTTGAAGCATGCGCAATTCAAACGGCAGAAGACGCTGCATCATGCGTTTCGAGCGAGGCGATGCGCTGTAGGTCGACGCCTGCAACGGAGCAACCAGAGAAACAGGTGGCGTCTGTAGGAGCAGCATTTGACTGAGCGCACCCTGCGCGAAAGGACATGCGAAGGAGAGCAAAGGGCGAGCATCGTCCATATTTGTGTTACTTCGGGCATGTCGTTTTCACCTGAGACATTCAACTGGATCAATGATTGTTTCGGACATTTGATATCGAACAAAAGACGGGCGTATAGCTGGCGTGTTAAATCACGCACCCAACATTCGCACTGCGTATTTAGTAAACAAAAGCTGGCTTAGGCAGTTACTAATTCGTGGGCCCAAATTAACCGTTTTACGTACAGAGTGCAAGTTCAGCCTGTGGCACTTGTTACGCAGCCGTGGCACGGAGCGCAGCTTTCTAGATCGAACTTTGGTCGCGAATGAACAAAGTATCATGCACGCATTAACAAAAGCAGAAAATCCTGCCAGGATTTTCTCCTTCTCTCTGTTTTCAGGCAGACCCCTTTTTCTTTGGTGTTTGCTTTATCGGCCCCAAAACAACGGATACAAGTACTATGAGCTCTTTTGGCCCACAGGTAGCGACTACAGTTCTGAGTCCAATTTCACCAGCATGCATTTAGCAGTGGCAGGCACTGCAGACAGCGTCCTCTTGGGCCAGCAGGCGACCACCGGAGTTTTCTGTTACGACATGTTTACGACTGCGATGGCGTTAACTTTGAATAAAGTCCTTCATACATGCCAGGTGTTTCACGGAAGACTTCAAGTAATTCTCAAAAAATAGGTTTTTTTGCAGGCTTTTTCAGCATAGTCGAATCTAGTCTAGTTTTGGCGGACACCTGAACACCGGTGAATCGTCTTATGTAGTAAGCTTTAGTAGTATAGTAACCAGCTATCTGTAGTAATCTGGTTAACTGGTTAACTAATTTGAGATTTGCAGCCCGTCGTTAGTGGTAGCCATTAGTGCACTGCACGGGCTCGGGCCGGCCCGAAAGCCCGGGCCCGGCCCGCGGGCCGGGCCGGGCCGGGACATGATCTGTTTTGCCGGGCCTGGGCCGGGCCCGGGCCGGGCTCGGGCTTAAAGCTGCGGACGCGAGTTGGGCTTGGGTCCGTACAGAAACGGCTGGTGTCCGACTATTCATTCACTATTGCAGAGTGAAGTACACAACTACGACATTGGAGCAGCGACACGGATAAGGTATGGGTTATAGTATGTGCTGAGAAAAAAACTTAACTTCATTCATTTACTTATTTATTTCCTTATTTCCACGCCGTGGTGGCTTAGTGGCCAAGGCGCTTGATTACTGAGCCGGGGAACCAGGGTTTGCTCCTATCCTCAGCGGCCGCATTTCTGTTTAGGCGGCAAGCATGACAGCCATGTACTTTGTAGTATCATTGCTCGTTGAGGAAACCCTGGTGGTCGAAATGATCCGGAGCCCTTTGCTTCGGTATCTCTCACAGCCTGACTCCCCTTGGGCCCTTAAGCCCCAAAAACATAGCTTTAATTTTATAGCTATATTTTTCTAATGTGAGAAAATTCACAAACTAAAGCGCGTTTGGTTTTCTTTTTGATGAGCTGACCGGAACGTCTCGTAAATGAAATAGCGACAAAAGCTCGCGAGAGTTTGTAAATATAATCGAATAAGCACATCTATCTCTCCTCGCTTCTTCAGCCTGGTTGTCATGACAAGGGTTTTGCCCTGTAAGTTATCACGTCGTTCGCACGTTATCTTCTGCTCCACCAGTAAGAGTAATATTCAACCGGTCTTAATTGGCCATTGATCATTCGTCAACCCAAAGTTTAGGACGCTTATAGTCTTCAAAACACACACCATGAAATACTCAGGTCTTTTAGCTTTTCGTTTCTGCCGAAAGGCGACCAGTTTGGCTACGATTTCAACCTGTGAGAACGCGTTCACTAAAAAAATGTCATCCCACTGCTTGCTAGGCAGCTTTAATGTTTATTCTCCTTGGCGGCAAAATATAACTGATTAAAATCATGGGGGAATGCAAAGTAGTCTATTACGCGCGTATGCAGCCTTTTTTATTTCGCTTTCGGAACTTCCGACTTTATCTTTGCGCACCTACACGAGATCACTGTCCAAAAGAGGGCCTGGCGAGCACTACTCTTAATGACATCCATCCGGGTTAAAACGAACCCAACTTTCTGCAAGCCAAACTGTGGTTTCAGAATCTTTGTCGGCCAGTTCCTTATCGGTCTAGTAGCAGTCTACTTGCTCAGAGTGAGCAGTGTACCTCAAGCGTTACTGTGAAACGGGCCGGGCCGGGCCCGGGCTGGGCTTCACTCCGGGATTCACGGGCCGGGCCGGGCTCGCTAGAGCGATAATTTAGCGGGCCTGGGCCGGGCCCGGGCTTGGAGCCGCGGGCCTGGGCCGGGCTCGGGCTTCAGGTCTCGGGCCCGGGCCGGGCTCGGGCCCCAGATTGAGGCCCGTGCAGTGCTCTAGTAGCCATATAAGTCTTTTAGAATTTAGAAAACGCGATTACCCTTGGCGCTATAGCTCGACAAAATTTCGCTTTTTAAGGCGGAAGTCTTTAATGCCTCATCGTTGTAAGCAGGCGTTGTCGACAGAAATGTCACGCTTTTCAGTTGGTCCAAATGGCCGTGACGTCAGAGAGCGCGAATTTCAAACGGGGCCAATTGTACTTTGGCTAGTAACCATGCTACCAATTAAAGGGATCGTATAGTGATGCTCCAACTAAGTGGGACGGAGTTTAATTCATTGCTTAATTAATTAGTTAGCCTAATTAAGCTTTCTAGTCAGACCAGATAAATAAATAAAACCGAGAAGGAATTTGGTCGAGCTCGGGAATCGAACCCGGGTCTCCGGAGTGCGAGACGAGCACGCTACCACTCCGCCATGTCAGCTCTTTTTTTCTTCTTTATTGCATGGAAGAACTTCCGTAAAAAGGGGGAAAACTTCAATCAAACTGGTTCGCGTTTCAAGTTACCGGGCTGCTTAATACGAACCCGCCATAGCCCTAACTCAACACTGCATCCCCATCAAAACATCAAAATTCAGGGAGGCACACACATGCATCTAGGCACGGCAGCCAGCTTGGAGGTTCTTCGCGCGCAGCATATACACTCCTCACCAAAGCACACTGTTCACGAAACACAGATTTGGACAATCTTGGTGGCGCGGCATGTCTGTCCATCATACGGCTTTTCCAAAGACTGAATAGTCCCATCAACACAAACAGATCATATGGTACAACAGAGTTTTTGCCAACAGGCAGAAATCTAATAGTGTATGGTGTAATTTCAATGCCCTTCTTAAGAGTTCGTTGTAGTATGTCCCAAAAGAACATGGCATCACGGCACAGGATGAAGCAATGATCAATTGTCTCAGGCACGTTACACAGACGGCAATTCACATTCCAGGGTACAAACATCTCCTTGTCATTAAGAAATGTCTTGACAGGCAGCGTCGCTGTGTGTAGTTTGAAAAAGAACGTTTTAGCGGCTGCCTGAATGCACATCCGCCTAACACGGTTTAGAACACTGATGTCCAAAGACCCCAGATAAGGCTGCCGATACAATGGTGTAGGGAACAAAGACTCAGTGAGAGCCTGGGTCATCTGTTTTTAAGCATGAAATGCTTTTAGCTCCCGTTGTCGGCAGTGTGGTGACGTCACGCCGAGACCGAGATCCACTCATCCGGGCACTGAAATCCACTCATCCGGGCACTGAAATCCACTCATCCGGGCACTGAATTCCAGTTATCCGGGCACTGAAATCCACTCATCCGGGCACTGAATTCCAGTCATCCGGGCACTGAATTCCAGTTATCCGGGCACTGAAATCCACTCATCCGGGCACTGAAATCCACTCATCCGGGCACTGAATTCCAGTCATCCGGGCTCTGAAACGAGAACATCCGGGCACCGTACGAGACTTAACGAGATTTAACGAGACTCTCTAAGCCCTCCTACGCGACCGGCATGCAAGCGCCGGTTGGTCTCCAAACGAGACAAAAAATAACTGCTGCCAGTGCCTTATCAATGTTTATCAAGATATCAGTGGAGCTGTGGGTTTGATAATGCACGGAATTATAATTTCCGATTTCTAATAGCGCGTGCAAAAAGCACATAAATGCCACGTTACACTTCGTTGTCATACGTGATCCGTGGGAGAAGCGCTGCGTTCAAAGGGCAAGGCATCGCGCCGAACGGGTAGTGGCGTTCCTCCCTTCCATTACGGCGCGGTTCGGGTGTCCACCGAGATGGCAGATAATTACTGCGCCATTTCCTTTCCTCAAAAAACCTTGCGTTCAAATGGCAAGGCATCGCGCTGAACGGGTGGTGGCGTTCCTCCCTTCCTGTACGGTGCGGTTCGGGTGTCCACCGAGATGACATTAGGCCCGTAAACATTTCATGCTTACTCTACTCTCGGTTACGGGAGAGGCAGACTCAGTGAGAGCCTGGGTCATCTGTTTTCTCGAGAGGCTATAGAGGTAATCTAAAGAGAAGCGCACAGTGAGGAAATTGAAAGTGTCAGCAACCTCCTTAAGGAATCCCCATAAAGTCCCCTCACGAGCCTGCACAGTCGGTGCGAATAAGTAAGGCAAATGAAAACTAAGCCGCCTAATGAGCACAACTACCAGAAACGGGTGGTTTGCCGATTTGAAAAAGAAAAAAACGGGAAACAAGTTGATGCACGCACAGGTGAACAAGGCCCACTCCACCACCCTCTAAGGGAAGGAACAAGTTGTCACGCCTCATGGGCTCCCATTGAGAGCGCCACACGAATGTTGCAAATATTCTGTGTATTGCTTGCACCTTCCTCCTCGCACAATGCAGGACTTGAAGGACATACGCGAGCTTTGCAAACAAAAATATGTTACAGACCTGTGCCCTCGCAAACACTGAGAGTTCCCTACCCATCCAAGCCTGTGTTTTCCGCCGTAGAGTTAAAATTTGTGAATCCCAGTAGGCTGTACTGTTGCGAACTTGGTGCAGCGGAACGCCTAGGTACTCAAGAGGGCTACAGTCCCAGCATATGCCACCGAACTGGCTTGGCCTAGTTCCCCAATGACCCAACCAAAAGCCTTTGGATTTCTCTAAATTAAGAGCCGCGCCTGATACATCGCATAACTATTTAGTCAAGTGTAAAGCCTCAAGTACACTCTTTTTGTCAGAACAAAAGAGGGCGACATCATCAGCGTAGGCTGAAACTTTAACTTCACATTGAGCCAGAGAGAAACCGCGGATAGCTGCGCTGTTAATTATACTGCGACAGAGGGGTTCCAGATATAGGGCAAACAACAATGGAGACAGTGGACATCCTTGACGAACAGATGCTTCTAGTGGTATTGGTTTCGTTGGCGTTTGATAAAGTTCGGCACGATTTCTTGTTCGCGGTCTTGGAGTATGCAAATATTGGTGACGTCTTGCTCAAAGGCATAAGATTGTGCTATAAGAACTCCTATACAAGGGTAATTGTTAATCAGGAGCTAACGACTCCGCCATGCCAGCTCGATGGTTTGGAATGAACAAAGGCGCGTGTAGTGAATACGGTCTCTTCGTTCACTCCCATCTTCCTCCCTTCCCTTAAGGCGAGGTTCAGGTGTCCACCGAGATATGCGAGACAGATACATTTCCTTTCCTCAAAAACTAATTTACCCACAAGCAAGACGTAGAGCCGAACGGGCGATGGCGTACTGTGGACTCCCTGGCAGCGTTTCAAGACGGTATCGCGTTCCACACTCAGACGAAGCTTAAAATCATAACCACACATCAGTGACACTAGCAGCAACACCGTGCTTAAGGCTTTCGCCTCTCCGCGCTTTAGGTCAACAAAGCGCCCCCCTGAATTTTTTGACTGGTTACGTGCACTGGAAAGTTTGCTTTGCCTGCATGCTTTTCGAACGCGTATGTATTTTGGAACGATGTAGCCATAGTTGGTTGGCCCACAGCGCCGAGGACAATCGCGTTTTAGAAATTTAAAAGCAGCCAACTTTACATCTCTAATTGCAACAAGCTGCCTAACTGTGATAGTTAAAAAGTTAATTATCAGAAATTAGTTAAGCAGCTTACAACATAAGCTTACAACCATTCACCGGTTTTCCAGTGTCGGCCAACACAGGTATACTATGACGCAAAAGCCACATTTTTACCTAAAAAAGCCTATTTTTTAATATTACTTAGTCTTCCCTGAAACACCTGGTATAGAGCTGCGTCTGCGAAGGGCGAAAGCACTGCGGCAACCTTATCGACGAATACGTGAAGAGAGTGATTAGAGGTATCAAACAACCTGCGGTATCACTATGTGTCCGCTTCAGACCAGACGGATTGGTCTCCGCATCTGTAGCACTGTTGAAACCCGCCACCCTGATCTGCTCGAGTCCACACAGCAATGAAGTGCGCAGAAACGAAAGGAAAAAGGCAAAGGCAAAGAAATTATGTTCTAGGATTACCGGAAGCCTGCTGATACCGAATCGAGTCGAATGCTGAACTGACCGCGTTCACATGTGCACTGCCAAGACGGTTAGGCCGAAGCCTGTCCCTTCCGCGAGGGGTCACGCGTTAACGTTGGCGCAAATTTTTAGCGATTATTTAGGCGTTTACAGGCTGACCCGAGGCCGACAATACGGATCGAGTGCTTCGTACCCGGTTCCTGTGGAGGAAGCAAAATAGATGGGAGGCAGGAGAGTGTTCGACAGCTACATAGGTGTCGTGCGTTATTGTAGCTCCTCCGAAGTGCGTGAGGATTGCTTCAAGTATTGAACGGCTAAGATCGAAATAAAAAGAAAAGTAAATGTAAGGAAATAAGTTTCTGAGAGAGTACTGTCGATCAGAATCTTAGATGCGAGCTTGGCCAATATATGTGGCTTGGCTGGCTCAGATAATGTCGTTGCGATTAGGGCTGCAGCTAAACTTACTGCGCTTCGACAGTGCGCTATGACGTGAATAGTTTGTACGCACAAGCGTTAGCTTTCATCTCAATTGATAATAAATGCGTCCTTCGGACGAGAACCGACTCTTCTCATGCGCTATTAGGCTCGCACTGTTTTGTCAGATTACTGGGCATGCAGCAAACAGCGTCGCAGCCAGTCCGACAATGTAGGCCTCCCTCAAGGCCTCTCTCTCACTCTGGTCTCCTACTTTCACACACGAGTAGTGTATACGGCAAGGTCAGGCAGCGGTGGCCGGCAAAGTGGGGCACACGCTTGCCGAAGGGAGGCGATGCCGTTCCGATAGCCGACGGAGTGTTTCACTCTGCTTCCAGTGCATCCTGTGTGATTATAGTCTCCGGGAAGACTGCGCTGCCCGACCTGCAGAGGCAGCTACGGCTTACTCAGCAGGCAAGCGGCGTGGCGCACCCTGAGGAAGATACCTATGCAAGGAAATAAAGTTACTTGTCTCGGTGTAATTTTCGCAAGGAACCGAGTGAGAGGTTTATCTACGCACTCTTTGATTCGACATATTCAGCGAGTGGATCCCAGGAAGGTCGGAGCGGTCCTGACCCAACCACTGGTGCATGGATGGGATTGTTTCGGGTACCACGTGGTTCCCTGTGCAGGAATTGCGGTGAGGGAAACGTGCTTGTCTAAAAGCTGCTTCCTCTGAACGTGTTCCGGTGTGCTTACGAGGCATCTAGCGAGGTTCGGAAGAAGCTGTAAGTGAACATGCGCGGCTACACGCACCTAGTTGCACCATCCTTTCTTGCCTTGCTGGTCGCGTCAGCCTTTGCAACCCGAAACTCGGGCCTACGTCTAGACAAGTGTTTTTCACTCTGTACAACGGCGCATATCAGCCTTGTGCGCAAAAGCGCCGCCCTAGCATTCTCGGTTCCTTGCAGACTAACGCGTCAGGTATCCCTGACCTGCACGTCGAACGTAACCTGGAGGGAAAACCTTCGTCAAGCATTGTAGCCTTGAGATCTCGCTCCTGCTCTCTCCAGTGATATGAAACGGATAGGGAAAGGAGTCTTTAGCGCTTGTCACGAATGTGCGTTCCTCGTTCCAACGGCGTTTGGTCGATCAGACAGGACTGCACTGGCAGCCTTATGCATTGCAAAACACCGAGAAAATGCATGAGTGAGTCATCCGTAAATATTTATGACAAAGAACATGTGTTCAGAGATGTAATATTTATATTCCTATTCATTAAAGTTTCAGTGCGCTAACACTTATAGTGGCCTTTCCCCGCATTTAGCAGTTCTGAGTTTGTCTGATTATCTGAAGCCACTTTTGCGCCAGGCTGCTCACCTGCCCACCGGTTGGTTGGCAACCTTCCCAGGTATGTATGTATATATATATATATATATATATATATATATATACAGGGTGTCCTGGCTAACTTTATCCATGGGTTAAAAGATGAAATATTTGAGGTAGGTCAACTGCCATCCGTGAACACCAGATGTGAAGACCAGAACCGAAGGGAAAACCGAACTGCTAGCGCACCTAATTTGCATTGGGCCTAACAACCAAAATCGACTATAATTTTTTCTTTCTATGTAAACATTATTCCTTTTGTGTTTCTCTTGCCCCTCGTCAAGTTTTGGACACATGTGCGAGCATTCGTATCATAAGGCAGACAACGACGACGTGAAGTTTGCACTCCGCTGGTGTGTGTAGTCTTTTTCGTGCTTATTAATCTTAAGAATGCCAGGCAGTTTCCAAGGAAACTATCAACTTGCCTAGCATCACGTTCTTTTCAGCTGGCGTCTCATGCATGGGGAAGGCCATCAAATGGGTGACGTCATCCATGGCTGCTTCGTGATGTAAATTCTACAGGCGCCACTGATCACTGCTGAATACTAGTTTCAAGTCTAGTTCTAGTTATTATTCAACATACGAAGCTTTAAAATCACACGTCCTAACTCTTTCTATATATATCGCTCCATTCCAGCCTTAAATTCTATCCCATAGGTAATTTTTATCCAGTCAAGTGGCGAATTAACAAGACTGAGAATGTCGAGTTGTTAATTTATATTTATTCATTTATTAATACTGCCGGCAACCTTTTGGCAGCAAAGGCAGGAGAGGTTACAAAGCATTACAAGTCATATTTTTACAAACCAGTGTCTTACATGACGACGAAAGAACAATGAAACACAAAAACACCAACAAAATTATACAGTAAACAGTCAACACTTATTAGCAAATTGTCACCCGCAGAATAGCAGCAGAAAATGCGCAGGAATCACATGTGAGGAACAACTGGCGCTAAAAAAAGATTCGGACGTTGACAAGTTCACCACCTCATTCGGCAGCCCGTTGCACTCAGCAATAGTCCTCGGGAAAAAAAAGGAAGCCTTGTTCGACATTGGGGTACCAAAATCGCCTTGCTGTGTCTCATCCGGGTGGGTCGTGTCGGGTCATATTCCGTGTATGTCTGGAAATGTAGTCTTATCTGGTTGTTAATGATGTGGAATATCATTTTGATGCGGTCCAACTTTCGCCGTGATCCGAGTGTGCAAAGAGCGGACCGTTTATAAAGATCTGATACGGAGACCTGCCTGCCATAGGCATTGTAAACAGAACGAAGCGCTTTTATTCTGAATGCATTCAAGGCCGTTAGTTTCAGTCTTAATGTGCAGACCCTGACATACTTCTGCGTACTGATGTAGCTGATTTTGTTTTGTTGCAGTGTTTGAAGCGATACCTGAGCAACCAAAGTCGTTTTGATGCTGCAGAGACGCTGCTTTTAATATGCGCGTTCCAGCTTAATCTATGATCAGTAATTATACCCAAGTATTTGAACTGGTTAACAAGGCCGTATTGATTATGTTCATTTTGTATACGTAGAGAAATGGCTTTTTTTTTCGTGATACTCTCATTTGAGCGCATTTTGAGATGTTCTACCCGGCCCGGACACTGGGAGGATTGACAGATTGAGAGCTTTCTTGATTCGGTGGATGGTGGTGCATGGCCGTTCTTAGTTGGTGGAGCGATTTGTCTGGTTAATTCCGATAACGAACGAGACTCTAGGCTATTAAATAGGTGCGGGGTTCCCAGCACCTTACAACCTTCTTATTTATTTATTTTTATTCAAGTTACCCCTAAAGGCCCTCCAGAAGAGGGTATTACATGGGGGGGGGGGGGGGGGGGGTACAATCATAAGTAATCGCGATACATTTTAACAAGGAAGTGTAACAAAAAAGCGTTAATTAAAACATAAGGCACCACACAAAGAAAAATTGAACACTAACAAAAACAGCAAACATTTACACATTTCCGTCACAGCGAAGAAGCTCATGGAATTTTTTATTGTCAGTTTCTGTGGCAATGACTGATGGCAAACTATTCCATTCAGTGATAGTACGGGGAATAAATGAATTGGCATGAGACGATGAATGACAGTTTACGCGTTTAACTTTGAAATAATGATCACGGCGTGGAAAGAGAGCATCAGGTGACTGAAACAAATCACGGCGAAGGGATGGGTGGTGATAAAGCTTATGGAAAAGGGTTAAGCGAGCAAGTTTACGGCGATATGACAAATCTTCCAGTTCGGCACGTTTTTTTAATGCTGAAACGCTTGTGAAGGGTGAGTAGTCTGAAAATATGAAACGAACAGCACGGTTTTGCAAGGATTCAATGTTAGTGATAACGTAGGCTTGAATAGGGTCCCAAATGGCCGCAGCATATTCGATTTTAGGGTGTATTAGAGTTATATAAGCAAGCTTTTTAACGTGTATAGGGGCGTATCTGAGGTTACATTTAAGAAAACCAAGTGAGCGGTTAGCAGATGCTAGGGTGAGGTCGATATGGTGATGCCATGTTAGGTCAAACTGAAGGTGCACCCCAAGGTTGATGTTAGTTAAATAGTATTGTCATTTAGAATATAAGTGGTTGGAATACGAGCTGTACGGCGAGTGAAAGATATTAGTTTAGTTTTAGAAACGTTTAATGTCATTAACCATGATGAGCACCAAGAGCTTACTGCGTTCAGGTCAGATTGTAGGAATTGGCGGTCACTGTCTGTAGTAATGTTACGGTAAATTACGCAGTGATCAGCGAAAAGGCGAAGTCTAGATGTTACACAGGCAGGTAAATCATTAATATAGATTAGAAAAAGCAAAGGCCCTAGCACGCTTCCTTGTGGTACCCCAGATGTCACATTAGCAGAGGAAGAGTTAGAATTATTAACGGAGGTAAACTGAGTTCTAGATGATAGAAAGTCCTTAATCCAAGCGAGCACGTTAGGGTGTATATTAAGCTGTGCTAGTTTCAGTAGAAGTCTTTGATGAGGAACCCGATCGAAAGCTTTTGAGTAGTCCAGGAACACCGCGTCGACCTGAAAGCCCGCGTCAAGTGATAGTTGTAAGTCATTAATAAAGCCAGCTAATTGAGTATCACAAAAAAATCCCTTGCGAAAACCGTGCTGATAATCGAAAATAATGTTATGATCTTCGAGATAGCTGATGACTTGGCTATGAATGATATGTTCAAGTAGTTTGCAAACAGTGCTGGTTAACGAGATGGGTCGATAGTTTAATGGAGAGGAACGCTCACCTGATTTAAATATAGGTATTACTTTGGCTATCCGCCAGTCATTAGGAATTAATCCGTGTGATAATGATTGCGAAAACAAACAGGACAACACAGCGCTAATGCTTTGGGATGTGTTCTTCAGCAACTTATTGTTAAAGCCGAGGTGATCCGAACTATTAGTTATTTTAAGATTGTTTAATAAAGCTAAAATACCAGTTTCATTAATAAATATTTCAGGCATGCAAATATCTTGGATTATATGTAAGTCAGGGAATGAGCTAATGTCTTCTTTGGTGGCCGATATGGTGATGCCATGTTAGGTCAAACTGAAGGTGCACCCCAAGGTACTTGTATGTTATATACAGCGGCTCCTAGCCGCACGAAACAGAGCAATAACAGGTCTGTGATGCCCTTAGATCAAACTCATCTCCGATTCGTGGCACCAGTTAGTAACAGCTATTAAGTAGTTATTTAGCGCGGCTTGATCCTCGATTGCTTCAATGTTGTGGTCGATAATGCAGTCGTCTGCAAAAAGGCGGCAGTGGATGGAGAGTCAGTGGTTAGGTCATTAAGCTAAAGAACGAGCTTTGAGGTACCCCGGAAAGTACTGGCGCTGTTTGATACTTTGATTTTGCTTTCTGGACGTATTGATGGCGATTAGAAAGGTACGGGTCAAGTCACATTACAAGTCGGTTATTGTTTAAGAGGGTGCTAACTTTTTTCATTAAATTCGAGTGGGTCACATGGTCAGGTCAGAGTTTTTGGAAATCGAGAAAAATTACGTCTATTTGGCCACCTTTTTCCAGTGTCACAAATATTCGTTATTAAGAAGCAGTTGCGGCACCGCCGATAGGCCAAGCCAAAATTAATGCTGGCTGCTCGCCAAAAAGTTCTTCCTTTCGAAAAATTAGCTCATGTGTTTAAATGCTCAATAGCCTTGCTGGCAGTGCAGAACAAAGATATCAGCCTATAATTCATTCAAATTCTTATCACCAGATAAGTACTGAAAGTAGTGCCGAAAAAATTTTCTATTCGCTTATGACGAGGTCAGTTTTTTGGCTCTAAATTCGACAACCGTACCTCTTTTGGGCAGAAATATGCTGGAAAAGTGGCGGTTAAAAGCTGACACTATTATACATGTGTTCATAGCATCAGAGTTGTTCAGACAAACATTGCTTTTTTATCTGTTAGGTGCTTCCAGAGCTTTTGGGGGTCGCTAGTTAGGAAGTTGTGCATTGTGATATTAAGAAACTGATACTTTGATAATCTAATCTTTTCTCGAAGAATCTAATCTCGAAGAACATGTAAGATGTACCTTTTCTGCGGACGAGCACTTGACAGTCACTTAGCACGACGTTTTAGTTGTGTAATCCAAATGTTAGAGCTGTTCAATTTCCTATCTTTAAGAGGGACATAATTTACTATACACTCACGAACCATGTGCTTGAAATGCAGCCATAGATCGTCAGCACTCGATGTAGCGTACGCAGACATTTTATCAAGAGTGTTATAGTTCATTTTACTATTCTATCATTTTACTTACTACTTCCAGTATCTCGCTACCAAATGCGAACTGCTGTTCCCTTGCAAGACTCTTCTACATCCTGATTCCGCAATGCCTGCATGACAGCTGAGGCAGCTGAGGTTTCCACTGAGTCAAATGTTTTCTCAATGAAGGTTATATATAGGGGTTAGTTATATTCCGCGCATTTCTCTATTACCTCATTGATAGCGTGAATATGGTCTATTGTCGAATATCCTTTACGAAAGACTTCCTGATCATTTGATTGATTGAAGTCTAAGGTTGTCCTGACTCTTTTAGCCATTACCTTAGTAAATACCTTGTAGGCAAAGGACAGTAAGCTGATCGGTC
This sequence comes from Amblyomma mixtum, assembly GCF_055824585.1. NCBI lineage: Eukaryota > Metazoa > Arthropoda > Arachnida > Ixodida > Ixodidae > Amblyomma > Amblyomma mixtum. The sequence goes on along the minus strand of NC_143012.1, from coordinate 273,060,919 downwards.
TGCAATTCATCCAAGGCCTTGACGGCTCCTTTCTTATGAATTAAGATAATATTTATCATTCTTCCAAGCTTTTGGTACGCTCGAGGTCGCAAGGCATTGCGTATACAGGGTGGCTAGTTTTTCTAGCACAATCTCTCCTCCGTCCTTCAACAACTCTGCTGTTACCTGATCCTCGCCAGCTGCTTTCCTTCTTTGCATTGCTCCTAACGCTTTCTTTACTTCCTCCTTCGTTACTGGCGGGATGTTCCATTGCTGTGTTCTACTGCATCCCTCAGTAACGTTCTGATTACATTCGCTACTGTATAGATTTGTGTAGAACTCTTTGACTACTTTAACTATCTTATTCATATTGCTAATGACATTGCCCTCTTTGTCTCTTAGCGCATACATCTGGTTTTTACCTATGCTTAATTTTCTCTTCACTGCTCCTAGGCTGTCTCCGCTCTTTAGAGCATGTTCGATTTTCTTCTTGTTAAACTTCCTGATGTTGGCTACCTCGAGCTTATTAACTTCGATAGATCTGCTAGTTCTTTTCTGTCTGTGGAGTTAGACGTCCTTATGCTTTGCCGTTTCTTAATCAGATCTTTAGTCTCCTGAAATAGCTTTCCGGTATCCTGTCGGACCATCCTACCGCCTACTTCTATACGGCGCACTCCATAACGATAGATGTGCGATTATCGTTCATTGTTTCAACATTACGGTCGTCTTCTTCAGTTAAAGAGAAAAATCTGTTCTGCAGCGAAATCCTGTATCCCTCTAATTTTCCTCTTACCGCTAACTCGTTAATGGCCATCCACTTAACTAGATTCCTCCGTTCCTTCTTCAAATCTAAGCTGATACGAGGCCTTACCATTCTGTGGTCGCTACAACGGACCTTACCGAGGACCTCCACATCCTCTACGATGTGAGGGTGAGCGCACAGTATGAAGTCTATTCCATTTTTAGTCTCACCATTGGGGCTCTTCCACGTTCATTTCCTGTTTGCTCGTTTGAGGAAGAAGGTATTCATGATCCGTGAATTATTTCTATCTGCGAACTCCACTAATAACTCCCCTGCTATTCCTAGAACCTATGCCATAGACACCTACCGCCTGGTCTCCAGCCTGCTTCTTGCCTACCTTCGCACTGAAGTCGCCAATCAGAGTGCTGTGATTTTACTTCGGTCATTGCCGATTCCACGTCTTCACAGAAACTTTCAAAGATCTGGTCATCATGGCTTGATGTAGGCGTGAAGGCCTGCACCACCTTCAGCTTATACCTCTTATTAAGACTAATTACGATACCCTCTCGTTAATACTATAAAACTCATCTATGTTGCCAGCTTTATCCTGAATGATGGGGAATCCCACACCTAGTTCTCGTCTGTCCGCTAATCCACGATAGCACAGTACGTGCCCACCTTTTAGTACTGTATACGCCTCACTTCCGTCCTCCTAACCTCACCAGGCCCTATGATATCCCGCTTAATACCCGCTAATTCCTCCAACTGCACTGCTAAGCTAGCCTCACTGGATAAGGTTCTAGCGTTAAACGTTGCCAGGTTCAGTTTCCAATGGCGGCCTGTCCGGAGACAGAGATTCTTAGCACCCACCGCTGCGTCACAGGCCTGACCGCCGCCTTGGTCAGTTGCTCCGCAGCCGCTGGAGACTGAGGGCCGAAGGTTAATTGGTTTGTTCATAGAAGGTTGCGGCCAAGTACTAAACCTCTCCAATTTTCTTTAAAATCGCCCCGGAACACCTTCAGTACGTGGTAATTCTAGATCAAGTAAAAGGTGTTGCATTGTATATTTCCTTCAGGATATTTTGTGTTGAAAACAACAATGGTCATGAATTCGACTTCGAACTGAGCGCATGTGGCTGCGTTTTGGTTATCGCGATGGCAGACTCTCAGAAAATACCCTAGAAGCATGTTTTCGCTTGTAAGCGTTTCTTAATAAGTCAAAACAAGAACACGTTTGCTTCTTCACGTGGCTCATATATGTCTTTCTAATGGAGTTCAGAATTTTGCCCTGTTTCAAATATATTTCATGGCTATTTCGCTCGGAATTGGATTTATAAAACACTTACCTTAAACTTTCGCAGCGCTTAGGTCAACGACAGTTCGTTTAATTAAACAAATTAAAGGTGCGCGAAAGTTGCGCCTTGTGCTTCTGAAATGAGCCAGGAAAGCTCCTTTATCCCAGAAACAAGAAGATTCCGTCGACATGTCGGCAAACTAATCCACCTGCGACTTGCTGTGCCACTATGCATTACTTGCATACATAGCTGGCTGATGCCGTGTTGTTGAGTATGCTTCACTATGAGCAAGTTGTATATCCATAGTTTGTTCAAACTTCGTTAAAAATATAGTTTTTTTTACTTGTTTGGTTTGAAGGACCACTTATGTATATATTGCTGGCAGCCAGTGCCGCACACAAGCGCAATGTGCTTAAGCGGCGCAGGACTGTGAAAATATCAATTCGTGGCAGTAAAGCAATTACAAATGAGACAACTTTGCAGTCACGAAAACCAAACGGGAACTTAGGGGACTAATTGGATGGTTTAGTAACTGAGACATCTTCATTGCTATTAAAATAACTTTTAAGGCAGGCCATCGAATTAGTCCCCACAAGTACACAAGATCTTTCCAACAGGACTTGCGAATGAAGGAAGGCAGACATATAAATACAAATTATTGTTTTACATTTTCGCTTTGTTTAGTACTAAACAGTTGGGTATCCAAATGAGGTCAAAGCGTACGTACCATTGGCAAAAAAAAAATAGTTGCCGTTCTTCACATGCATTTACACCAAAAAAAATTAGGGGGCACTTTGATTATGTAAAGTGCGCGAGGCGAAAGCCTTTTAGCGCCGATTCGACTGCCTAATTAAGGACTAATAAATAATTAACGACTAATTGATAATTAATGGTTACGACATGCTATGCTGCGATGAATTCAATGAGTTTTGGTTACGGCGTTGCACCACTGATGACGTCATCCGGATGATCGACAGCTATAGTGTGATAGTTTTCGCGGACGGACAACGAGGAGGCACAACATGCATCAACACAGCGTGTCTGTCTATACGCTAAGGCAACTTTTGATAGGGCCCCCAATTTCTATAAGAACAATGTTAGCTTTATGAACTCGCACTCAAGGAATTTCATGTAACGAAGCTCATGAGGGCACAGCAAAAGTGCGTGCAATGGCGATAGTGGGCTAGTTAACAAACGCTACACACCTACATCTCGATAGGAAATGAATAAACGTAACTGATATTAGCATTCAGGACCTTCGGCATTGTCAGTTAGGACAGCAGTCCAGAGAGCTGAGAAAGTATACGCGATAACCACATGTATCGAATGCAAAGATGTTGAATCTAATTTAGGTAATGCTTAGGTGGCCTACACCACTGCTTCGGAGTGAAATCAGTTCTGTACTAATTTACCGTCTTGTGCGGGGCCACTCCTTGTGGGGATAGTTATATGAACGGTTCCCTTTTATTTGGTAATACAAGTTACGGAAACGGAGACATGCGTCTGAAAAACCTGTTTACTTGGAGAAGTTCGCGCTTCAATTGAAAAGATTGAGTGCAGGAAATGCTTGTCAAAAGACTTTGAGATGTAGGGCCACCATAACCCTAAAACGCTTTATACGCTAGAGTCTAGAGTGTTGTTGGGCTGCCAATGCCCCATTTAAAGAAAGTCCATGCAGTAATTTAACCCGCCTTGGCTTGCATCTCAGCCTAAATTAACCTGCCAGTTAAAATATCATTTTCACATGAAGATGCTGATATTTACCTTTGAGAAAGTTGCCCGTCTTAAAACGCACAAATAATTGTAATGGAGAATCGGCGTTCGTACAAAATTCAGTAAATGATGACAAATAAGGAAATATATTGACTTAGCTATACTCAATGTAACTAAAGAATAAAATGACACTAGGAAGATTCAAGTTAGGCAGGGCAGGATATTTGTCTTTGCTGGCATTAGCGATACCTGGAGAGATTACGATAAATAGAGGGCTTATATTCACGTTGAACGCATGTAAATTGAGCTAACAAGCAAAGCGATATTTATGAAGCATTTTCTGAGACTCTACGAATATGCTAACACTCCGCCACATGCGCTCAGTTCTAAGTTTAATTCATGACCGTTGCTCTTTTTAATACAAAGTATCCAGTATGGTAACTTAAAGAAATATGCTCTGTGTTTCGCCTTTAATTTTGTAGTTTAAAACAATATAACACAACTTCTTTTATGGGGTTTAGAATAACCGGGTACTGAAGGTTTTACAGGGAAATTTTAAAGAAAATCACAGAGGCTGTTTATTTTTAAAATCTACGTCAAGGCTCGTCCTTTTTTTTGCATTCTAGACGATTTCAACGCCTAATTATAAAACAACTGCCCGTTATAGAAGTACAAATTTTTTCCGGCGATAGTAAAAAGAATGGATTAATATTAAGAAAAACTCTAGCCTCTCGTTCTTACTCCTTTCTGGTCAAATTATTGTCCAAAAAACTCCACTTATTGTGACTCCTTACTTTTTAAGGAATCTTTGAGTTTTTTTTTTTTTGCAGCAAAGTTATAGAGCTAAAAAAATATTTTTGCATTGCTACCAACAAAATCGCAACGTTTTTTGTCTAGCGCGACATTGATTAAAAAAATACTGCAGCGTTTCTTTCAAAACTAAGTACGCTTCCCATGTGTCGACAGATTCACCCATCACATAAAAATTTCATTGAAAACAAAAAATGATCATCGGACCTCGATTACCGCTCTTATCTGAACGCACCATATACCAGGTGTTTCAGGGAAGGCGATCGCTAATTTTTATAATTATGGGGTTTTTGAGGTAAAGAGAAGTTTTTTGCGGCACAGTTATATCAGTGCTGGTGGACGTCAAAAAACAAAAAAAGAAGGCGGATCATGTAACTACTAAAGTGCACCTTATTGCTATTATAGTCCATGGTAGAGAGTAGTTGGTCAGATGGTTGCTTGACACAAAGTGAACAAGGAAGGGGAAACCCTAAGGGTGCTTGCCAGCGTTTCGACAAGAAGACTTGTCTTCACCCTGGGTAAAGTGTTCATCAATGGCGGGGGTTTAAACAGATTGGGGAAAACACAGCGCACTCCTAAGACAAGGACGAAGAAAGACAAGAGGATACAGCGCTGACTTCAACTGATTATTTTATTGTGGAGCTACATGTATATATATATGTTCGAAAAATGGGCTGTACGACATGGGTAACAGCTGCTGAGTTTGCACGCGACCGAAAGATAACAAACTAAAATTGAAAAGACACACAATGGCAAGGGTGACCCTTGGAGGTAACAAAAAACTAAACATCATAAAAAAAAGACAAGTGGAGGGGCGATTAAAAGGATGACGCTTAAAGGATGACGCGAACAGGCAGTACAAGAGAAACAAAAAACACTACGAGATGACAACAGGTGAACAAAATGCACTAAAAGGCCAAAAAGACCATTAAAAATAGGAAGAAATTTAAAAGCGATAAAAGAACCAAAAGGGGCATTAAAAGCAGAAGGCAGAAAACAACCTAGTCCAAATGGTCAAAAAGGCTAACGGACGTATTTCAGAATCCTACACATTAAAGTTACTCTGTGCCTGGCTCAAATAGTCGAACTCACGCTTCGTTAGAGCTATCGAGGGTGTGCTAACACATTCTTCACCTAGCTTTAGAATGTGAGAGGCTTCTATGATTTCGCGTGTGGTTTGATGCGCATTTCTCGCGATACTAAGGTTAAGATTTCTGTTTCTATTGAAAAATAACAAACTGTCAATGGCTCCCGATTTGTACCTCCAACCGATAACGTCCAGGTCAACAAGAAACAGGCACACTGAATCGTTAAAACCTTACTTTGCCAGAACTAACATATTCAAATTTTCTTTTTTTTTCCCCGCACCATTACCGAGTGGAATCAGTTACCATCATCATCAACAGTTGACATTGATGCCATTGCACAGGCCGTTCATTGATGTTTTTGACTTGCCTTGTACTTCGTTTTGTGCTTTTTGTATTGGGTTTATTGTGCCCCTCCTGCCAGGGCCCTTCACTGGGCCTGCAGTATGCCCTAAATAAATAAATAAATAAATAAATAAATAAATAAATAAATAAATAAATAAATAAATAAATTACAGAGCATTCATGAAGTAAAGGCTCACAGGAATCGGAGTGAACGCCCAGGTTTTTCTTGACGGTGTTAGGAACATTATTTGAATGCTCCATAAGACGCTCATTGAGGCAACGTCCGGTTTGCCCCGAGTCTTCAATCCGAGGAGGAAGGCCCGGTGAGGGGGAGGAGGGTGGGAAGTGGGAAGGGTGTAATGATGGGGAAAGTGAATTTTGTCCAGGCATAATGGATGCTGAAGAGGATTAATCGGTAGTTGGAAAGTTTATTTTAGACTACACCTCCCTCAATTGAAAGCATTTAATTCTGTTCACTTCTTTTGTAGTTAATTTAAAACTACCAAGTTTATTAGAACTGTTGAAGCGCATCGGATGATTTCTGTCCAATCTTGTTTGGCGTTATTTTTTTTAATTTTTAGCTATGAATGTCCGAATACAAGGGAGTGCAATGGATGGGCAAGAAAACTGAGCAGACGCGGTCAATGACACAGCGTCTTGGTTTGGCACGTTTTAAAGAAACAAAGATTTTCAGCAACGGTAATAAAATATAAGTACTCACCTATTAATCGGGGCATACCTAGATGAACACATGAATTGTTACCCAAGCAAACATGAAATCATTTATTCAGTGGTTATGAAAACACACAATAAAGTTGCCAATATGTCGGCTCATGGGAACGTGAAAATTATTGCACTTTTTCATGGTAGACATCTATGTTAAATAGATGCCTGTAATTGACAAAACAGTTGTGATTGCACATATACATAGATGCAGAATTAAGGCTTCGAAGCAAAACTTCCGCGGAGCTTCATATTCCGGCTTGGTTACGCAAGGCTGACTCCAGCACAAGTTTTGCTTCCGTGGCCACTAGAATGAGGGCTCGGAATTTGGCGAAGATGAGTTTGTTATTGAAATTAGCCCCACATTTCCTGCTCGAGAATAAAAACAATGAGCACAGCACGCAAGAAAACAAAATATTCCAAATTTATCAGTCGAATTACTCGAATCAGCACCTCAGTCTGCACATACAATATTCTGTTGATCTCATTTACCGACCTGATGCGGCGTCGTTTTGCGAAGCATCGGCTAGGCGCAGCTCAAGCTACCCAACGCAGCATACGTATAAAAAATTCAAAACATCGTTAGTAAATTAATCCGTGTTGATTCCTAGACGACCCAGATGCATAATTGTCACAGCTTATGTGCCTACGCTTGTTATCGTGCTCTGTGCCTTGATTCTTGCCGGCCGCGGTTCGCTGACAAGCGTTTCGTAAAGGCAATCATTTTCTAATGAACAGAAGCGGCGAAAGCACGCTTGCTACGCATTCACGAGCGAAAACATTGCATCGTGCAATTTCGGATGCAAACAGCAAGCGGCAGGCAATGGCCGGTTCGGCGCTGAAGCGTGCCTTTTTTTATGCCGAGCAAGACGAATCGTGCGGAAATGAAATCTGACCAATACAAGCGTTGTACTACACTTAGTTGACTAAACGCAAAAGCGGTAAATATTAACAAAAACAGCACTGAACCAACATGCGGCACTTACACTACAGACACATTAGGAGTTCGTCGGTTGCCACTTGTCACGCTTGATCCGGACCAGCCACAGAAGCCTCCTTTTCGGGTCTCTTGGAAAACGGAACATCCTCCAACCATTTCTCGCATGGTTGGAGCACTGAGGAACACAACATCCACGAATTGCACGGCGATGAAAGCCGCGCGAACGCAGGCACGCAGCAGTGCGGCAAGGTCGACGTGGGCAACACAATGGCGGAGGGAGCGCGCGAAAACAGGTTTAGGCAGCGCCGAGTGGTTCAAGGGTGATGGGCTTTGGAATTATCTTAGCTATGGAATTCATCTTCACGACAAGCAGGGTAGTACGTAAAATACACCCATGCGGTGCCCCATTCTCCTGAATGAATTTTTTGGAAAGTGTTGAATCAAGATGTACACGAATGAACGGCCATACAGGAAATATGTCAAGTAGTTCAGCATCCTCCCATGAATACCTAGGTCTGCTAGGTCACGGAGACTCCAAAACCTCCAGGTGGTATCATAAGCCTTCTCCATATAAAAGAAAACTGCTAGACAGTGTTGTTTATGTATGAATGCTTCTCTGACTGTATTTTCAAGGCGCATGAGATGGGCAGTTGTTGAACAAAATTTTTTTGAATCTACACAGGTGGATGCCAGGAAGTTAAAGTGATCCAAGAACAAACATCAGCCTAATGTTCACAGCGCTTTCATATGATCTAGCGAGACAGCTTGTAAACGCTATTGGCCTATAGCTACCAAGGGAGGGTGGTGGCTTTCCAGGTTTCAGGAATGTAACTATAATTGGTTTTTTCCACCCCTCCGGTATTTTTTCTTGCATGACTATCTTGTAGAAAGAATTAAAAGTGCCTCTACGACAGGCTTGGAACGATGGGCAAGCATTTCATAGTGTATTTGGTCGGGTCCTAGAGCGGTTTTCTTACCGGCAGACAGTACAGTATTGATTTCTTGAAGTGTAACAAGACTTATATTTTTCATTTATACCTCCACTTGCTGGGAGTCTTTGTTTTTTGGCTATGTTCTTGTATCTTAAAACCGACTGGCTGCAATGTGAACAACTTGAAACCGTACCGAAGTCATGTCTGCCTGTTCCCTTATACTATTTGTGTACCAGGTGTTGTCAAAAGAGTAATTGTGAAGGGTGAGTAGCTGCCATTTAGTTCTCGAACTTGCTGCCTCATTTTTTTCGATGTGTTTGAGCTGTTCATAGAAGACACATAAGCTTTCCATGATGTTTTATCGGCATTGCGCCGAATATACCGCACTTGTGATCTCGCCTATTTGAAAAGGATAAGGTTCTCGTGTGTTGGGTACCTGCGAAAGACTCCCCAGGCTTTGTTTTGTAGTTTTTTTGCCTTTTTGCATTCACGTGCGTACCAACCACACTTTGTGGTTCTGGCGGACCACTCCTGTGGATTTTGGAATTGATACGTGTGTGGCAGTAATAATGCATGTTGTGAACATTTCATTTATTTCGTCTGTGCTGAAATTTTCTAAAGCAATCTTCTTTAAACTGGCTTTTTCTCGAAACAATGCCCGGTCAGCTAAATGTAGCTTCTAACGTGGATTTGTGGAGATGACTGTTGGCGAGGATGACAGGCTTATTATGACGGCGAAATGATCGCTTCCATGTGGATCGTCTAAAATGTGCCATTTAATATCGCTAAAAACAGACGGTGAACTAAAGGACAAATCTAAACAGCTAAATTTCTTCGAGGTTGAGGAGCAGTATGTGGGTTTAGCAGAGTTTAGCAAACAAATATCACTACATAGGATAAATTTATCTATTATCTGACCTCTGGTATCTGTTTTCTTACTTCCACAAAAAGAGGAATGTGCATTGAAGTCTCCAACTACCGGATAAAGCTCTCGCAGTTCCTGTGCATACCTATAGAGCCACACCTTCAGGTGTGGCTCTATAGGTATGCGGAGCACACTGTTATGGAGTTATGTGCAAGCAGCACGGCTGCCGCTCATCTAGTTTTAAGTTGTACCTCCCAAGCCGAGACTCCTCTTTTTACGATAATGACGACTCCGCTCGAAAGCCTGCTCGCCTGCTCTCCGTCGCGGCGGGAAAGAGTGTATTTCTTACGCATATTTGTGTGCTGGAGGTCTAGGTTAGTTTGCACACAGCAAGAGGCTACAGGGAAGCTAAGATATCTTTTATGTCGCATAACTGGCCTAAAAGTCCACTGCAGTTGAAATGTACTATGAAAGCCGTTTTAGTTTATATGTGTAACATGGAGAAACTAGACTATAGGCTTTTGTTGGCCCGTGACTCGGAGCCTGTCTTTTTTTGACCGGTCCAAGGAGTTCCACCTTCCATCCTACGTGGACGGCACAGGGCTGCCTTGGGTCCTGTCCATCGCCTCGGCAGGGGAGCTGGACGACAGTGCAGCAGGCACGTTGACGTTCGAGTAAGACCTCGACCTGTGGGAGGAAGTCTTTGGGCCCGCCGACCCGCTCTCTGCGCAACCTGCTTTGGGGTTGGTGGAGTAGTGTTGGCTGCTCCAACCATGGGCATGGATGGCCCTACCACAGGCTCACTGCGTGTGGACTGGACAGGTGCCCAAGCTTGGTGTCATGTACCGCGCCGACGGACCACATCGGCGAAGTTTGTTTTTGCAGGGATAGAGAATGTTTCAATGGTGTGTGAACGTCGCATACGCGCTTCTTAGTATGAGAAGTTTTCCTTTGTCTTGATAGTGATGACTTCTTTTTCAGTCTTCCATGTTGGGCAAGACCTTTATCAGGTGAGGTGTCCTTCAAAGTTTGCGCAGTGCAGTGGCGCTTGACAATTCTCGGTAGGATATTCTTTTGACGCACATCTGGCACATGTTTTGTGGCCGCGGTAGCTTTATGAGCCATGAAGAAACTTTTGACAGTTGAAACAGCGACGCGGATTTGAAATGTAACGGTGGACATTTATATTCAGGTATCCTACATCTATTGAAACAGAGAGTGTGCTGTAGTTTGTGGGGTTGTAATAGGGGGATAAATGCGTTCTCCCCCGGCTAATCGCGGCTGACTTCGTTCAAAGCCGCCGCACCCCACTCCGTGATCTCGCGCGCTACCATTCGCCGTGGTCAGCGTGCGCTCGATAGCGCGCGCAATCACAGGGTGTGGCGCGGCGGCTTGGAACGATGTCAGCCGTGATTAATCGGGTTAGAGTGTTCTCCCACCAGTTAAACGTGATGACTAGGGGCTTTGTACAGATTTCTTTCCTGATTTTAATTCTGTGGACATCGGTGACACCCTGGTCACGGACCTTCCAACATTTCCTTCTCTGTCAGATATACGAGGTCTGTTAGAAAAGTATCCGACCTTTTTTTTTTTTTTTTTGCGAACACCTGATGGATATGAAACAAGTGAGCTTACATCAGCCGACCTTGAACCTTCGTGCACATGCACAAATTTTTTCCCGCCTGACAATAGCGTCAGTCGCTCTGACGCAGCGTTTGAGTGAGGTAGTGCGCAGTGCTCTCGTCGGTTTTTTATTGGAAGGAAAATGGCGGAGCGACAGAAGCAGCGTTAATGCATCAAATTTGGCCAGAAACGAGGCGACAGCCAAATGAAAACCATTCGGAATATTCAGACGACTTTCGGTGACGATGCTGTGAGCAGCACACAGATTAAGCAGTGGTACAACTGGTTAAAAGACGGCCGCACATTGGTGGAGAGCGAGGCATGCTCCGGTCGGCCATCAACATGCCTAAATGGCCAGGTCATTGCCGAAGTGAACGCTGTGGTGATGCGGGACCGTCGTGTGACTATCCGAGAAATTGCGGAAGAGGTGGACATCAGCACTTTTTCTGCGCATTCCATTATCACCGAAGATTTGGCCATGAAGAGAGTTGCGGCGAAATTCGCGCCGAAGCTGCTCACGGTGGAGCAAAAGCAGTTTCGTGTGGAAGTCTCACAGGACACGCTGGACTCCACAAACAGTGACCCCGACTTCATCAACACCATAATCACTGGTGACGGGTCTTGGGCGTACGGATACGACCCGGAAACCACATCCCAGTCGTCACAGTGGAAGCATTCCACGTCACCAAGACCAAAGAAGGCCCGCCAAGTGCGCAGCAATGTGAAAGTGATGCTGACTGCTTTCTTTGACTCCCTCTGTGTGGTACACCACGAGCACGCACCCTACAGGGTCAAACAATGATCAAAGAGTACTATAGGGATGTCCTCCGTCGCCTAGTGGTGCTGTGTGGCGCAAGAGGCCGGAGTTGAGGTCAACAGGAAATTGGCGCATCCATCATGACAATGCTCCTGCACATTCCTCTCACTTGATTCAGACTTTTTTGGCGAAAACCTGACTCCTGTAGTTCAATAGGCTCCTTACTCTCTTGATATGGCCCCCTACGACTACTGGCTGTTTCCCAAAATCAAGAGGCCATTGAAAGGAGCGCGATTTCAGACAAGAGAGGACATTATGGCTGCAACGACAGCTGAGCTAAACTCCACTCTGAAAGAGGCCTTTTCGGAATACTTCCAACTGTGGCAGCACCGCTGGGAGAAGTGTGTGGAGTCCCAAGGAGACTGCTTTGAAGGTGATTAGGTTTCCAACGCTCCAGTTATGTCTTTTTTTTTTTCTTCAGCCAAAGGTCGGATACTTTTCTAACAGACCTCGTATAAAATCGCTTTTCAGGAACACACCACGAACGGTGTTCAGTGACCTGTGAGCAGCTACTGTGGCAGGGATGTCCCCTATGGATACTATACTTGGGAACTCTTTGCGTGGTAGGCATTTTATTTGAGTCCAATCAAAAGGTCCCCCCACCTGTCGTTTCAGTTATATCTTAAGCCGAAGGCTTAAGATATACTACACTTTGCTACTACAAATGATCGTAACATGCTTGCTGGTTTTTCTTCGGCTTCGCTGTGAACGACGTGGATGCTGTGATGCTCGGGAACCCGGCCGTGGTGTCGCAACTCACCAACATATGCACTTTGCGGGCGCCCCTGAGGGGTTCGCATAAATTGGCGGTCATCAAGTTAATATTCTGAATGTGTTTTTTAGCAGGTATATTTCCGTAAGCTACAACGCCGTCGCTAGCGCTTCGATATTTCGCACGAATGCTCGTTTTGAACGGTTATTCATAGTAGCCAATATTTGTAGAAATACTCGATTCGCACCCGATTCGGTAGCACAGGCAAACTATTCGTATTCGATTCGTTTTGGAAAAAAAAAAAAAAAGTACTGTTCGTGCGCCCCTAATAGTTTGTGTAGTGTTTTCCGAGGATAAGCGCTGTATAGCGTCCTGCTTAGCGCTTTTCATGTTTCTGCGTACGTGCTCGTCATTTCTTTGCAGGACGTCTTCCAATGCTCGAAAGCAGCTAGGCCATTTTTTAGAGCGCAGCTCTTTGGCGTCCGTTCCTGGGTTTCGCGTCGTCGTCGGCGTTGTCGTCGGCCTCGTAACCAGCTCCCCCCCCTTTCATCCCCCCAGCGCTATCGGCGTCAGCGGCATCAGTCAGTCGCTGCTATCTCTTCCCTCCTCCCTTTATCGTGTTGTCCGCTTGCTGCGCGCGCTTCTGCCCCCATCGTTTGCCGCTGGGTGTACACGCCGCCCCCCTCCCCCCTCTTCCTGCGAGTCTCCGGTTGTCAAAGCGCCGGCTCGAACTTAATTCCTTTCTTCGCTCCTCCTCCAATGCAACCCCTGTGCGGTGGCAATCAGAGAGCCAGATCGGTGGCGGCGGATCTGTATATGTGCACCGCCCGAGCCGAAATTGCGAATACGAGTGAAAAAAAAAAAAATTCTGTGATAGCGCATACATGTGTTGCTCGATTTCTTTGCCTCAATCTATCGAAAAGGTGAAACAGCTTATTTGCTGCGCTCAAATTTCGCATTAGGAAGTAACGTAATCGTCGGTAATTTTTTAACTTGATAGCTTTTGTGCGCTTTATTTGTGCTCTATTCTGGCACCTGTCTTCTCTCACCTTCTACGAGGAGATAAGTAGAAATTGGAGCGCCTGTCTTGTTTCTGTGTTCGTCCTGTTTTGTACAGCGCTAAAAAAACTATGATAGGCGTTTGAAATTCTCAGCTGCCCATACCAGCAGCCCTTAGCAAGTGTCAGCTTTCTTCTTTTTTTTTTTTTTGTTTCCAGGCACCGAAGGAAGAAGGAAAAGCGAAACGCACGGCTGCCTGCAAAACTCACCCGCGCACACCACCAGCAGCGGCGGCGCCTGCCAGGAACGGTGCGATGTCGCCTCGCTCGGCTACCTTCGGCGCAAAAAGGTCCAGCGCCGCTCCGCCAGGGGCGCTGAGCCACATTTGCCCTCTCCCACCACCACCCGCTTCCTCCTCGCCCCCGCCGCCGTGAACTCGCAGCAGCCGTCGTGGTCGTTGGCGTTCCCGCCCGCTTGCCGTGCTTGTCGATTTGTGCGGTGGACCAGCAGTCCGCGACGGTTCTGTTGTGTCGCGCGAGGGGCCTTTCCGGCTCGCAGCATCAGCAGCTAGGAAGTCTGCTGCCGTCGACGATTGCGCGCGCCCCGTCTCGTCGCTTGCTAGCAACCCTCTCGACTCCTTTCTATGGGATTATCGTCGGTCGTCGGCCTCTGACAGCTGCTTGTTTTCCTCTGGCCGCTGTAAGTACTCGACGTTGTCGCGTGGCTTCTGTTGCATGCTTCGTGGCAGTATTTTCTTTCGTTTCCTTCTCGCTGTGAAAGCGATTTCCAGACATATATAGTAAGATATTTTTGTGTGACCAGCACTCAACTGACACCCGCTGGAAGCGTAAACACCCCGTGTTTGCAAGATTAGCTCGGTCGGCGCAGTCGTCCTCGCCAGCACCTCGGTTCACGATTCCTAGTTCGGAATCCGTGCTTGATCATCGTAACCGTCCGGGCCTGGCACCGCAACGAAGCGTTTGTCATCAAGACAGCTTTGGAAGATGCTCGCGCTCTCGCCCAAACGTGCGTGCGCTGGGGCCCGGTGGGGCGATGCAATGATGCGCATCCGGATGCTGCCGCTGTTGCTATCACTATCGCGCGCTCTTCCTTTCCTGAGTAGAAAGCGGCCTCCTTCCTCTGATGTAGCGTGCACCGACAACTTGCGTTGCGCTTTTGCAGACGCCGAGGCGGCGCACCCTTTTGCTCGATAACCGATCGCGCTGTAGAAGTAAGTGGTTGAAAGAAAAGGAAAGATGCACGGGCCTGTGACTGGTGAGTTGTCACCACCACTACTGCCGGCGTGCCGGTAGGGAGGAGGAAAATAGGTAGAGGCGGGGAGGAAAGGGAGGAGGAGAGAGTATACCGATCGCGCGGCGCGGGAGCATGTTTTTATCCTCGCTATGGTGGCATATCCTCGCTCTGCAGCGCGACGAACGGACAATGAAGGAGGAAACACGCAGGGACGCTTTCCCTGCGTATTTCCTTCTTCACTGACCCGTTCGTCGCGCTGTCTAGTCATGGGATGTCGTCACCAACTAGCTCAACAACTTACCCCTGTATATTCGTTGTGTGTACGCATGTGCGACCCTATGAGGATCATCCCGATATAGATATTGAAGTGCTGTTGCGAGATGAGTGGGGCGATTCGTGTCGAGAGAGACCGCTATCACTACTGCATAAAATGAAATGAGTGTTATCGGAGTTACGCTTGATAGGCTTATTATGAAGAATGCTAGCAGGTAAAGCGCGTTTTTACATCCGGGGTGGTGGCTGCTTTGACGAGTATGCGAGCGAGATTGGGTGGTGGTGACAGTTTTGGTTGATTTCTTTTTGTTTTTCTTTCGATTTGTAGTGAGTCCTTGCATTTCGTTTCGAGCGGAAGCAGCTCAGACGCCACGAGGCCAACGATCGAGTCGCTTGTAGTCCGACCTAGGTGCAGTCTGGCGTAGTTTTATTTCACAGCTGTGCTGCGAAGCCGTAATTCAGTCGAACTTGCGTCGAGTGACAGCCAGATGGCTTGCAACAGCAGCGCTTGGCTACGCCGAGCTTTTGCGTTTCATCCCTTAGCATTTTTCCCCTCAGCTCATCAGCATTTTGTTCGCGACTGCGCGACGCTGTCTCGTTGCCTTGGCTGGTCTCAGCCGTGTCCCATTTTTCCAGTGTTCAGTGAACTGCGGTGCGTTTATTAAACCACGCGAATCATGCAACTCCTACACGTTCAGCTGCTTCAGCAAGGTGCGTAGATTCCGATGCTCCCTCAGTGGGCGGCCTAGCAGAATTCCAGAGATTTCTGCCGCTGTAATGCATTCCTGTGATAGCAGTCATGGAAAGGGAAAGGAGAGCTCGTTATGACATACTTACGAAGGAAGTCTACAGCCACCAAAACCGAGGAGGGCGGGAATGTTTCTATCTTTTTTTTAAATTTGTGCTGTTGATCAATGATAAAATAATAGTGTAACTGTCTTGTCGCTGAAAGATCAGAAAGCACAAGAAAAAATAACCACATTCCGCCGGTGGGATCTAAACTTACGAATATCGCGTCCGGTGATCTACCGATTGTGCTACGGTTGCGGCTGTTCAGTCTTCTGCTTTCGAGACTCCAGGCTGGACTTAACAGCACACCTTTAATACATGAACTCGGGGCTGAAGTAGAAAAAAGTGACTGAAAATTCTGCAGCGCGACACACACGGCACAAAACAGCTTAGGCCAAATACAAGCCTAGCTTGTTGGCGAAAGAGGTTGGGTAAGCGAGATCAAGCGAGATGTACTCTCACTACCATCTAATGTACTGTAACACGTGGCGCCATCTACCTGGTGTCAAGGCCTTTGCACCAACCATCCGCTAACTCCTCTGGCTTGCCGACTGCTGCGTATAAAACCGTCATCCGCCAGCTGCGAACGAAACTGGTCACATTTCTTAAACGTGCATACAAGGCTTCGCAAAAGGATTTCAGGAGAACGCATTCGAAAGCTTGTGCGCGTACAGTGGAACAGTTTCAATCCATGTTGCTGCGCGTAGTGCCGCATCCAGCGACAGTGACTCCGAGTCCGATATGGACTGACTTATAGGTCAGTTTTCATGTTGCCTTTCTCGGTGCAGTAGAACAAGAAGTTCGTTTCACAAATATGGCATTTATATATGCATACTTGCCTGAACTTCGCAGCGTTATTATTCTCTGTTTTTGCCATGTTTCGCGAAATTCCCAATTTTTCATGAAAAAAAAAATCCTTCAAAAAGGTTTTTTTTTTTCAAGCCATTCAAAATTTCTTTAAATTTTACATCTCTACTTCTAACCCGCCTCCACATCACTTACACAACCCAACAGAAGCGGGTATCCCTGTCCGAGGCCTGGCGCTTCGCCCTGCAGGTTCCCCCCTCCCGAATAATATGACAAAGGATGCCCATGATGGCCGCCGCCTCGCGCGAGCGGAGGCCATTTCCGAGCAGTATGGTGCTCGACCAGGTGTATTTTACACGGACGCGGCCGGTCCACACCATGGGGGTTGGTACACGGCTGCCGTCGTCCACCAAAACAACCCAGTTCAGGGCCTCGCCTTCCGTGCCCCCAACATTGCATCCGCGGAGGAAGTTGCTATCACACTTGCAGCCGCGGATACAGCGTCCCGAGTCATTATCACAGACTCAATGAGAGCTTGCCGCAGTTTGGAACAGGGACAAATTCCAGATCGTGCCTTCCAAATTTTACATAGATGTGAGTGCCGGGGTTTCCCAACCCGGCGCACCATCATCAGGGCCCCAGCACATGCGGGGATAGAGGGAAATAAGGTAGCGGACGCTACCGCCCGCGCGCTTAACCACCGGGCATCGCCTCTCCCGCTGTCTGATCCGGCTCCTCATTTCAATCCGGCTATTACTTTTCGGGAGATCTCTCTCCTGTATCAAACCTCTTTCGGCCGATACCCACCCCCCTGTAAAGGCCTCAAGAAGCTTCGCCTCTACGCCAACACGTTACTGTGCCCGGCAGTGCTTAAACATTTCCCTGCTGTTCGTTCTTGTAGCGGTGGAGACGTTCCGCAACGTAGCACAAGAGCGCGGGTTCTATTCCTGGCTGCGGAGGCAATATTTGTGATGCGGGCGAAATACAGAAACGTCCTTGAGGTTTCTCTGCACATTAAAGAACCGCAGTTGGCCGAAGTTAACTGTGTCCTCTAGACGACAGGCATCCTCTCACAGCGCCGGCGCATTACACTGTTCAAGCAATGTCTGAATGTACAGTCGCGAGTAGAAAAGATTAGCGCACATGACGGAACACCGCAGCGCCGGAATGACTACGCATGGCGCTACGGGTGACGAAGAGACTGATAACGAGAGTGCCCGGCCGTTCCCATTCTACAGTATTAGGGGGGTTCAGCGGACTGTCACGGCCAAGCAAAATTTATTTTTCTGTCTCGCCCTCTCTCTTTTTTTTTTAAACAGCCTATTATTCCCGCGAGTTCCTTTTGACAAACCATCACGGACATCAAAAACACAGAAATAAAAAGAAGCTATCTTTGCTGATGATAACCGAGCCAAAATAAATGCCTCATGCACAGTCACGTAGGGTCGGCACTTTGACGCTCGGGCAGTGGCACGCTTGATAAAGCTTTCTTCCCCCCCCCCCCCATGCTGCACACATGAAAACGGCCCGATAGGCAGGTCTGTGAATCGCAGCGCCACGTTGTGAGATATCACAATACTGATCGCCAGTGATTTGTGCTATTATTTTTTACTCGTGACTGTACTATCGGGCCGGAATGAAACGCGAACACGGGAACGCGTGGCCTGTGGCTAATTTTGGTACAGCGCGCGCCGTCTAGCAGCGTCCGCGATAAGCTGCTGACGTGTGCACTGGGTTGGTGGCTTCTTCCCTATGCAGCCTTTGCTCGACTTGCCGAGTTTGGCAATCCCCGTCTAGCACCGGCATGGCCCCAGCCACATCGGTGACGATGTGGTTTTTGCTCCTCGTAACCACCGCGTTACTTCTCAGTGCAGTGATGAAGCTTGACTGCCCAATGAGGTCGGTTATGATCGTGCAAGCGATATCTGCTTCGGCAGGATGTCGAAGGCTCAGGTCGATCTTTCTTGTGCGTATGCGTAAAAAAAATGCGACAATTTTAGTTAAACGTTCTGAAATGTCGCAGAGACTATGACGGATGCCGTAGTAGAGGGCTCAATTTAATTTAGACCACTTAGGTTTCTTTAAAGTGCGCTTACATCGCACAGCGTGCGGGCGGTTTTGTATCTCGTCTTAATTGATATACGACCGTCGCCACCTGGATCGAGCCCGCGACATTGGAATTAAAAGCCACTTGCCAAAGCCACTGAGGTGCCGTAAAAAAAGTTTCCCAAATTAATTTAGTTTTTATTGACTCTTAATTAATTCACTCTTTTATTCACAGCACAACTGAAATTGCACAAGCAAGTGAATTGCGCAAATATTGCACAAATGAAGTTTTACTGAAATGTATGTGATGCAAAAATTAAACACAGACATCATGCCGAAGCGGCCGTCACTAGCACGTTTATCCCAGAGGTCATCCGGCAGTCTAATGGCCGAGAGATCGCGCTGAGAGATAACGCGGTCATCAAAGAAAGAGAAAACCGCAACGTCATCCCGCTCGCCTAGATCGTGGAGTGGCGAGTGTTGTTATCGAAGCAACACGGCTAGCGCCATGCTAGAGCTAGACGGGGATTGCCAAACCGCGGCAAGTCGAGCGAAGGCTGCAGTTCTAGGCACAATACCTGCACACAGGGCGACTGGGGAAGAAGCCACCAACCCAGTGCACACGTCAGCAGCTTATCGCGGACGTTGCTAGACGGCGCGCGCTGTACCAAAATTAGCCACAGGCCACGCGTTCCCGTGTTCGCGTTTCATTCCGGCCCGATAGTACATCTGTAGGCTCTTTGGCCCAAATCTGGGGCCATGCGGGTTGCGGCCGGCCTTTCGTCGCAAAAGCAACACTACGCCCACCGTTTCGCCTCTTTAGCGTGGCCGCACTTCCGCGGTGGCGGCGACTCCACAAATGACCTTGAGCCGTCGCCTAGCAACCGCAGCAGCTGCCGCCGCCGCGCTTCGCCAGATGGCGCCGCCGTCGCCGGAGCTCGCTTCGTGTAATAATAATAGAGCTTAGCCAAAACGCCTAAACGCCTAACTACAAGCGAATCCTAAGCGCAGCCAGGCAGCCGTTGATTTCGCAACACAACCAGGTTTAACCAGAGCTAAACCACTGCCATTTTTTATATTTCAGAGTCGGTATAGTTAACTGTGCTCTCAGCAGTCGTGCGGATGAACGAAAAAATTGGCAGTGAGCACATTTCGATAACGCGCTCGGAAGAATCACAGGGCAGCGTCCTCGCTGCTGCTCCACCTATTCACGCAGTCTCAGCAAGTAAAACACGAAGTCGCCTAAAATTATTCGGTGTCGACAGCAGTTTCAATCCTTTTGTGCCTTGCCGTACTTCAGTCCACGTACACGCCGCGGTATCGGATGATCGCGCAACACCTGCACTACGGCCGCCGCAGCTCTGCGACTAGACAAGACCCCATCGTGTTGCGCCATCTGTCCGTGTTCGAGAGAAGCGCAAGGAGCAGCGAATAAGGTCTGGCCTCTGACACCGTGCTACAAGTCTAACATGAAGAACCCTCATTGGCTGCCTCTGCAGCCGTGCCTTTCCAGAAGCGCCATACATTCTGTTTGCCCATCTGCATTTGCCTCTCTGCAGGACATTGGGACAATGTGCAAAATCTTTTATTAATGCGAAGGAATTGCTAGGCTATGTCAGCGGGGTCATGTGGACAAAACGTGTCCGCAAAACATGTCCGCAGCAGTTGTGACGTTCTCAGAAGAGAGAGAGAGAGAGAGAAAAGGACGGAAAGGCAGGGAGGTTAACTAGGCGATGCCCAGTTGGCTACCCTACAACCAGAGCCAAAAATGTCGAAAAACACCGCAGTAGCGCGGACGTCGATATAGTGAGTGAACGGGAAAACAGCCGTGGACGACAAAATAGTGGAAAATTAGGCAAAGGAGTGAAAATAAAATTTGGAATGAATTGAAATCTATTTGATGAGTGATAATTAATCGAACAAAAAAGTTTCATTGACGAAAATAATTTAGTTAATTATCAGCAAAAACCATTGGACGGTTGATTAGGCTGGACGGGGATGTAGTAAGTGGACGGGAACGCAACCACGGCGCCAAATTTGGAAAATCCAAAAAGGTTGATGAAGATAAAAGAAGGTATAATCATTGTAAATAGATCGATTTTTAATTATTGAATAAGATAATTACGCAAATTCAGTAGTTAAATTAATTAACAAACAAGAAAATGATAAAGAGAGTCAAAGAGAGGTGACCAGTCCCGAGGAAGCTTCAATGCTTTCGCGTTCTCCCAATACGGGTCGTCGCAGTGAACTTTTACCTTTCCCCCTTCCCCTTGAAATGTATTCACCTCAGTTTTGCGCCCGTTACCGCATTTTCTAGCACATTTGCTTTCTTTAAGAACTGTTTTTTGTAGGCGTTTGCTACCGTCTCTCTCTCTCTCCCGTCAACCTCGTTTATAACGCAGATAAGTGCGTGTCGTCAGTGCTTATGCACTGGCTGCCATTTTTGATTTTTCATTAAAGGGCCTTATATATATCTCTCTCCTCCTCACTGAGCTACCGCAACGGCGCCCTCAAGCCCCGTTCTCTCTCCATTGCCCTAACGCCCTCGTTTTGAACAGCAGCCGTGATGGCCCGGGCTTTTGTGTTCTCGTTCCATTTGATGACCGTGGTTGTTTATTTGCAAGCACGCGACTGGAGATCCCCGATCGTAGCGGTTGGTGCTGGACTTCCCCCCTATGACGTTGCGACGACGCTTTTCCCGGCCACTTCGCCATGCCGTTTTTTCGGCTGACGAGTCGGAGGAGAGTGCGGGGAAAAGTGTTTGTCCATTCCGGTGCTTAATTCCACTCCGCTGCCACAAAGTGGCTGCAGGCGACAATCACTGAATGGCGATTAGGATCTTTTCTGTATATGAGTGCACTGGCTTCATTACATTCACTTCTTTCTCCTTAGTGCTGCGCTCACCTTCTGCCGCACACGCGTATGCCTCGGCCGTTCATTACCGAGTTCACGAACGTCCCCCACGCAGTTTGCTTAACTGTCCTGACCGCCTTCCACTTTTTACTGCTTGCCTAACAACATCCAACACAACGGCTACTACTTAGGGGAAGGGGGTTGTCGCCGAAACGTCCTCTTCCTCATTGCGTTTATTTCTGCCGCCTTCTCAGAGGGAGGGCTAAATGCCGCTGGCATTGATCTCGCATACGCCGTGGCTCTATCTTCCTTGTGGCCACTTAACGCGGGAAAAAAGAAACTAAACAAGAAAGGAAGGGACGTAGGGGTTGCGCAAATTATCTTCCCCCTTCCCGGAGGCTTGATTTAATATTCGTGGCTCGTGTTTGGAGAGCCGCATAATGATGCAAATGGCGGAGACGGAAAAACAACAAGGCGAGCAGAGCCCGTTTAGTCGCAACGCGATCTTACGTCACTCACTTTCAGCAACCTAGGAAACGATGATAACGCGTTTGTTGGAATCGGCTGCGGTGAACGCTGTGGCAGCGGCGAAGAGCGACCACCTGATGATGATGATGATGATAACTTTATTTTCCGCCAGATAAGGAAGCCCCCTACTCCCCGTCCCCGGCCGCCCCGGCACGCAGGCCTTGGTGACGGCGGCCGGGACCTCCGAGATTATAAGCGGATGAAATGGTCTTGATTCCTCGCGGCTTCTTCCGCCAGGCGGATGGCTTGTTGCCGTGAAGCAGGGGCCCCGCTCCGCAGCAGAGCTTCCCAGGTTTCTCTACAATTTGTTTTCGCTAGTCCCTGGGGAGCTAGCGCATTCCCAGATTATGTGGTCGTGGGTCCCTCTCGTCCCACAGTGCTTGCATTTATCGTTTTCTTTATCTCTATGAACATGATAGGCCCAGACCGGGTTTACGAAGTTCCCAGCATGGAGGCGTCGCCCTGCGTGGCGCGTGACGTCACTCGGTTTCGCGCATGCGCATAACTCACCAGTTCGGCTCGAGCGAAGCTCGGCTCTGACCCGCGTAGTGAAGCTTTTCGCTTCAAAACAAAACAGTGCCTTGTAAGCCTGGAAGGCAGTCGACTGTTGTGGCCACGGACCGAGGATCTCGGCCTCTGTGAAAGGGCGAGGATCAAGGCGGTCCAAAAGTAAAAAAAAAAAAGAAGCTGCTGCGGGCATGGCTTGTGCCCTCCGAGATTTGGAAGTTTTTGGCGGCAGTCTCTAAGGCTGATGCGCTTCCTCGCCTCCGCTCGATGCGCTGAGAAATAAAGCCGGTCTCAGAGACCTACGGCAGTGCCTTCTCCTATCCAGTTTACTGTATATTAATTACTCTTTGCCCGTAGTGCTTTTTCACGCCACCTGCCTGTGCTTGTAGGCATTGTTACGACTCGACTTCCATCCCACCGCTGACAGCCAGTGATTCCGACTCGCCGAGCTAGTAGCGTGTTTCACCAGGCATCGGGTACAAAAACACCGCCGGTGTGCCCAATGAGGAAGGAACCCCGGAGGCGGGGAGTAGGAGAACCGAGGGAAAACTGTATTCACATATTCCGCAAATTCCGGAATTCTGCGTGCAACTTTTGCAAGAAAATCGGACATATCGAAATAGCTTGCGTCCCAAAGAAAAAGCGACGCAGAAATGCTGCGCATCAAATCGAGCCTAAGCCTGCAGGCCATAATGGAAGCATGTAACAGTCGCCCAAGAGGCCCTGCAAGCATGCCCAAAGTTCGTGGCGCCGCTACTCGTCAACGGCAAGATGCCGCAGTTCGGGGTTGCCTCTGCATGGTGCAGCATTTTCGCTAATCATCACCCACTCAGAAACGGCCTTTGGAAAAAGTTATGTCGGTCTATGGCCTTTTATAAGCGTCATTACGCACCCAAAGCGTTGCTTATTGTCAGCTGCTGGGAAATTTATGCCACTAGAGCTGTAGAACCATACAGCTGTTTTTACGGCGAAAGCGTTTAATGCCTCATCGTTGTCGACAGAAGGCTGTCAGAAGTAGCTTGTCAGCAGAGGTGTCCCGCTTTTGACGGGTGTCCACCGAGATATGTGAGACAGTTCCTGCGGTATTCCCTTTCCTTTCATACAATTATTTTCTTCATTACGGCCCCTCTTTCTTCTTTCACTTCCACTTCCTGTACGGTGCGGTTCAGGTTTCCTCAAAAAGCGTTGCGTTCAAAGGGCAAGGCATCGCGCCGAACGGGTGGTGGCGTTCCGTGGACCCTCGCAGCGCTACAACACGGTGTCGCGTTCCACTCGTAAAGACGAAGCTTAAGCGTCATCAATTGGCAGTTAATTAACATTTATTCATTAATCAGTAATTAGCCATTACTTAGTAATTGGTCATTGCTTGTGTGACGTCATTCAGTGGTGACGTCACCCGTGCCACAGAGGCAGTCAAAAACGCGTTCGCCTCTACTCACTTTAGACCGTCAAAGTGCCCCCTGAATTTTTTAGCTGTCTATAGAAAAGTATATCCGCCTGAAACTGCAGCTCTAGGCAGGCATAGGAAAGTTTTATAGCTATTTGGACCAATTACATACAGCCGACGATATGATATTTTGTATAGGACCTACGATCGGAGTTGTCCTACGAAACCTGCACCGCTAGTGTGGTCAGGCTTGAACCTTGTCACGGGGTCAGGAGAGCACTTGAGCCTCGTTGGCACTGCTCAAGCACAAGTTCGGCAAAGTCTAAGGATTGCGTTCTTCCACTGCATTGCAACCCTTTGGGCAGTAACCGGTGCAGTGCACTCCGTCTGCAAGGCGTAAATCAAACGAAAGTCTAAACGCGCTCCGAGCATACAACGCTGCACTGCCTGCTAGAAAAGCACGCAGGTGTTTTTGATGAAAACCTCTCCAGCTACACGGGACCACCCTCCTCAACTGCTCCACGCTGGAGTCCCAAAGGGCTCTGGTCAAGCGGGCGCGAGACGGAGCCTCGTCGTGCGGTGTCCCGGACTAAGGATACCGACCATGCAGAATGGTTTTTTAGCCCTCAAGCTCTCTTTGAATAAAAGTTTTTCACCACCACTACCACCACCAGTTCACACTGAGCTAGACCCAAAAGTCCCACCACGCTTTTGCAAAGCTCGATCGGTTCTCCTTGCACTCAGACCAGCTGTCCAGGAAGAGTTTGATCGTTTGGAGCAACAGGGCATATTGCAACCAGTTCAACATTCTGACTAGGGCGACACCCTTGGTGCTGTCAGCAAAAAGCCTGGGTTGTGTGCGGTGGCCCTGAGACCTTGCACGGTCCGAACTCGCTCGCATAATAAAGTTTTCCATCTATCAAGGCTGTGTGGCGACTACAGTAGCACGAGGAATTCAGCGTCCGTGAAAGCCGCTTATCCGTTTCAAACCGCTGAGAAGATGCTGGCCACACTCAGAGGTGGCAAGCATATTGCCGCGTATCTTTGCACTGTTTGTTTGTTCATTCTTCAAAGCTGGCACGTGGCTTTAGCGCTTTTTTTTGTGATGCAAGACGCGACCAGATTTATCTCGATTGATCGCATCGAGGCGGAGGCGATTCTACGTTGTTCCAGAACGCTGCGGTAACTCGTACCTTGAGAGTTCGCTACCAACTTTAAATTGAGCACGGCCAAGAGCGGTGGGCATTCTGTTCGAAGACCGCCGAGCACGCTTGTTGCTTTCGCCGCCGCCGAGTGATTAAATTTATTGTGGGCGCAGATGAGCCCAATAAACAATTTACATTTGGAAGCACTTTTCGCTGTCTTGCTCACTGCCTGGACTCCCGTCACGACTACGGGGCATTTGGTGGAGGTACTAACGAATTTCCTTGTCGCCCTCACCCCCTGGGAGCCGCCAAAGTAGCTCGAGCCGTATCGAAGAAGCAGATCACGATAAAGCCGCATACGAAGCCTCAACCGAAGGCGAAGTAGCCGTCGTCTCCATAGGCGTTCACCTGAATACCTTATCGCACGCGAGCAAAGAAGGACTGCTCAACTATTACGTCAACCATGGCTTCGACACCAGACCCATTATTTTGCTCCAGCCCCGACTGCTGCCCACGTTCAGCGGTTCACCGGGCGAGGATCCTGAAGAATGGGGATCAGTTTGACCGTGTCGCCGTATTCAACAGTTGGGATGACCAGACTAAAGTGAGCCACGTTTTCTTCGCCCTGGAAGGACCAGCCAGAATTTGGCTTGAAAACCACGAAGCTTCTCTGACGACGTGGGAATCATTCAAGCGGGAGTTCCTGAAGGCATTCACAATCGTCGTCAGGATAGGAAGAGCTCAGCTCAGTCGCGCATGTAGCACCCGAATGAGACTGTGACCGCATACGTAGAAGACACGAAGCGCCTTTTTCGACGTGTCGGTCCTGAGATGACGGAGAAGAAGGTGGAGCTTTTGATACGTGGTGCTAAAGAGGCACTTTTAGGTGGTCTGACCCGCAGTCCACCGAAGACCGTGGCTGAATTCACCAGTGAAGAAGCCACCATTGAGAAAACCTTGGAAGCACGAGCCCACCATTGCCCTCGACAGCCCCAAGTGCCCTCAACAACCAACACGGATGGCAGAGCATTCCATCTTCCAACCAGTCTCAAGTATTGACCCTTGAGGAAATCGTCCGCGAAGAAGTGCAGCATGCGTTTGACTCCCCATCACCGGCGCCTCCAGATGAAGATGCCGCCATGACCTACGCAGCTGCAGTACGCAATCCTCAGCCACAACGACACAGCCTAAATGCGCTCTCTCGACGTGAACCAGCTGTTCCCGAACGCCGCCGCACTGCTCCCGCACTCCCAGCCTACACTACGCTCAAGACCCAGGAAATGCGACGCCTGAAGGACTTCCGACAACCGCCAGCTGTGCTTCCATTGCGGTGAAGTCGGCCATATTCTTCATCACTTCCCGTACCGGTCTTCGTGGTTTTGCTTCTTACGCACCTGTGACCACGCTTCGGTCAACGTCCGCAAGAAATCGACGAGTACCTGCCTCGGGAGGAGTATGCGCCGAACAGCCTTTTGCGCTCACCATCGCCGTCATCCTCGCGCTTTGCGTAGCCACGCCGAAAGTACGCAGCCGCTGTACAAGGAAGATCTCCTAGCCCTCGCAGGGTAAACTAATGACAGCAACCTCCAGAGGTGAGGTTGCTCACGAGCGAAACGCCGAAGATCCTTCAACGACCACGCCGAATAAAGACGCCGCCCCAGACACGCCGACGCGGCATACAGTGACAACCTCGACCACGACGCGAGCCGCCTTCAAGACGACGCCGCCACACAGAAAAGCTTTGACGATATGCCCTACCCACGATTCACATACCCGACGAAGCCGTGACCCGACGCCGAGGACGACCTGCAACGAAGAATAATGAAGAGAAGAGCCTCTTCCAGAGGCTGTTCTCTGTCGTGTAGCTGACCAGCTTCCAGGTGTACCGTACCAGACCGTGCGATACGTTGCCAGGTCGCAGCCAGTTTCTTCTCGTTTGTTCTGCCGCTTATAACTGCACGGCCTTCATGAAGTGCTCGCAAAAGGGCGGAAGGAGCTCCGTTCGCAACGGCTACGACGTGTGCATGGAAAGCAGAGATTCCTAAACGTTTGCTGTCGGCCACTTGTGATTTGTTCTGTTTGTGAGGGAACACTCTGTGTCACTTTGCGCACAACACAGTTAATGTTCGTCCTTTCGTCCTTTGTGACACTAGTTGTCGGAAAAGGTCCGGTCATCCTGATGGCTGGCTGCCACTGTGGTGACCATGGTCGCTTTCGTATGAGCTATAGCCTCTTCGGAACGATACTGCACGACGGCCGTCCGTGCACAGGAAGGGCCTTCACCCACTACCGAAAGTCTCTCCTGTTCCACCTTGGCGCAGGAGGGAGGGGGTGGGAGTGGGGGGGGGGGGGGGGGGGAGTGCGGGAGCGGTGGCGCGGGTGGGGTATGAATGATGATGGGCTGATGGGTTGTGTGACCCTGGGACAAGATGCTTTCGGGCGCCAAGTCCCCTCCCCTTCTGACAACGGCAGCAAGCGGTAAGAGCACTCGGAGAGGTTGCTCTTACCGAGCAACCTCTCGCGACTAATCATTAATTTAACACCCGCCAGGGTGAGCAGTTTGCTCGCAATCCGGTGGGCAGGTTGTGATCAGGCCGCAAGGTTACGTGACCTAGGCGGCACACCGGCCTCCTAGGTTGCTTTTCCTGGGATTTTTCGTTGATTTTTCGCTCGCGGTCAACGACGCCGGATTTTTTGCGACACGAGCTCCTTAACGCTTTCGCTTTGATAATCATTCTCAAAATGCATTATGCAGAAGGGAGTACTGTCATGAGCAATGTGAACAAGAACACGGGAGCGCGTGGCAGATAGCCCGAACCCTCCTTGCAGCGATACGTGGCGGCCGCTTTCAGAAACAAAGTGGAGAGGGAGGTGTGTTCTTCCATCGCTCATAAGCAGACAACGCAACAGAACCCTTTCTTCAGTGTTGCTAAAAGCGGCCGCCGTGCATCGCCACAGGGAGGGTTCGAGGGGTATCTGCCACGCGAATTATAGAACCGAACGTACTGAGCGATCTTGGACGTTTGCAGAGCCATAATAGAGGATGCGCATAATGTCTGATGCTGATGACGGATTCTCCAGTTTCGTTCGCACTTGTGCGTAAATGCAAGTGTTTGCCCTTATTTGTGGAAGGTGCTCTCTGTGACTGAACAACACGCGAGGCTGATCTCGCACTCAGAGTGGAGCGGGGTAATGGCGAAAGCGTAATCGCCTGACCCGTCCAGAGGCCACAACGCTTTACGCACAACCAATAACTGCCGTTCTGCTGCCTTTATTGCTGCCTCTCGGCGATGGGCCGAGAGGCAGCAATAAATTCTGCCGTTTCCTCTTCGCTTTAACCATTTCCAAGTGGTCATGGCGTTCCGCTGAACGCTCGGCTACTGAGAGTACCCGGGTTCAATCCCGGCCGCGGAGGCCGCACTTCGGTGGAAGCGAAACACAAAAGGCGCCGCCGGTGTGCGCTGCGATGTCAGTGCACGGTAAAAAACCCCAGGTAGCCGAATTGTTCCGGAGTCCTCCGATACTGCTCCTCTTTCCCTCATCTTTCACTCTTCCCTCAATGCCTGGCTGAGGTGTCCACCTAGAAGTGAGACGGTTACTGCGCCTTTGCTTTCCTTAACCCCCCCCCCCCCCCCCCCCCCATTTTTTTAACCGTGCATTGCGGCATTTTTTCTATCCCGCCCATCTTTAGCTCGCCATATAGTTTCGCATCACCGGCTAACCATGCGCTGCGTCTTCTCACCCTCAAAATCAGTCTTCCGATATGCAGACAGAGACGTAAATGAACGTAACAAGGCACCAGTTCAGCCGGAAACAGAAGCGCACCGTTGGGACCCGCGACGTTTCTACGCTGATCAGTCATTCCGGGCAAACCGTCTGGGCCGCCAAGTGAACCGAGTCGCTCCCGTGCTGCTCCAGAAAGAGGCGTGTGCCGGTCGGCACGTGTGTGACCAGCCAGGCTCTGCACGCAGACGTCGGCCACCGCCAAACTGACGAAGAGGAAGTGTGTGTCCCGAGCTCGCGTTTTCTCTGCTTTTGCTCCCGAAGCAAGCGCGGAAGTAGGGCGCACGCGGTTTATATTCGGTCACGGCCCTCTCGCTCGTCCGCCACTCCAGCCCAGCTTCCGGGCCGCCGTCCTCTCGCGCGCGGAGTGAATCGCCCGGCGAAAGACCAACCATGTCGCCCCGCGGGACGGACTGTAGAACCCCGGAACGGTTTCGGCCACCGTTTGTGCGTCAACACGAACCGCTACGATGAACCTCCGACAACTTACTTTTTTTCATCGCGACAGCGTTGAAGTCTCCGGTCTCCAGAAAATCCGGTGTGGGCGTTTTCGGCGTTAACGTTGCCGGCGTCAACGTTGCTTGCGTGAGCGAAAAATCACGGGCGTGGTTCTGGCAGAGAGCAACCTATAGGAGGCAGGTGAGCCACCCAGGTCACGTGACCGTGCGGTCACGTGACCTGCTGCTCACCACGGCCGCTTCGCACCTCACGACGACTTTTTAACTCTTTAAGTCTGCAGCGCATACACGGCTCCACAAACTCATTTAATAAATCTTTTTTACCTAGCTCCATTACACTGTGGAATGACTTACCCGATTTCATAGTTATTGAAACAGAAGCCAATAAATTCAGGCAGTTATTAGCATCATCACATTTCAAGGGCTGAGTTATTTTGTCGTGTTTTTGAGTGTGTGCATGTGTGTTTTTTTCTTATCTTTGTTCTTATCTTGAGCTGCTGTGTCTTTCTTATGTTAATACTTTTGATAATGTTGATAATGTTAATGTTGAGCATGAACCCTGTACTTTGTATTTCTTGTTGATTTTACCGACCACTGTATTATGAAACGACCGTCCCCCCCTCCCCCCCCCCTTATGTAATGCCCTAAGCCAAGGGCCCTTAAGGGTGAATAAATGATGATGATGATGATGAAATTAATGATTGGCCACTCACGAAGAGCAACCTGGGCCGCAGGGACCGAAGCCGAAAAGTGTGAGCGTGCCTAATTCGAATTCGACCTAACCACGCTTAATCGTTCGTTACTGTTTCTTATTTTTTGGCGGCGTATCAGTGCTCAGCTACGGGGCTGAACCTTGTTGAGACAGGAGGAGAGCAGAGTGGATCAGGGAACAATTACGCGTTAAGGCTGAGCTCCGTGTACGCGAAAATTTGCGCGAAGGCGACGGCGGCAAGCGAAGAATTTTTGCCGTGCCGCTTGCCTCGTCGCTCGGATCGGCACCAACAGAAAACTTCGCTCGTCGTCCTCAACTAGAATATGCTCTGCTATCTGGTCACCACATCAGGCCTGTTTAATTCATTCCCTCGAAGCAATTCAGGAACGGGCAACATGACTACCACCGTCATTCCAGCGTAACGAACATCAAGTTATCTTTATCGCTAACGAGTCTGCAGACACGTTCGAGCACGCATTTCGAGCAGCTGGCGTAATGGACATTAGTATATATTATGCAACGTCTAAAAGAGGGGAAAAAAAAATTCGCGTAACAGCACAACAGAGAGCATGGCAAGAGGCACGGAGCAGCGGGGGTGGTAAAAGACAAAAACGTTGCGCTGAAAAGTTTTTCTTTTTTACCAAGCTAGAAAGCGAAAACGAAACGGATAAGGTGGGCGGCTCTTCACCATCGTCGCTGCCGCTCGTGGGAAATATGGTTTCTGAGAGAGGCCGCCAAATTTTTGATTGTATCTGCTATTATTTTTTCTCCTCCTGAAACTGACGGGCACCGACAGCGCCTTCATCGAAATGCGGCTGGATTTCAATCGCGTGACTATGGGCCGTTGTTTGGTCGCTAAGCGTAAATGCCCATGATCAATGGTGTTGAGTAAAGCAGAAAGTTAGGCTAGTTGGTAACGATCCATCAAAAAAACAAAAAAAAACAACAGGAAGAGTACCCAAAAAAGAGCCCAAAGAGCCCAACATTAAGCCGAAATGAAAATTCGCTTTCCTTCAACGGCTCCGTGTCCTCCTGCCAGCAGCGGG
The DNA here is from genome assembly GCF_055824585.1 of Amblyomma mixtum. NCBI lineage: Eukaryota > Metazoa > Arthropoda > Arachnida > Ixodida > Ixodidae > Amblyomma > Amblyomma mixtum. The sequence goes on along the minus strand of NC_143012.1, from coordinate 273,029,752 downwards.
TCTCGTAATTGGTCGGCGGATACGCGTGTTGGCTGTTTTCAGAGAGTTTTCCGCGCTTAGTCACAGCGCTACGTGCTTCGACCCCGGTCATGCGGGCCCGTCCGCGCGTATGGGGAGGTAAACTGACGACTTTTTCCGCAGGTATGCGCTCTTCGGAACTGCTGCGATGGGGTTGTTTTTCTCCTTGCGAACACGTGCCGTCCGCTACTTTTGGGCTTCGCTGTTTATCTGCCCTCTCTTCGACGCACGTGCCGCGTAGTCACATGCATATTTCTTGAAACCGCTTGTGCCCAGAGCAAAGGCCCTTCAGCGCGAAGGAAGCCCGAAACACGAGGAAGCGATGTCGCGGAAGTTAGAGCTACGGTAAGCTCTTATCGTTTACGCAAGATCAGTTTCAAGTTCAAGCAGCGATTAGTGTTTGGTGGCAACAGTAGCAGTGTGGCAACTGAGGACACGACAACAGCAGCCAGATAAGGAACGTTTTTAACTCATCATAGCAGGATAACGTCGCAGGAAGCGCCAGGGGATATCTCGTGAACACTCGATAAAGGGATTCCTATCTGGCCTAGCCGCGAGGGACATAAAAGACACGCGATCGCCTAATAAGCGTGATGGAAGTGTATTATTGAAGGCGCATTGGCGCAGTATCTCGGCTTGGTGACCCGGGGATGCACGCGTGACCTTTCCTTGACGCTGTCGGAGCACGTGAATGATTCGGATGGTGGTTTCGTTTTGTGGGGTGTAACGTCCCTACGGCTACGAGGGACACCGTACCTAGTGGGGGTTCCGAATAATTGCGACCACCTGAGGTCGTGCATCGTTGTGCACGGACATTTTGCCTCCGTCGCAATGTCACGGCCAGGATCGAACCCGCGTCTTTCGGGTGAGCAGCCTAAGTACTGAGCGACTGCAGAGGCCTTTGGACGACTGAGCGGCAGAAGTGTTCCATGTCTTTTACTTCTGATGTTTGTTTTCGCCTCCTCAAAGTTTCTCTCTCTTCCTCCTCTCTGTTCCCTCTCGCATCCTTTGCGCGTATTTAACCCGGCCGCGTTATTAACAAATATTGAACTTTGTTAGAAGCGTCGCTTTTTCTAACAGAAACTGTGTCGTGTATCGACGTGGCAAATCGCTGAATTGTACAAAGCGAATCGAATGTCGAATCGAATTATAGCGAATCGAATGTCCTGCTATTCGATTCGTTTAACTAATCAAATAGCTGCAGTGTATGTTCGAAATCATTCGAAACGAATCTAGTATGTCCTCACGTTTTCGACGTTCCAGAATATGTATCACTCATTTCAAATAAGGGTCGACGAAGTTTCGTTGGACAGTTTGAAAATCAGGGTCCACTCCTATGCCGTATGGCATGCTGCCGCGATCGTTCCGCGCGGGTCGGAAGCGTTCGTAATGCCCATACATGGCCTCCAAGATCTGGAGAACGGCAGGGCTCAGGCCCTGCGAAGCGAAGCGTGCCTTGATTCCATTCCTCCGAGGCCATGATGCGTACGGAGCTCAGGCCCCGTCTCACCTACTTGAGGAGGGCTTTTTTTTCTTATGCATTGCAATGGGCCAAATCGGGTACTAAGAAAAACGCGAAGGTTTTTTATCCGCAAAAAAGCGTAGTGCTTTCCAATCTGTTGTCTGATATGCTTTTCATGTGAGTTCGAGCAGGTCTACACTGTACCATATAATTTGGTCAATATCGGCATGTAAGTTTCTGGATTTGTTTTTTTTTTCTATGTGCAACTTGAGGTTATACCCAGCTTCTTCAAAAAAAAAATTGTTTTCCACACTAGTAATTCAAGCTGTATTTATGAAATTGATGCTTAAAAATGAATATGCTGTGCTTTCAGGCGAAGAACGATTACAGCGTTCACTGTGCGCAATCAGGAAAATGAGGCAGCCTTTCTTTGCCGTGTTCCCCCTTCTGCGGTGGAAGAGTAAACTAGCTAGAATGTGTGAGATCTAGTATTTATCCTACTTCCCTGTAGCGTCCTAAATTCATGATTAGCAGCGAAACGGTTGACGCAGACTTGGCGCAGAACGATACGACAACCGCTAGTCATGCCATATCCCGCTACCTCTGTAATTTCTTTATTATATGAAGCCAATACCACTAGCCCAACTAAACGCTTCGATATTAAGTTAGCAGCGTCGCTTCCTTGGCGACGGGGCTAATGATCTCTTTATTGTCGTCTTTCGGGTTGAGATCCTTTGCCGATCTCTTCACATGCTACGCGATCGACCGTAAAACACCACCTGAGAAGGAGTAAATGAAACCACGCCAGAAACAGTTCGACCTATGAGGCTTAAGCAGACAAAGAAGGCTCTCTTGAGTCGATTTGCCCCATTCCAATCGGTACATCAGCACGATCTGGCTCTTTTTTTTTATTTGAAATAGGATTTGCGTGCAGTTTTTCTAGGCGTTAAGGAGCAAATTTCGTGATAAGCTTTTCCAAAGGAAAAATGTGTGGATACGCTTTTCATTGCACTCTAATTTGGCTTAGTTTTGGTTTCCGAATTTGGTAGACGTAGTTTCGGTTTCTGGATTTCGATCATTTCAAAAACTCTCCAGATATGGCACTCGTTTATTGGGTGTCATCAGCAGTAGCAAAATGCAATTTTCATATAAGTATTGTCACCGAGAGCCGGCGTGCTGTCGCACCGCACGGCGGCGCCAGTAAATGGCTACCAAACAGGGTAGCATATTGCTCCTCCTCTTTGAAAGGGCATCGACCCGATGCCGCAGGGATAGGCAAGGAGGTGCGGAATCACGGGGGGCCGAAACAGAGTCTGCGGTGCCGACGTTGGCCGAAAGTCCTAGCGGGCGTGGTAGGGCTTCATCCTGGCAGCGTGGACGATTTCGGATGCTGCCTGCCGCCTGGTGGAGCGAACATACTTCGTAGCTAACATCACTTAGTTTGCGCAGTACCTCACAGGGGCCGAAGTAGCGGCGCAGAAGCTTGTCGGAGCGACCCCGCAGACAGATTGGGGTCCACACGCAAACTTGATCGCCAGGTTGGTAAAGCACCGCCCGATGGTGAAGGACGTAGCGTTGAGCATCTATTTCTTGCTGGGCACGGGCTCGCTGTCTAGCGGGCGGCTTCTGCGTGCCGAGCAAACTGTGCAGCGCCAGCGACGGAGGGATGGGCAACATCTGGCAGTAACATGACGTCGAGCATAGTCGTGGCTTAGCGACCGTGCACCAAAAGGAACGGCATGGAGCGTTTCGTCTCTTGAAGAGTGGATGGAAGGCAAGATGGGTCTGGTCCCAGTTCTTATGGTCAGCATCGACGTACATAGAAATCATCTCGGCAATGTTCTTATTGAGCCGCTCAGTAAGTCCATTTGTTTGAGGATGGTATGCAGTGGTTCGGCGGTGACTGGTGCTGCTGAGTCACATAACTTCCTGAGTTCCTGAGTAAGGGCTGATGTAAATGCCGTACCTCTATCAGTTAAAACGACTGCAGGGGCACCGTGACGGAGGACTATGCAAAAAAGGAAAAAGTTAGCAATTTCAGCAGCGGTGCCACAGGGAAGGGCTTCCGTCTCACAATTCCAGGTGAAGTAGTCGGTGGCGACTATAACGTATACCGACTGCCCAATGAGCATGTCGGAAATGGTCCCAGCAAGTCCATGCCTACCGGGTGGAAAGGGGTTCGAGGTGGATCAATGGGCTTTAGTAGGCCGGCCGGCTTGACAAGTAGTGTCTTCCGACGTTGGCACTCGCGGCAAGTCTTAACATAGCGCTGTACAACTGGAGCAAGCCTGGGCCAGTAATGCTTCTGACGTATCCGCGCCAACCTGCGAGAAAAAGCCAAGGTGGATGGATGAAAGTTCATCGTGGCATGCGTGCGTGCAGAACTTCGTCTCGAAGCACCGTTGGAACCACGAGCAGGTACAGAGTGTACGTGGGGCCGTAGTTTCTCTTGTACAGGATGCCACCCCGCAGGCAGAACGACGACAGCTCGCGCGTGAAGAGGCGGGGCGGCGACGAGACGCGGCCTTCGAGGTATAGTCTTTGTGGGTTCACAGCTCGGCGTCGTCTCTCTGTTGTTGAGCAAGGACGGACGTGGTTAAAGCACCAAGAAAAACGGGATCTTCTTCCTTCTAAGTCAGCAGGGGTGTACGGGATAGGAGCACGGGACAGGCAGTCAGCTTCACTATAGCTTTGTTTGTTGCCAGGCTTTACTGGTTTCATTTTGTGTGGAAAAACTCCGGCATTGAGGCATAGGGTATACAAATATGTCAGCACTGGAGCAGTAATATCCAGGCCGTACTTAATTGGTTTCATCTGCAGGTTATCCGCGTCTAGGCTACCACTATTGCTCAGTCCAGAAAATAAGCATGTTACTCCTAATTCATTGGTTGGAAGCAGAAAAATTGTTTCCGGAATACTCCTGTTTATATAATCACGGGGATATTGAGGGATGTTGGTAAACTGCCATTCATGATCTTAGGGTGTCATCGACCTTTTCTTATCTTCTAGTTATTTCACTCTCGTGGTCTGGATCTGCCCAAAGTAGACGTATTACCTTACCACTTCCAGCGCCTCGCTACCAATCATAATCGTCTGTTCCTTTTCGAGACTGTTGAACATTACTTTAGTTTTCTGTACATTAATTTTTAAACCCACCGTTATGCATGGCCTGTCTCATTCATTCATCCATCATGCTTTGCAATTCTTTCCCCGAGTGATTTAGCAAGGCAATGTCATCAGCGAGTCGCAAATTGCTAATCTACTCTCTATCAACTCTTATTCCAAACTGTTCCCAATCAAGGTATCTGAATAACTCCTGTAAACAGGCGGTGAATAGCATTGGAAAGATCGTGTCTGCCTGTCTGACACCTTTGACGAGGGTAGCGACATAACGTCGAATACCATCTAAGGCTGACAGTGTTGCATGCATAAAATTAGAAGTGGAGGGGAAGAGGGACCTTTTTCAACATAGTTGCTGGGTGTGGGTTTAATGTGAGGAAAAGGCAGGAAATGTAACGGCTGGCTGCAGTTTGCAGTATGGAGCCGCTAGAGATCTCTCCGGCGAGTGACCTTCCAAGAAGCAGGTGCTGAGAAACCCGCGCATCACAGCGTCTGCATCTTTTCCGCTCTTTCGTAAACATTGCTCTCGTTGCTGCTGCCTTTCCGCGTTCCCACATGCGTGGTGTGGAGCCAATTTTGCTCGCATGCGTACGCGCTCTCTCGCTACATTAGCATTTATGGCAATCGTTTCCCGGTTAGCAGCGGCGAGCGGCCCCCGCTCGAGGGCTCCATCCTTCCTCGACCTCCCTGTTCGAGGACGATCGCACGCCCCGCAGGCATCAGCGACGGAGGATAGGACGGCCGCTCTGTTTTGCACCTTTCCGTTCCGGGCGGCACTTGTTTCCCATTGTGTCGCTATTCCGACTGACGGTGTTAATGCGTGTGATCCCTTTGTAATGGGCTATATCATCATCATCATCATCGTAGTCAAGCTGCTGCTGCTGCTGATGATGATGATGATACGTGTGGTATGTGAAAGGATATAAAACAGGCACACAAGTAGTCCACCAACGTATAACACTGCTAACTGTTGTTGCGGTTTTCGCTATAGAAAGCAGCACAAAGACGAAATGATTGCTGAAGGCGTTTCTTTTTTTTTCATTTTACAGAGTACCGCGCACTGCAGATAAAAGGAAAGTGTCTGTGCATGCGTTATTGTGTAGTGCACACGGGGTTGCGCTGGAACGAGGGGCAGAGTCACATATTTGCAGTGCGCTCACAAGCACGCGCATGCACGGTCATAAATATTGTTCGTTTGTTTATTGGGGCTTAACGTCCCAAAGTGACTTAGGCTATGAGGGACGCCGTAGTGAGGGGCTCCGGAAATTTCGACCACCTGGGGTTCTTTAACGTACACTGACATCACACAGCACACGAGCGTCTAGAATTTCGCGTCCATCGAAATTCGGCCGCCGCGGCCGGGATCGAACCCGAGTCAGCAGCCGAGTGCCGTAACCGCTGAGCCGCCACGGAGGGGCGGTCATAAATGTACCGTATTTTCTGGTATACAGGCCGCTAAATATACATTTTTAAAAGTGAGAAATTTGTTGCTCTGCAGGTGCATATTGTGCAGTATCTGTGTTTTCAGGATTTCCCATTCATTTATTTATTAACACTTCATAACATAGTACATCATACCCCATCCAGCATAATTCTCACTATCCCGGTGTTATATTTTGCTGTTTTTGTGGCAAAAATTTGACAGTGCTATCGATCGCACCGCTCACTGGTCTTCCGCCTCCTTCCCAGCTGGCATTTGTTGGCATACTGATTTCGAAGAACACAGTTTGTCCAAGTTGCCCTTGAAGTGATTCACGGTGCTGGTCATGGCCTCTGCTGCCGGCAGTCTGGTCCCGCACGCAGGCGGCATGGAATCGCGTAGAACAGTTGCAATGGCTCCGAAAACAATGCACTAGCACATTCCTTAGGATGCGGGAAAACGAGTAATCTTTTTTCTTAAGCAGAATGGAGAGCCCTGCTGACTGTACAAGGGTCCGTAAATTGCCGCGCGTGCCCAGTCTGCATACGATCCAGTAACAGCGAAGGCGGCCCGCAGAGTCGTGCGGAAAAGCTAAGCTCAAGGACTTCGTGGCGTCTTTGACACTGGGAAGCCAAGGTAAACTCGCTAAAGGTGAAAGGAAAAAATGTGAGAGACACTTGAGCTCCGCCATTAAGGGTATGAGTTCCTCTTTCCCATGTAGCCATGATTTCCTCTTTCGCAGTCACGATCATTGCTAAAGAGCACACGACATGCATATAAAGCCCCGCTCTAACCAATCCGTGCGTGCGTGGCGCAGCGGTGCCGTTGTCTGACTAGCAACCCGACGGTCAGGGGTTCGATTCCTATCTGCTGCTACCGTAGCAGCTTGAGACAATGCCGTTGGCCGCAGTTGCTCCGATCGCTGAAGATCCGATGCGCCGCTGTTGCCGTCTACTAATTCGACCACTGCGGCAACTCCATGGAGTTCCATGACCGGCGCCAGCTTTTGAAGCGAAAAGCTTAACTACGCTAGTCAACAGCGCGCTTCGCGTGAGCCGGCGTATGTCGGGCCACGAGTGACGTCACGCACGGCGCAGGCTACTGCGCATGTGCACCGCCGCTTCTCCTCCTCGCCACCGTTTGACCTTTCGCCGCAGCCGCGCGCAGTGCGCATTTGAAAAGAGGGGTATGTAAGGCGCGCTTGCCCATAGAACAGGCGCACACTGCCGCGCGCTATGCGTCATCGTTTGACGTTCGCCGCGAGCCCGTGTTTATCGCGGATCACCGCAGCTTTTCGCTTCGAGATATCCAGGCTTAACCTTAGCTAAACAGAACGGGGCCCTTTCGCTGTCGCGCAAATGTGCCAAGAGAAGCAGTAGTGTGCAGGGCTGTCTGGGCGCTTCCAAGCAGCTCGCTACATGGCAAGAGAGAAACTATCATTTTCTTGCTCACGTCTCTTTTCTTACTGATGGCCTCAAGCCAGTGTCTTTCGTGACGTCGCTGTGAGAGTGGGGGGCGCAAGCTTCAAAGAATGCTTCTGCAAGAATGCCTCTGATGCAGCTGGGAAGTCCTCGCGAACAACAACTGTGTGTTCACCGGTGTCGGCCGTTCACCCCCCGCTGGCGTCATTCCGGGTGGCCACGGTTACGCGATACCTCTCCCTGGATGGGCGCCAAGAAGACCTCGCGTGGGACTTTCCTCTGACCAGAGAGCGCGCGAATACAAATGAGGAAGGCGCTTCGTATAAGCGTCAATCTATCCTTCCTTCGTAATCCCCCTTTCGCTATGGTGTTCAGCTCTTATTGCTTTGGCACTTACCGTGCGCTTGTTACTTTCTTTCTTGCGTTTTGTTTCAGCCGGAGCCCGAGCTGTATTTTTCCCGGTAGTTATTGCCAGGCCTCCTCCGCCGCCTACTTTTTCTTTTAATAGGAAGAAATTATCCTGCCGCAAAAAAAAAAAAGTAGGTTCGGCGTGCGAAAGCTATCTTTCCTTTGGCGTCATTCGTTTACGTCGCCGTTTTTGGCCGCTGACGTCACGCAGCCAACTAGCCTGCCTGGCGGCTCCCAGTACCGCAAGTAGCTTCTGACCGCAGGGAAAATTTTCGTTTCGGTGGAGCGGTGCCGCCATACACGTGCGGCGTGGCGAAGAGTGCAGTGTCTGTTGCGTGTCCTCCTCTCGTTTGCATGCGTGCTTGTGTTCTTGCCAGTGAAGACCGTCCGTCTCAAAAGAAGAAGACCGTGAGGCATATTTCGCCTGCCCTTGGCGTTATCAGCGTCGTACTAGAATAGCTCCTGTTGCAACTGGGAAAAACGGTAACTAGTCTCAATTATGCTACTATTCATCTTCTCTTTCTTGTTTGACATTTCCGCGTGCTTTCGGTCGTTTGTATTCGCCTGAGGCCTTCACTGGAGTGCGCAACATTGCGAGAGTACAGCTAATTTATGAGAAAGACTGGAGCAATGTCTATGAACTTAACGATGCAGACAGCGCTTACGATGGTTTTATGAAGGCATTTCAGACAGCTGATCACAGGAGCTTTATTATTAAAAAGAAAAACCGATAATACAGGAACCCAAAGGCTTGGATAACAGATAATTGTTGATAAAAACAGTCTTTTTAACTGTTTTATAGAAACTAAACACCTGGCTACTTTATCGCAATTTAAGAAATTTCGGAACAATCTTCAGCGCGAATTGAGGAAGGCAGTGGAAACATACTGCCAAAACTTGTTTTTGTCTTGTAATGGTAAGATGGGGCGGACTTGGAAAATCTTTAACAGTTTGCTAAACGGAAAGAAGCATAATATTCTGCCAGCAAAAGCAGTTACAGATAATAGACAATAGTCCGGTAAATACGGAAAGCGCTGCTTCCGCTGCCAGGCTTGCCTAGCCACATTTGCCGTACGGTTGGGGTTGTTGCCGTGCCTACCGGTTGGTGGGGCTAAAGCTCTCCCGTAGTAATGAAACGGGCCTTATTCGTAGGTGAAGATCTTGTGCCGGCTGGAGCAGGCAAGGGCAGGTCCGGGCCCAGAACAGTTGGCGCTCTCGTCTCGCGGCGCGTGTCAGCTATATACGCCGCTGCCGCTTGACAATACAATAACGCAAACTGAGCTTGCCCATGCTTTTAATTATTTCATATCTGTGTCTAAAAACAGTACACGTTCTGTTACCAATGAATATCTTAATCAGCGCACTGACGCCACCATAATTATGTCCCCTGTAACGAATGGCAGAGGTATTCCATCATCATCATCAGCCTGACTACGCACTCTGCAGGGCAAATACCTCTTACATGTCTCTTAAATTAACCCTGTTCCTTACCAGTTGCGGCCATCCTATCCCCACAAACTTCTTGATCTCATCCGCCCACGTAACTTTCTGCCGCACCCTGCTACTCTTGCCTTCTCTTGGAATCCACTCCGTTACCCTTAACGACCAGCGGTTATCTTGCCATCGACTACATATCCTGCCCAAGCCCGTTTCTTCCTCTTGATTCCGACTAGGATGTCATTAACCCGCGTTTGTTCCCTCACCCACTCCGCTCGCCTCCGATCTCTTAACGTTACATCTATCATTTTTCTTTCCATAGCTCGCTGCGTTGTCCTTAACTTAAGCTGAACCCTTCTGGTTAGCCTCCACATTTCTGCCCCGTAGGCGAGTACCCGTAAGATACAGCTGTTGTATACTTTTCTCTTGAGGGATATTCAACTGCCATTCATGATCTCAGAGAACCTCTCATATGCGCTCTACCATATTCTTATCCATCTAGGTATTTCCCTCTCATGTAGACATATTGCCTTACTACTTCCAGCATCTCGCTACCAATTGCGAACTGCTGCTCCCTTGCTAAACTGTTGAACATTACTTTGGTTTTCTGCATGTTAATTTTTAGCCCCACCATTTTGCTCTGCCTGTCTAATTCATTGATCATGCTTTGCAGTTCATGTCCTGAGTGACTTAGCAAGGAAATGTCATCAGCGAATCGCAGATTACATAGGTATTCTACATTAACTCTCATCCCCAACTGCTCCCAATTCAGGCCTCGGAATACCTCCTGTAAACAGGCGGTGAACAGCATTGGCGAGATCGTGTCTCCCTGCCTGACACCCTTCCTTATTGAAATTTTATTGCTGACTTTATGAAGGACTATGGTAGCTGTGCAGTTCTTGTAGATATCTTCCATTATTTGCACATAACACTCTTCTACACCCTGATTTCGCAATACCTGCATGACAGCTAAGGTTTCCACTGAGTCAAATGCTTTCTCGTAATCAATAAAGGCTATATACAGGGGTTGGTTATATTCTGCGCATTTCTCGATCACCTGATTGAAAGTGTGAATATGGTCTGTTGTCGAGTATCCCTTACGAAAGCCTGCCTGATCATTTGTTTATTGAAGTCTAAGGTTGTCCTGAGTCATTTAGCGATTACCTTTGTAAATACCTTGTCCTTGACGTCTCCTTTCTTATGAATTAAGATAATGTTAGCGCTCTTCCAAGCTTCTGGTACGCTCGAGGCCACAAGGCGTTGCGTATACAGGGTGGCTAGTTTTTTTAGCCAATCTCCCCTCCGTCCTTCAACAAATCTGCTGTTACCTGATCCTCACCAGCTGATTTCCCCTGAGGCTTTCTTTACTTCCTTTTTTCGTTACTGGCGTCCCATTGCTGTGCGCTATTGTCTCTATCATTTACGTTCTGATTGCATTGTATAGATTTGTGTAGAAATCTTCGGATATTTGAACTATCTTATCAATATTGCTAATTACAGTGCCTTCTTTGTCTCTTAGCGCATACATCTGGGTTTTACCTATGATTAATTTCCTCGTAACCGCTTTTAGGCTATCTCCGTTCTTTAGAGCATGCTCGATTCTCTCCATATTAAACTTCCTGAAGTCGGCTCCCTTGCGCTTATTTATTAACTTTGATCGCTCTGCAAGTTATTTTCTGTCTATATAGTTAGATGCCCTAACGCTTTGTCGTTTCTTAATTATATATTTTGACTCCTGAGATAGCTTGCCGGTATCCTATCGAACCATCCTACTGCCTACTTCTACGACGCAGTCCGTAACGATACCTGTGAGATTATCGTTCATTGTTTCAACATTACGGCCGTCTTCCTCCTTTAGAGCGGAATATCTGTTCTGCACCGATATCCAGAATTCCTCTACTTTCCCTCTTACCACTAACTCGTTAATTGGCTTCCGCTTCACTAGATTCCTCCGTTCCCTCTTCAAATCTAAGCTAATACGAGACCTTACCATTCTGTGGTCGCTACAACGCGCCTTTCCGAGGACTTCCACGTCATCTACGATGCCAGGATGAGCGCATAGTATGAAGTCTATTTCATTTTTAGTCTCACCATCGGGGCTTTTCCACGTCTACTTCCAGTTTTCTCGTTTTCGGAAGAAGGTGTTCATGATCCGTAAATTATTTCTATCTGCGAACTCTACTAATAACTCTCCCTTGCTATTCCTATAACGTACGCCATAGACACCTACCGCTTTGTCTCCAGCCTGCTTCTTGCCGACCTTCGCATTGAAGTCGCCCATCAGTGCAGTGTACAGTGTGCCTCAATAATAGCCATGTTACCGACCGTGAAAACATTCAGATAAGAACCGTGAAGCGTGTCATTCATATTATAGCTCGTGTTTTATCTTTTATCTTCAACCGAGCGATCGAACAAGCCATATTTCCAGTTCGGATGCAAGTTGCCAAAGCATTGCCCATTTTAACAAAGGAGATAAGAACAACCTCGAAAACTACCGGCCGATATCCATGCTTCCGGCGCTCGGAAAGGGTTTAGAAAAGGTAGCGTTTATCAGGCTCACAAAATTCGCTGATAAACACAGCATTTTCAGCCCAGCGTAATATGGCTTACGCACACACCGATCTATCGAACTTGCGCTCATGGATCGGAAAGAATATATCTTAGTGCAATAGAAAAGAAAAACCTGTGCTAGTTTTATTTATTGACTTCACGATAGCTTTCTACTCTCTGCCACATGCTTGGTTGTTAAAAAAATTGGAGGCTTACGGGTATCGGGGACACGCACTAAATCGTTAAAATCTTACTTGAGCAACCGCCGTCAATACGTTTATATCGGCGAGATTTCCTCTGCAACTAAGCCAATAAAATCTGGAATGCCGCAAGGAAGTGTCTTAGGGCTGTTTTTTTTAATATCTGCATTAATGATATATTAAAGATTGCGCATGAAACGAAATTAGTTATATATGTAGGCGATACAACAGTATTGTTTTCAGGATGTAACCGCCAAAGTCTTGTAAACGCAACTAATACAACCCTGGCAAACCCGGCAAAATGGTGGAACCAAAGTAACCTAGAAGTTAACACCTCCGAAACAAAAGCAATGTTCTTAGGGAAAAATGCACCTTGTCCCACCAATCATGCGCACTTTGACGCCAATAGAGGCAGTAAGCAAGATTAAAATGTTGGGTGTATTTTTTACAACCACATTATCCAGGAACGACCACGTTAATCAGCCGCCGCGGAGGCTCAGAGGTTATGGCGCTCGCCTGCTGACCCGAAAGACGAATTCAAATGGAGGCGAAATTCTAGACGCCCGTGCACTGAAGCGTTGAAGAACCCCAGGCGGTCGAAATTTCCGGAGCCCTTCACTACGGCGTCCCTTATAGCCTGAGTCGCTTTGGGACGTTAAGCCCCCATAAGCCAAACCGAACCACATTAATCACATCACAACAAAAATTGCCTTTGTTATTGGCGCATTATCTCAGCTGAGGTTTACAATGCCCCTGCTTATGAAAATGTTAGTTCATAATTCATTACTTACAGCACAACTCCATTATGACCAAGTAATGTAGGGTAAGACGACACGAACAAACAAAATGAAAATATATATGTTACAAAAAAGTGCGATAAGGGTGATTTTTACTATCTCTTTTAGAGAACTATATCCATTTGCTTTTTCACGTGCCCGTGCGTCAAACATTTTCTACCTATACGACCTGAGACTATTGTTTTTTATGTAAAAAAACTTTCGCGTAATGATGACAAAAGCCTTCAACGCACGCACACACGCAAAGAAATTCTTATATTCAACGCATCGACAAGAAAGGTGGATTGTTTCGCAACCAAGGACTAATTATGGTAAGCAACGATTTGTGCACACTAGCAACGTTGCTAACCAAATCACCAATTGCGAACACTGATCCCTTGCGCACTCCTCCTCGTCTGTTGATCAATCACTTATAGATTTTAGAACTTGAAGGTTAATGCTTATCTCCAATTGTTATACCTCGCAATACACTTGTACGTTTGTATTTCTATTGAATGTCTCTCGCCCACTATGAAGGATCTTATTACTGCTACATTGGGGATTGTTAATTTTTGAGGATACAGACATTATGCTCATGCTGTTGCCTGCTCTTTTCGTCCTTGCACAGTAGGGGCCAGTCAAGCTGACTAGTTGAGCCTTTTACCGAGTGCCTGCCTGTGTATAGATATTCTTTCTGTGCATGTCATGGCAGCGTGAATGAAGGTCAGGTTCAAGAAAAAAATTGTCCACCGCGTCTTCGAAAGGCGAGCTTTAAAAGTCATCTACACTGTTCTCAGTACCTGTGATGTGCACATTAACGTGGCGTAGCTTCCCTGTTAAGCTGACGAACGCAAGGCAGAGGGAGAACAGAGGCCGGCATAGACTGAGAGAGGGCACTTTTTCTGAGTGCGCCCCTTCGTCCGCGTCCTAAATTCAGGAACATTATTATCATGTGGACTTGAGCTGAATACATTGCTCGCTGGGCTGCACACTGATTCTGATTCTGTTTGCTTCGTACGAATTTTTGTAAATGCACTCAGGCCTAGGCCACCTGACTGATAACGTGAATATGATCTATTGTCGAGTATCCTTTACGAAAGCCTGCCTGATCTTTTGTTTGATTGAAGTCTAAGGTGGTCCTGACTCTATTAGCGATTACCTTAGTAAATACCTTGTAGGCAACGGACAATAAGCAGATCGGTCTGTAATTCTTCAAGTCCTTGACGTCTCCTTTCTTACGAATTAAGTGAGTTGTGCGGGGTCCCATATTATGGTGCGTATTCTAATTTTGGCCGTATTAGGGAGTACGCTCGAAAAGTCACCGTTTTCTGAGTAGATGCTCGCTCACCCTGTGGCGCTGATTTCTTCACGACTGTTTTGTCTATTTTACCCCGTTTGTTTCGTTGCAGTCGCAAAACATTGCTCTGTGCGGTGAAATCCTAGCTTTTTTTTTTCCTGACCACTTGTAGGTTTTCGGTGTGTCTACTTGTCTGCGGTACATACTTATCTATGCCAACGGCTTTTTTAAAAAATGAAAACAATAAAGTAGTGTTGTGGAAAAAAGATGCAATTAAGTTATTAACGAGTAGTATGCATTCAGGAATGCAGTAATTGTTGAACTACTGTCTTCTACCACACTTTGTTCAGTCTGCAGGCTTTCCACAAGGCGTAAAAGGGAAAAAATTGGAGTTGACACTTAAGCTCCACCTTAAGCGTACTACGCGATAGCGTAATGGGTCAATTCCCAAATATGCAGAAGGTCGTTCTGTACTTGACATTCATAGATCCCTGGGAGTCCTCATGCCACTCCTGGCGCAGTTGTGAAGCGAGGCGCCATTGCCCTGCGATGGCAGGTGCTCCCAGCTCTGGGTCCTGTGCGGCCCAGGTTGCTCTTCCCGGGCGACCAATCATTAGTTTAACTACCAACTGACACGGTGGGCAGCTTGCTCACTATCTGGTGGGCAAGGTCACGTGACATAGGTGCCTCACCTGCCTCCTAGGTTGCTGCTCTCTTGGAACCACCTGCCAGAGCCACGGCCGTGATTTTTCGCTCACAACGCTGACGCCGAAGGTCACGTGACATAGGTGCCTCGCCTGCCTCCTAGGTTGCTCTCTTGGAACCACCTGCCAGAGCCACGGCCGTGATTTTTCGCTCACAACGCTGACGCCGAAGGTCACGTGACATAGGTGCCTCGCCTGCCTCCTAGGTTGCTCTCTTGGAACCACCTGCCAGAGCCACGGCCGTGATTTTTCGCTCACAACGCTGACGCCGAAGGTCACGTGACATAGGTGCCTCGCCTGCCTCCTAGGTTGCTGCTCTCTTGGAACCACCTGCCAGAGCCACGGCCGTGATTTTTCGCTCACAACGCTGACGCCGAAGGTCACGTGACATAGGTGCCTCACCTGCCTCCTAGGTTGCTGCTCTCTTGGAACCACCTGCCAGAGCCACGGCCGTGATTTTTCGCTCACAACGCTGACGCCGAAGGTCACGTGACATAGGTGCCTCACCTGCCTCCTAGGTTGCTCTCTTGGAACCACCTGCCAGAGCCACGGCCGTGATTTTTCGCTCACAACGCTGACGCCGAAGGTCACGTGGCATAGGTGCCTCACCTGCCTCCTAGGTTGCTCTCTTGGAACCACCTGCCAGAGCCACGGCCGTGATTTTTCGCTCACAACGCTGACGCCGAAGGTCACGTGACAGGTGCCTCACCTGCCTCCTAGGTTGCTCTCTTGGAACCACCTGCCAGAGCCACGGCCGTGATTTTTCGCTCACAACGCTGAAGCCTGGCCCGCATGGAGCGTTTTTTACCCGCGAAATCGCGTCGCGCGCCCAACGCCCGCGCCGGCGTCGACGAATTCACTCCCGCATGGTCAGCAGCCGAGCGGCGCGCGCTACGGGCGACGTTGACAAGATGGTTGCGCCCTGCTCGCCCACTTCGGAATAAATACATGTCACCGCTGGATTCTTCGACGTGATAGCTCGCTCAGATGGTAGCGGTTCGCTTTTACTTCGCACAGCTCGCCCACGCGTAGAGGTATAAGCGATAACTAGCCTTTGTTTTTCAGATAATTTCGCGATTTTCAAGCTCTTAGGCCTAACTGTGTTTACCTCGCAAGAACGACACCTGGTGAAGCAGTTGTCTAGCTTTTATTCACTTGCTACATTTTCATCTATTTGCAGTTTTTCTTCTTGGAACGAAAAAAGGCTCGCAATGCACCCATCGTAGTTATCAGCAATTACGGATAAAAAAATTCTTCAACACAGTGTTTATGTGCTTTGGCGTCTTGTCACTAGATGGCGCTACCGTTTACGCGTGCCCCTGATGGACGGCGCGGCCAGCTAAAAGCGACTCCTCCGAGAGACAACACGCCGCTCGGCCGTTTCGGCCGAGAAACCCGAAGCCCAAGCCTCGGTACTATAGTGAACTAGAACTCGGTACCCTCGGTGTGTCAAACGCCCGTGTTTCCGGATAATAACTATGCTTTCCGGGAAGCACGACGCAGTTTTGGTGGTCAAGCTACAGTGCCAGAGAGAGCTCGCAAGCGCGTCTCTCTCGACCGGCGTGGCTCCGCCCAGAGTCACGTGACGCCCGTTCCGGCTCTCATTGGCCCTCTGTCGCTGCGCTCTCCTGGCGTCGGCGCGGCGTCGACGTTTTTATCTGTTTCGACAGAACCCGACGATTTGGCAAAAACGTCCTCTCCGGCGGCAAAAAAACGCTCCGGTGCCGTCGACGCCGACGAATCGCCCGGAAAAACGCTCCATGCGGGCCACGCTTGACGCCGAAGGTCACGTGGCATAGGTGCCTCGCCTGCCTCCTAGGTTGCTCTCTTGGAACCACCTGCCAGAGCCACGGCCGTGATTTTTCGCTCACAACGCTGACGCCGAAGGTCACGTGGCATAGGTGCCTCGCCTGCCTCCTAGGTTGCTCTCTTGGAACCACCTGCCAGAGCCACGGCCGTGATTTCTCGCTCACAACGCTGACGCCGAAGGTCACGTGGCATAGGTGCCTCGCCTGCCTCCTAGGTTGCTCTCTTGGAACCACCTGCCAGAGCCACGGCCGTGATTTTTCGCTCACAACGCTGGCGCCGAAGGTCACGTGGCATAGGTGCCTCGCCTGCCTCCTAGGTTGCTGTCTTGGAACCACCTGCCAGAGCCACGGCCGTGATTTTTCGCTCACAACGCTGACGCCGAAGGTCACGTGACATAGGTGCCTCACCTGCCTCCTAGGTTGCTCTCTTGGAACCACCTGCCAGAGCCACGGCCGTGATTTTTCGCTCACAACGCTGACGCCGAAGGTCACGTGACATAGGTGCCTCGCCTGCCTCCTAGGTTGCTCTCTTGGAACCACCTGCCAGAGCCACGGCCGTTATTTTTCGCTCACAACGCTGGCGCCGAAGGTCACGTGGCATAGGTGCCTCGCCTGCCTCCTAGGTTGCTGTCTTGGAACCACCTGCCATAGCCACGGCCGTGATTTTTCGCTCACAACGCTGACGCCGAAGGTCACGTGACATAGGTGCCTCACCTGCCTCCTAGGTTGCTGCTCTCTTGGAACCACCTGCCAGAGCGATGGCCGTGATTTTTCGCTCACAACGCTGACGCCGAAGGTCACGTGGCATAGGTGCCTCACCTGCCTCCTAGGTTGCTGCTCTCTTGGAACCACCTGCCAGAGCCACGGCCGTGATTTTTCGCTCACAACGCTGACGCCGAAGGTCACGTGACATAGGTGCCTCGCCTGCCTCCTAGGTTGCTCTCTTGGAACCACCTGCCAGAGCCACGGCCGTGATTTTTCGCTCACAACGCTGACGCCGAAGGTCACGTGACATAGGTGCCTCACCTGCCTCCTAGGTTGCTCTCTTGGAACCACCTGCCAGAGCCACGGCCGTGATTTTTCGCTAACAACGCTGACGCCGAAGGTCACGTGGCATAGGTGCCTCGCCTGCCTCCTAGGTTGCTCTCTTGGAACCACCTGCCAGAGCCACGGCCGTGATTTTTCGCTCACAACGCTGGCGCCGAAGGTCACGTGGCATAGGTGCCTTGCCTGCCTCCTAGGTTGCTGTCTTGGAACCACCTGCCAGAGCCACGGCCGTGATTTTTCGCTCACAACGCTGACGCCGAAGGTCACGTGGCATAGGTGCCTCACCTGCCTCCTAGGTTGCTTTCTTGGAACCACCTGCCAGAGCCACGGCCGTGATTTTTCGCTCACAACGCTGACGCCGAAGGTCACGTGACATAGGTGCCTCACCTGCCTCCTAGGTTGCTCTCTTGGAACCACCTGCCAGAGCCACGGCCGTGATTTTTCGCTCACAACGCTGACGCCGAAGGTCACGTGGCATAGGTGCCTCACCTGCCTCCTAGGTTGCTCTCTTGGAACCACCTGCCAGAGCCACGGCCGTGATTTTTCGCTCACAACGCTGACGCCGAAAACGCCGACGTAGAATTTTTGTGGAGAACGGGGCCTTTATCGTTATCGCGTTAAAAACTGAATACATAAGTTCTTCAGACATTATGCCGAAGTTCCGCTTTTAACGTGCAAAAGACGATGTTGGCTGTCACATGTTCAGAGATATTAAACATTGGTGTGATTCCTCTATACCAATTTCCCTCAAGAGAAAAGTGTATGATACGAGGGGGTACCCAAAAGAAACCGGACTTATTTTTGTTTGCACTTATTTGTTCACATTTTAAGCACAGACCTTCAATCTCCTTCAAAGTATTCCCCACTTGCAATGATACGCTTGTCTAATCTTTCATTCCATTTCTCAAAACATTGTTTAAATTCATCTTTTGTGATGCTTGACAGTGCCTCAGTCGTTTTTTTCTTCACCAGCAACATCAGCGAAACGCTTTGCATTCACCCATTTTTTCATTTTAGGAAGCAAAGAAAGTAGCACGGGGCAAGGTCGGGGAGAGTATGAGGGTTGAGGAATAGGGGTCATGCCATTTTTGGTCCAAAATTTTCGTAGAGACAGGGCTGTGTGAGCAGGGGCATTGCCATGATGGAAAAACCAGTCACCCGACCGCCACAAATCTGGCCGCTTCCACCGCACACTGTTGCCCAATCTTTTCAAAATATCCAAGTAGAAAGCCTGGTTAACTGTCTGACCCTGCGGAACAAATTCTCAATGGACGACTCCTCTCACGTCGAAAAAAAAAAATCAGCATTATTTTGAGGTTTGGTTTCACCTGACCAGCTTTCTTGAGGCGAGGCGAATTTGAAGTTTTCCATTGGCATGATTGTTGCTTTGATTCGGGATTCGATTCAGGAACACTTGAGTTGTCCCCATAGCATCGTCCTTGTACGTCTTTCTTAATATTTCAATAGTTTCCATTCAACTTTTTCCGAGCAAAAATCAGAATTTCACCGGCGCACGCTGTTCACGAAAATCAGCCATTGCAAAAACGACATTCACACAAAACAGTCGTCACTCTAAAACTCTGCCTAAACTAGTCTGACCTCCTTCAACGACGGCAATCGGCTTACTGACTCTGGAATGTTCGTTCTATGCGCTCCTAGTGGCAAAACGCGGTACCGCAGAAGCTTTGCCGGCCAAAAAGTTTAGTCCGGTTTCTTTTGGGTACCCCCTCGTACTTGTATCTTACCGGTACTCACCTATGGGGCATAAATCTGGAGGCTAACGAAAAGGGTTCAGCTTAAGTTAAGGACAATGCAGTGAGCTGTGGGAAGAAAAATGATAGGTGTAACATTAAGAGACCGGAAGAGGGCAGAGTGGGTGAAGGAACAAACGTGGGTTAGCCAAATGTTTAGGGGAATCCCCCAAGGTGGAGTAGGACCAGGACAAATATTTCTTTAACTGCGAAGTTTCTGAGAAAGCTGTATAGCTTTCCTTTGTAGCCGTATGGCTGCGCTTGGGTGGACGTCAATGAGTAATTACTCCCTCTTAAAAACGTGGGTTATTGACATCCTAGTCGAAATCAAGAGGAAGAAATGGGCTTGGGCGGGGCATACAATGCGAAGGCAAGATAACCGCTGGTCCTTAAGGGTAACGGAGTGGATTCAAGAGAAGGCAAGTGTAGCAGTGGCGGCATAAATTTAAGTGACCTGGTGCGTGGCTTCTCTGGGGTGAAATGCTCGGAAAATGCGTCTCCGACCACACCTCGTGGGCGTGTAAAGCAAAATACGTTTGGTGCTCATTGGCCTAGCTTCCCTCGGGCCGTTAAGAATTCATCGTCAACTACTTGTTTTATTTCGCATTTCAGCTACCCGCACTTGTATAAGTCACCTTATTGTCTGCGAACCTGTCTCTCTCGGTATTTTTGTTGCACAGTGAAGCCCTTCATTTCGCGTGCAACAGGGGTGAAGATACGTGTCCCGCGCTCTCCCCCCTACGGCTGTAAACAGCTCGAGGCCGACCAGCAGCTGTGGCGTGACGCAAGGAAGTGCGTGCGTGCCTAGCCTGGCGAAACCGGCGCAGATTAGCCGGAGCTGCTGCAGCATTATTTCAACGCTCAGCAACAGTGTTGTTGATAAGAGGATGAAAGATATCTCTGTGTACCGCGCACCCTTTCCGGTCAGGCACTGAGAAGGCGTGTGACGGGCGTTAGCGCCGAGTGTATTTTTTGGATTTGAGGTCGACTTTTTACGCTGCGAATTCGGACTGAAATTGGCCATGGAGAAAAGGTGAGTGGGTAAAAAAGCGAACGCGAGCTGTGTGTAGTCGAAATCAGGAAGAAGAAACTGCCAGGGTTAGTAATGCGAAGACAAAACCGATGGTCGTTAAGGGTAACGGAGTGGATTCCAAGAGAAGACGCGAGTAGCAGGGGCGGCAGAATATCAGTTGGGCGGATGAAATGAGGAAGTCTGCAAGGATAAGGTGACCGCGGCTTGCTCAGGACAGGGCTAACTGGAGGGGTTTTGAAGAGGCTTATGGCTGGAATATGGCTGGCTTGTGGGGCTTAACGTTCCAAAGCGAGGGACGCCGTAGTGAAGGGCTGCGGAAATTTCGACCACCTGGGGTTCTTAACGTGCACTGACATCGCACAGTACAGGGACCCGTAGAATTTTGCCTACATCGAAATTTGACCACGGCGGCCATGATCGAACCCGCGTTTTTTTGAGTCAGCAGCCGAGCGCCATAACCGCTGAGCCACCGCTGCGGCATTTTGAAGAGGCTTATGACCTGCAGTGAACATGGTTAGGCAGGTGGTGATTATTTACGTTTGAAGTCAGCTGGGACTAAAAATAACTGAATCGTAATGCAACGAAATTTTCAAATCTACATAACACTGCAAGTTTTCGAGGGACTTGGGACGAATTTGCGGTGTTTATCGGAGCAAATGAATCGCGGTGTATACCGCCCCGCGGCGTCTCTGTGGATATGACGTAGTTCGGCTGCTGAGCAGTAGAGATCGAATTTTAGCCGCATTTACCGTCTTCTTCGGCTGTTGCTTTTTCGTTATTTTTTTGTCTCGGTCAGTAAGCGACTTGAACGTTCCGATTACTTTGCCGTCTTCTGTTCTAAATTAGCTGTGAACACCGCGCTGTGTACTTCGGGTGCTGCATTATTGTTTTCTTTAAAGCTCTATACCACTGCGATTATCGCTGTAACAGTGATATCACGTGTCAGGAATGTTGATAGGGAGTAGTTATTAATCAAAGGTTGCAGGCAGATAACGTGAATGCGCGTTCTGTGCTCGGCAAGCTTTTCCCCAGACTTGACTTCCAGTGAAGCTATGGCCCGTGTTAAAGGGCTTCGCTAATGTGCACGCTCTGTCAAGTCTTCAGAAGGTCAGCGCATGTAGCCGTGCGCGCCCCAAGAGGCGGTGGCGTGCCGTTTTCCGGTGGCCACCGGACGCACGGTGTACCTGGACAGTGGACGTCCTAGTGTTTTTGTTCTCTTATCGCAATCCTTGGATGCGTGGTGCAGAGCGTGTGCTGTGCTCTGTGGGGCGGAGACTGACCGCTGACCGTAAAACCGCGCGTTTAGGGAACGCAGCTTTCTAGCCTGAAAGGTAATTAAAAGGCCCTATATGCGGCACATCTATTTCCGGAAGAGACATCTGTCCGGAATGCGCTCTTCATACCGCGCAAAGGTATGCTGGGATGCAATTTACTTTATTGCTTTTTTTTTTTATCTCGGCCAGCTGGCGGGAGCTGTTCTTTTTTTGTGTCGGCTCTTTTAAGTGTCGATTTGTCGCTGGTGCTGTAAACATAAAGTTGCTTCAGAGTTCGAACGCTTTCGCTCACAGCTTGGCAAGCCACCTGCGGAACAAGTCGCGCGTCACTGCTGAATTTTGTTCGTTGCAGCGCATCTATAGATAGACAACTGCTGATGTTTTTTGTTGCGCTTTCCGAAGCAGCGTCACGCAGTTACGAACGTAAGCCAGCCGACGCTGCGTTCGCCATTTCTGTCGCGTGACTTGTGCGCCGCTGCTTTATGATTCACTCCATGTGTCAGTCCCCAGGAAACGTTCATTCACCTGATGCTTATTCTGAAGTATCGAGCCTTGAAATGGTTGCTGAGGGCTTTTTCTTTACAACTCGACGCAAGCGTTTTGCGTTTAGCAGTTTTTTTTTCATGAAATGCAGCAATTTTCCGCTGAATTTCGCCATGCCGGCCACGTGAGCTGAGTGAGTTCATCTGTGTGCTGTGCACTTTTTCTGTTGCAAATACCTCCATGATGGCGGGAAATTCGAACTTCTCCAGGCACAATACTGTCTGAAATTCTCTTTTAAGCATGCCCAACTTCGTTCACTCTTTCCTTAGACTGAGATAGGAGCAGGACGTTTCGCTCGCGACTTAACGTTAGGGTCCCATCTTCGAAAGGCACAGAGCTACCCAGCTTTCCTGCCCACAGTTTTGTCCTTCAAATTGCTCGGTTTTTAAGTCAGAATAACGCTCTTTTGTTTTGAGAGGGAAAACTTCGAAACAGCGAACCTTGAAGCAATGCTCTGATGTTTTGAAACAGCGAATCTTGAAGCAGTGCTCTAATGTTTTACAAAACGCTCACCGAACCAAAAGTTGCAGGGTGCGAAATTTGTTCAATAGGAACCATTTGCATTCGATACCACAGTGTTTCGGCGGAGGATTTGGGGAAATTTAGGTCAAGTGAAGTCCGCCCAAGTTATATTTCATTGAGTTACAACCCATCGAAACAATTGAAAAAAAAAAAAGGGAGTGCACCGTATTACGATATTTTCCTTCCTGTCATCGATCGCGTAGAGACATCACGTGGATATTGTGTGATGTATGCTCATCAGTCAACATTGCTCGTGACCCGACTGCGGCCTTCATTTCGGCGCCTGAACTGAGTCGAAAAGCGTTTTTAAAACAGTAATTTGTGCATGCGCAGTGAGGGCCGCCGTAGTGGAGGGTCCCGGATTGATTTAGACGACCTGGGGTTGCTTAACGTGCGCTGATATCGCACAGCGCGTGAATGTTTTCGTATTTCGACGGCCGGGAGACGAACCTGCGGCCTTGGGATCAGCAGCCCAACGCCAAAACCTCTGAGCCACCACGGTGGTTTGAAAAACGTGGTTTGGTGAATTACCTTAAGAACGCAGTCCTACTCGTGAGATCAGTGCAGATCTGTGATTCCACCGTAACCACGGCTACCTACAAATGTCGGTTTGGTCATAAAGCAGGCGCGTATCAAGGCCGTACGAGAGTTCGCCCCCCCCCCCAAGAAAAAAAATTCTGACCACGTGCCTTTCGTAAACCATTTTGAGGCATCCTGCTCGGGCGGACTCCTTTCACATGCACAGCCAACTACAACGGCTGGTCGGTACATATCCATCCGGTGATCAGTTATAGGCAGAAACAGTACAGGCGTTTTGCGTCAGTTATGACAGCCAATTAACCCCGTTTGTGAGCTACAGTTCCTGTTATGAAGTCGTGTACACGAAGTCCGTTTGTGCGAACGTGTTCTCCTTCCTGCTGCGCGTCAGAAGTGCGCTGACAGCAGGAGTTAGTAGAGTTCGGTAACACACTGTTGCTGCGCACATCGTTGCTCATTGGTTCTTACCTTGGTACAGCACCATTTCTCCGTAGCGTTGCTTGCCTTGTTTTCCCCTCGGCCGCCTCCTCCTCCTGCTTGATACAGGCATCAATTAAAAAGCTGGTGTACAAAAAAAGATGCGCTTTTATACTTTTCGATGACCTGTTCGTGGAAGCAGTAACGGCAACAACTTGTCTGCCTACGTTTTGCTCTATTTTAATCTAGGGTTGTTCTGGCTTTCTTTTTATATATGTGTTTTGTATCAACTCGATGATAACCTGCTTTGTGTAAAAGGTTCATTGATTAATACAATGCAAATTCCAGTATTCCTTCCTCTTGGCTGCTTAGAATAAACGTAGCTGCTTTGATCTTACGGAATACTTTTTCGGGATAGCTGTTTCGTAATCTTTTCAACATTACGGTCACCCTGCGTTGACATGCTGAGGCCGAGGGAAAATAAATCGTTCATCAACGGGCCCACGATAATAACAACCGGGCGCCCTTGATCCGGCCCTGGCCAAATCCAACGTCAGCGCAAGACGCCGCTACATACAAAGTGCAAATAGCTGGGTAATACCAGAGCCGCACAACTGTGCCCCGTCGTCCTTCGCAAAGCTCAAACTAAAACTCCACTAATGCCGTGCTACTTCGGATTGCGTGACACTGGACACTGTCCAAACAGTCCGGAGACGAGGGCAGGCACTGAACACACTCATGTAACACCGGTACCGCCTGTCCCTCCTTCCTGGAGTGCTTGGCTTCACTAGTGCTCGGCATATGATCTGCGGGAAAGCGCTATTTTTCATTGGGCTTTAGTGCCCTCCTCCTCTCTGCAATAAGCGTGCACTTAACAGACGCTGGCAGAAATGACCGGACACATAGAGCCAGACCCTATCTTCGTCTATCAAGCACACACTTGTTGCGTCTTAGCTTCAGTGTGCGTCGTGTACTGAGGCTCCTTCTTCCTCCGGCAGGGGTCGTCGCCATGAGTAGCACCCGACGGCTGTTCAAGATGGCCACCACCGGCACAAGGGTGGCGGTGTCTGCTTACTGTCGCTGGCCGATGGTACCCGCCGCCGCCCAGCGAGGCTTGAGCAGCGCGCCGCTGTGCTGCCAGCTACAGACCACCGAACTGTACCGCGAAGAAGCCATCCCGCTGCAGAAGACTCAACAGACGGTCGCAGAGGTCCTCGAGGAACGCTACAAGGAACGGCACATCACGGTGGGTCTTCGCTATCGTGATCGCACCTCAGCCCTATACCTAAGAGATGTTCTGTAGGGCTGCACGCCACACACGAGCATAGATTCCCGTTACGCCCTCGTGGGCATCGGCACCGATACGGCCACAGAGATCGAACTGCTGTGCTTTGGATTTCAGTGGTGTGATCATATATCGCGTGTTTACCAAAGCGTACTTCTTTACTAGAGCTTCCCGCGAATCAATGCGACGAGCTCGGTGCAGTGAGCTTTATTCTTTTCTGAAAAAAATTAAAGCAAGTTGACTGACTTTGACCACCAGGGGCCGGTATAATGACTCATTTAATATATCTCAGAGGTTCGAAAAGTACTCAAGAGCGTGACTAAACGTTGCTGTCAGCCGTATGGAACTGCGCGGAACTTCGCGGCTAGTTATTATTGCGTTAAAGTGTATTGGTGACAGAAAACCTTAGACAAAGAACAGCGCGAGAAGAGGCGACGAAGGAGAGCGCTCGTGTGTGTCTACTCCTTCTTAGTCTCGTCTTTTTGCGCTGTTCTTTGTCTATTATTATTGTACTTTGAAGGTTTCTGTGTAGGAGGCCAGCATTTATTCATTTGCAGTGTTAAGTATTATTTATAAAGAGCAGTCGTTGTTTGACCATTTCCAAATGTGAACGCTACAGGTAGGTACAGGGTGCGTCAAAATTTTCCGGACCCTGGGGTCTTCGTTCGTGCCGTGTGTTGGAGCATTCACGACATTCCCGAACTTCGAACAATCTGCTACGGGGATAGGAGAGTATCGTTCCCACCCCTGAGAACCTTGATTGCTTTACAGGCGTCCTAAGTGCCAGCATATACTGCTGAAAAGCAGACCCTGTGGCCTGAGAGCTTTTGACGCACCCTGTGCACAAGGCTTTGCATGAAGTTTGCATAAGGTTTTATGTTGCTCCGGCGGGCGCGGTTAAATAATACATATTAATTGAATATTCATCTACGTGAATTATCATGCGAACACTTTTAAAGCGAAAGCTTTACTAGCTATTATAGCGGCGCCGATTTCGCCGTGTCTGCACGAATGACCTTGAACAGGAGGAGCAGAGCTGCGTAAGTAATCGCGTGACTCGCAGCCACTGCAGCCGTGCGCTCCACCGTCGCCGCGGCCGCTCCGCGCTGCAAACCAGCCGGAGGAGGAGGAAAACTTTTATTTCTATTTACAGTGAGAGGTCGATGGGGCGAGCCGGAAGGGCCCGCCCCTTACAAACACTAGGAGGGATCCCTAGTCCGGGATCCCTGTAGCTTCCGCAGCGGCCCGGGCTCTAGCTACCAATGCCTGTTGGGCATGGAGTTCGGAGCAGCCGCGCAGGGCAGCTTCCCAGTCCTCTCGAGTGGGGTGGGTAGGCAGGATTGGAAGGGCATGCCCACACCATGTGGTAGGTGTCCGAAAACTCCTCCTCACAGTGTGGGCACGCGCCCGAGAAAGAAGAATTGAAGTGCTTAAGTACTGCCGGGCACAGTACATTATTGGTATAGAGGCGGAGAAGCCAGCGCTCCTCCACCCTGGTGAGGCTTTTACAGGGAGGGGGATAGAGACCATGAAATTTTTGATAGAGAGAGGTGATCTCTTTAAAGGTGGTGGCCGGATTGAAATTGAATTCCGGATCAGGCTGCGGATGAGGCGACGCCCGGTGAGTAAGCGCGCGGGCGGCAGCGTCGGCTGCCTCGTTCCCCTCAAGACCCGCATGAGCCGGAGCCCACACGATGGTACGATAGGTCGGAAACCCTGTGTATTCGCATGCGTGGAGAATTTTGAAAGCACGGTTTGGAATATACCCTTGCTCAATATTGCGGCAGGCGCCCTTGGAGTCCGTAATAATGACTCGGGACTCTGGATCTGCGGCGGCCAGTGCAATGGCGATCTCTTCCGCAAATGTAATGTTTGGGGCACGGAAAGTAAGGCCCTGAACTGTAGTGTTTTGGTGGATGACGGCCGCCGTGTACCAACCCCCATGGTGTGGGCCGGCCGCATCCACATAGAAGACACCTGGCTTATGGCCATATTGTTGAGAAATAGCCTCCGCCCGCGCGAGACGGCGACCATCATGGGTGTCTGCAGTCATGTTCTTCGGAAGGGGTCGCACCTGGAGTGCAAAGCGCCAGGCTTCAGGGATGCGGACCCGTTCTTCTGTATGTGTTGCGTAGGATATGTGTAAGCGGGTCAGAAGGCGGCTCCCCGCAGGTGTTTTGCTTAGGCGCAAGTATTGATTGTTAAGATGAGCTTCTCGTAACTCCCCAAAGGTGTTGGTCATCCCCAGACCGAGGAGACGCTTGTTGGACGTCGTTATGGGGAGGTCGAGCGCTCTCTTATAAATCTTGCGGAGAACTACTTCTAAGGCATTCTCATCGCATTTGCGTAGGTGGAGGTAGGGAGCCGAATATAAAATCCGGCTGGTCACGAATGCATTGGCCAGCCGCAGGGCATCTTTGCATCGTAGTCCCCCCCCCCTTTTATTGGACACCCGGCGGAGCATCCGACCCACCTGGTCCCCCACCTTACGTAGCTTGTTTAGGGTAGTGTCTATCTTGCGCCTATGATGAATGAAAAGCTCCAGTACCCGGATCTCCTCGTGTTCAGGTATCGGTCCGCTAAGTAGGGAAAGGGCAATTTTGGTTGTGCACTTTGAGTTGGGGCGTATGTGCACAAATTCAGATTTGCTCGGGGAGCATTCAAGACCACAGCGACGAGCGTATTCGTCCACAATAGCTGCCGCTTGTTGCAGGTTGGTCTCGATGTCTCCAACCGATTGTTGTGTTGCCCAGAGGGTGATGTCGTCCGCATACAGAGCGTGCTGCACACCGGCGACCTCTGCCAGCTGGGTAGGGAGCTTCATCATGGCGAGATTAAATAGTAATGGCGAGAGGACAGCTCCCTGTGGGGTCCCTCGTGTGCCAAGTTGATATGGGCCATATTCTGTGTCTTGCAGCCGGATATAGGATTGGCGATCTGCAAGGAATTGTTTGATATAATTGAAAGTATTGCGCCCACAGTCTGTTTGCGACAAGTGGGATAGGATGATCTCGTGGGCCACATTGTCGAAAGCCCCCCGCAGGTCAAGTGCGACGACTACTTTATCATACTATCATTTATCATACTACGAGCACCCCAGCAATACTATCATTGCTGGGGTGCTCGACGGGGTCGAGAATCTCCTTGTGAAGTTGCAACAGGACATCTTGTGCGGACCGGTGTGGGCGGAAACCGTACATGGTGTCTGCGAAAATGTTTTGCTGTTCCAGGAAAACCGACAATCTGTCGCGGACCATAGTCTCCATCAGCTTTCCCACACACGAAGTGAGGGAGATGGGCCGGAGGTTGTCGGTGTTAATGGCTTTACCTGGCTTGGGAATGAAAGTTACTAGTGCCGTTTTCCAATCTATGGGGAGTGGTGTGCCTCCAATCCAGAGTGTTGAAGTAATCGAGGAGAGTTTCGTAGGCGGGATCTGGGAGGTTGGCAAGAAGCTTTACCGTCACCTTGTCCCGGCCTGGTGCTGTACCTCGCTTCATTTTAGCCAGGGCCGCTTTTAGGTCATGGAGCTGGAACGGTTGATCCAAATCCGCGTTCTCGGAACCTGCATACGAGTACGCCTGACCACGGGGATCCTGGTGTATACTCAAATATTTGTCGCGGAGCGCATCGGCCAGTTTGGCCGTGTCTCCAGTGAAGTTATGTATAGCCCTTTGAAGCTGTTTTTGTGTCTCAGTACGGGTTTGTGCCGGTCCGACGTCCTCGAGAGTGGGTACTCGCAGACGTCGGGCCGAGTCTGATCATCCGGTCGACATTGCCAACCGTGCGAGGGATTTAGCAATCGATAGGGACCGCAGACGCGGTAAACGGGCAGTCGAAACCGATGAAGAGCGGGAGCTTCAAAAGCAAAGGAAAGGCGCATAACTGGCCCCCTTGGACAGTGGACACCCCAGTAACGCTACGTGGCGGTAGTGACAGATGTGCGCTGCATGCATTGACAACGTTGTGGCAGAAACGCGGCATTGAAGCCATAGGCCGTCGGCGTTCGTTGGCGTTGACAGCGTTCTAGACTACGATGATTTTTGACGAAGTGCGCATAACTGGCTCCCTGGGTCATTGCACGCCTCAGTCGCGCCTTGAGGTACAGTCGCGAGTAAAAAAATTAGCACACATGACGGAACACCGGAGCGCCGGGATGGCAACGTGTGGCGCTGCGGGTGGCGAAGAGGCTGATAACGAGAGGGCCGGGCCATTCCCATTCTACAGTACTAGGGGGCTCAGCGGATTTTCACGGACTAGCAAAATTACTGGCTAAAAGCAGCGCTATCATCTATTGTTCCCGCGAGTTCCTTTTGACAAGCCATCGCGGACATAAAAAAAACAGTAATAAAAAGAAGCAAACAAGGGAAGGGGAGTGAGGGGCTCGTTATAAATATGAAAGAAGCCAACAGCCATAGAAACCAAGGGGCACAGGGGATTTTTTTTAATGTATTTATTTATTTTGTGGTGTTGTTCAATTTAGAATATTACTGAATATGTTATCGCTTAAAGCTAATTGATTAGAAAAGCAGAAGAAAAAACAACCACATGCCGCCGGTGGGATCCGAACCCACGACCTCCGAATTACGCGTCCGGTGCTCTTCTTTCTTCTGCTTTTCTAATCAATTAGCTTTAAGCGATAACATATTCAGTAATATTCTAAATTGATCAACACCACAAAATAAATAAATACATAAAAAAAAATCCCCTGTGCCCCTTGGTTTCTGTGGCTGTTGGCTTATTTCATAGTAATAAAAAGAAGTCATCTTTGCTCATGATAACCGAGCCAAAATAAATGCCGCATGCGCAGTCACGTAGGGTCCCCCCCCCCCCCTTTTTTTTGGCTGTAAACATGGAAACGGCCCGATAGGCAGCTCTGCGAACCGCAGCGCCGCGTGGTGAGATATCACAATTCTGATCGCCAGGGATCTGTGCTAATATTTTTTGCTCGCGACTGTACGTGGCGTGGTGACAGAGAGAGGTGTAGGCTGCATGTGTTAGTGCTGACAATGTTGTGGCAGACACGCGGCACTGCAGCAATAGGCCGCAGCGTGACTCCACGCTGGTTATGCAAGCGTGACTTTCGCTTGCGTAATCAGAGTTCGCTGAGCTAAGCCATAGCCATTTTTTTCTCTGCGCATAGGCCTTCTAAGTATACGCATACTGAAGTTGATATGCATAACTCAGCCGCTGCTTCACGAGGATAACGTTCTGCAGCCGCTACGACTTTTGATGAAACTAAAACTCCCACACGACATCGACAGCAGCCCGGCAAAGACTGAAGGGCAACAGATATGGGGGACGTGTAATCCAAGCGATTATTACAGCGAATATACCAGCCTTTGTCCTTCGTCATCGTCGAGGTACAGGGTCGTCGAGGTACAGGGTCGTCGAGGTACAGGGTCGGTCAAAAGTTCCCAGGCCACATGGTCTGCTTTTGAGCAATATAGTCAGGTAGTTACGACACCAGCGAAGCGCAAGTTATCTGTTGAGGGATAAAGGAAGTACTGTTCTAACCTCTCATAACCCTGATAGCTCTATCGGCACCTTAAGTGCCGGGATATACAGAAGTAAAGCAGACCCTGTGGCCTGGGAACATGTGACCAACCCTGTACCTGCTGCTTGAACTGCTGCGGACGTGTGGAAGTTCCGAGGCCACATTGAAACAGGAACCATGTGCTATTATTCCTCGGTTGTGTAATGCGACATCGATCAGCGGCCGCAGTTTGCACCTCTCGTTGCGCAGAAATGACCAGAGTTGGACGTAGAAAGGAGATCTTGGACATACGAGGGCCAGCAAGTGCATCTGTGGGTATTTGCAGGTGCACGCATGCGGCGACCTGTTCCGCGAGTGGAAGCACACGCGGCCTGGCTACAAGTACGTCAACGAAGGCGGAGTCAGTGTGCCGCTCACGTACATCCACACGGGGCTGGACCGGCAGGCGGCGGCCGACTCGCCTGTCGTGTTCGCTGTGCATGGCGCTCCCGGCTCCTACCGAGAGTTCGACTCCCTCGTGCCCGTGCTGGACGCCCAGGGGGCGTCCGTCATCGCGCCCACGCTACCAGGTGCGTACTCTGGCATGTGCTCCGGCACAGGCGTGCCCAAAGAGGGGACCAAGTCTACCCATCCTGTGTGGGACCCTTTTCAGTACCTATAGGCAAATGCTATAGGTGACGCGGCGTCATGGGGAACGGAGCGGTGATGGAGGTGCCACGGTGCGCATCAAGGAGCGTGCAGGTCCCGGCCCTGTTGTGTATGTCTAAGCGATTCTGTCGCTCGCTAAGGAAGCGCGGAGGTGCGTCGTAGAGGATGAGACGCCTTTAATGCTAGCCATGCGATCCACTAACCTCTTGAAACCATTCAACACAAAGGAAGGCAGAAAATGAAGCAAGCACTTCTACGCGCCTCTTTCTGGTCCTCTGTTGCATTACTTTGCGCTGCAAGTTCTTAACATGAATGGCCAACTAATTGTCTTCCATGACCGTAATTTCAGGTGTACACAGTCCGTGAGCTGTGCATGTCTAAAAGCTGAAATTTTGCGCTTTATGGGCTAACTATAGGCGAGGACATATACTGGGTGTTTTTTTTTTTAACCGTTTACAGATTTTTGGAAAGAAGGCGCTGATAGTATCGCGAATGCGGCCTTCACGGAATGTATATTCGGCTCGGCGGACACAAGATAAGAAAATAGCGAAGAAAATAAAAAGAATAGCGGTCAAAGTTAATTAATTTATTATCTAAATTTCCAGTTTTTTAACTCTGGTGCTCGATGGTGCTCTACAACTAAAAACGATGGTGCTCTACAACTAAAACAAAAATTTGCGAGGCAGGAGTAAGCAAACCTCCCAAAAGCTGCTGTATTTTATTGTTCAGTCAGCTCCATAAACAATCCTCTCCGTCTAACGTGTCACCGATAAGAAGTTAGCCTATACCTTTGTGAAGAAGCCGACTTTCAGACTTATGGTACTGGCATAATATTGTGAGGCCACTTATTATTATCATTTTTTTTTGCAGCCAAACATAGGTAATTTGAATACAAAACGTTAATTACTGCATTATATGCCAACAAGCTGTAAGTTGTTAAACACTTCTGGCGTGTTTCTTTGAAACTTGTAATAAACTTTAAAGCTGTTTTCACATTTCATCAAGATAGCATATTTCTGCGTTAATGGTGACCTATGATATAAAGCTGTGTCAGGCCACAGAATTACATTCACTATTGTATTGAAATGGCCTTGAGATCAGCAAGCAGACTTTTTCATTTTTTGTCACCATTTCACTATCAGTATACCCCTTGGGAAGGCTCTATAATGAAGCAGGGTGAATATCGATACGAAGTAAAACGATCTTTTCGTTATAGAATCGCTCGCCTTGGGGTACAGCAGCCTCTTGTACGAGTCCCTTATGCGTTCATAGCTCGCTGTGGCCTTTCTCGTTCCAGACCTGACGTTCAGCATGAAAACGCAGAGTTTCTGGCATTCCGTGGAAGAGCGGACGGACCTGATCAGGAGGTTTCTAAAGGCCATCAACGTACAAGAGTAAGGAATCCAGCGTTTACGCTTTAGTCTGTGCGCGCAGTGTTAGCCCAGGTCTTGCAAAAATAACGCACTAAAGGTTGGCAGAAATATTTAATGTTGTGTCATGAAATTTAGCTATGTGCAAGCAAGATAAATTTCCATAAAC